>NW_027361975.1:2132500-2657500 GCF_039654945.1 Dendrobates tinctorius | reverse complement strand
GGCCCGGACATGTACAGGCTTAAGCAGTGGGACACGTCTGGCACTGCAGGATCTGAGTCCATGGTGGCGTAGTGTGTTACTTATGGTAGGCCTTGTTACATTGGTCCCAGCTCTCTGCAGTTCATTCACTAGGTCCCCCCGCGTGGTTCTGGGATTTTTGCTCACCGTTCTTGTGATCATTCTGACCCCACGGGGTGGGATTTTGCGTGGAGCACCAGATCGAGGGAGATTATCAGTGGTCTTGTATGTCTTCCATTTTCTAATTATTGCTCCCACAGTTGATTTCTTCACTCCAAGCTGGTTGGCTATTGCAGATTCAGTCTTCCCAGTCTGGTGCAGGGCTACAATTTTGTTTCTGGTGTCCTTTGACAGCTCTTTGGTCTTCACCATAGTGGAGTTTGGAGTCAGACTGTTTGAGGGTGTGCACAGGTGTCTTTTTATACTGATAACAAGTTTAAACAGGTGCCATTACTACAGGTAATGAGTGGAGGAAAGAGGAGACTCTTAAAGAAGAAGTTACAGGTCTGTGAGAGCCAGAAATCTTGATTGCTTGTTTCTGACCAAATACTTATTTTCCACCATAATATGCAAATAAAATGAAAAAAAAACAGACAATGTGATTTTCTGGATTTTTTTTTCTCAGTTTGTCTCCCATAGTTGAGGTCTACCTATGATGTAAATTACAGACGCCTCTCATCTTTTTAAGTGGTGGAACTTGCACTATTGCTGACTGACTAAATACTTTTTTTCCCCACTGTATGTATACGTGTATGTGTGCTTATGTGTACAGTATGTGTGCATGTGTGTGTGTGTGTGTATGTGTATATATGTGTGTATATTTATTATGAAAACTAGGGGGCAGGTCAGTGAGGGATCAGTGACCTGTTAGAAGCCACTTAGGTGAATACCTAATCAGAGCACCATATGCAGACCCCCCCCATATGCAGGTGAACAACTGGCTACGTCGATGGTGCCGTCAGCAAGGTTTTAGATTTCTGGATCATGGAGTGAATTACCTATGAAATACGATGGACCACTTGCTAGAGATGGGGTGCACCTTACGAAGACTGGAAAACATGTATTTGGAAGTCGCCTTGCTAAACTCATCAGGAACTAGAACAACGTGGAAGGGAAGCAAAAGGCCAGAAAAAGCCATACACCTGACAAATGCTATTGAGAACTCTGCTATTAGAAGTGGAAAGGAAGAACAATGACAAAAGAATCTAAATAATAAAAATATTGGAGAAAGAGAAACCAATCACAAACTAAAATGTTTCTATACTAATGCACAAAGCATGGGCAACAAACAAGGAGAATTGGAACTACTAACGCAGGAAAAGAAATATGATGTCATTGGAATCACTGAAACTTGGTGGAACAATACACATGATTGGAATACAAGGCTAGAAGGATACAACTTATTTGCAAGAAGCAGACTTGATAAACGAGGAGGGGGTGTTGCATTGTATGTTAGAAACGCACATGTCTGCACAGAGATTGAAGGCTTCAGAGACTGGGAGTTCTGTGGAAACTGTTTGGGTAAGAATACAAGGACAGAACAATAGAAAGGACACCATTGTAGGCATTTACTACAGGCCGCCTGTGCAGGCTGAAGATAGAGATGAACTCTTTGTTCATCAAATGGCCAAGTTCTCCAAAAAATATGACATAGTTGTCATGGGAGATTTCAACTATCCAGATATTTGTTGGGAATCTCTCTCAGGTCAAGGAAATTCTTATCCTCTCTTGCTGACAACTTTATCTTCCAAAAGGTAGGGGAGAAAACAAGGGGATCTGCTACCTTGGATCTAATCCTCATAAACAGGGAGGAAATGGTTGAGGAGGTAAAAGTGGCTGGGACTCTAGGAGGTAGTGACCATGCTATTTTAGAATTTTGCATAACTAGAGGAGGAAGACCTGTGAAGACTCAGATGTCAAGGTTAGATTTCAGAAAGACAGATTTTAAGGGACTCAGAAAAAGAATTGGAGGGATCCAATGGCTGGATATCCTTAAGGACAAAAATGTCCAGGAAGGATGGGAAATCTTGAAAAATGAAATTCTCAAAGCACAATTGTTAACAATTGTTAACAATTCCGAAAAGAGGGGATGAATAGGAAGCATTTAAGTTAGCCAGGATGGATGAACACAGAACTTAAGCACATGCTAAAAAGGAAGAAAGAAATGGAAAGTGGGAGGCATATCTAAAGAAGAATATAATGCTGTCTGCAGAACCTGCAGTGCACAAATCAGATTATCTAAAGCTGACAATGAATTGAGGCTTGCAAGAGACGTCAAAAGCAATAATAAAGGATTTTGGGGATATGTCAAAAGTAAAAGAAGAGTCAAAGATGCTATAGGAATTTTACAGGATGAAAATGATGAAATAGTAAGACAGAATGTTGAGAATGCCGGACTTTTAAATTCCTATTTTGCATCTGTTTTCTCTCAGAAAGGAAATGTAACATCAACTGTTCTTCACTGTCCTATTAAGGGAGTAGAAGAATCCAGGATAGCTATAGACAGAAAGATAGTGAGGAAACACTTAGCTAAACTAAATGAATTCAAGTCTCCAGGTCCAGATGAATTACACCCCAGAGTACTGAAGGAGATAGCAGAAGAAATTTTTGAACCTCTCTCCATAATCTTTGAAAATTCTTGGAGAACAGAAGACTGGAGAAGAGCAAATGTTGTTCCTATCTTCAAAAAGGGGAAGAGGGTGGACCCAGGCAACCATAGGCCGGTGAGTCTGACTTCTATACCAGGAAAGATCTTTGAACAAATTATTAAACATGTATGTAAGTACCTGGATAAGAATGAAGTGATTAAACAGAGTCAGCATGGGTTTGTAACTAATAAGTCATGTCAGACTAACTTAATTTCCTTCTATGACAGAATCACTGATTGGGTGGATCAGGGAAATGCTGTAGATATAGTATATATTGACTTCAGCAAAGCATTTGACAAAGTATCTCACACAATCCTTATTGAAAAAATGACTAAGTATGGAATGGACAAGGCAACTGTTAGGTGGATTCATAACTGGCTTAGTGATCGGACCCAAAGAGTGGTCGTAAATGGCTGCACATCCAGTTGGAAGAATGTCTCAAGTGGGGTACCACAGGGCTCTGTCCTGGGCCCTGTATTGTTCAATATCTTTATCAACAATTTAGATGAAGGAATCGAGGGTAAACTGATTAAATTTGCTGATGACATAAAGCTAGGAGGGATAGCTAATACTAGAGAAGAGAGAGAAAGGATTAAAAAAGATATAAATAAATTGGAGCAGTGGGCAGCAACTAACAGAATGGTTTTTAACAGGGAAAAATGCAAAGTACTACATCTGGGCAATAAAAATGAAAAAATCATATGCAGAATGGGAGGAATAGGGCTAAGCAACAGCTCATGTGAAAAAGACTTGTGAATACTAATACATCACAGACTGAATATGAGTCAACAGTGTGATGCAGCAGCAAAAAAGGCAAATGCAATTCTAGGATGTATTAACAGAAGCATACAGTCTAGATCATGTGAAGTCATTATTGCCCTCTACTCCTCTTTGGTCAGACCTCATCTGGAACACTGTGTCCAGTTTTGGGCGCCACTTTTTAAAATAGACATCAACAAACTGGAGCAAGTTCAGAAAAGAGCGACCAGAATGGTGACCAGTCTGCAAACCCTGTCTTATGAGGAAAGGTTGCAGGATTTGGGAATGTTTCGCTTGCAAAAGAGAAGACTGAGAGGAGACTTAATAGCTGTCTACAAATATCTCAAGGGCTGTCACATTGTAGAAGGATCATCTTTATTCTCATTTGCACAAGGAAAGACTAGAAGCAATGGGATGAAACTGAATGGGAGGAGACACAGATTAGATATTAGAAAAAACTTTTTGACAGTTAGAGTGATCAATGAGTGGAACAGGCTGCCACAAGAGGTGGTAAGTTCTCCTTCAATAGAAGTCTTCAAACAGAGGCTGGCCAGACCTCTGTCTGGGATGATTTAGCAAATGCTGCTTTGAGCAGGGGGTTGGACTAGATGGCCCAGGAGGTCCCTTCCAACTCCACGATTCTATGATTCTATGATTAACTCAAAACTGAAAATAAAGATTAAACAACAATCACAGAAGGATTCCATCAACCAAGGTATCATTTTAATCAGTATAACGGTGCAGACATGATAGTGTCTGTAGGTTACTCAGCACAATCCTGCTGACAGGTTCCGTTTAAGAAAAAATTATCATAAAGGCATATGTACCCAAAAGTACTATTCTAAGGGAAGATGATCAATATCATAAGCATGGATAACCCCTTTAAGAATAAAGGCCCCGTAAAGCACTTTGAAAATTTACAAAAATTTTGCGCAATGCAAAGTTGATCAAGCATTTGATTTTTGGTGTTTGACCAGTTTTAGGTAGCTCTCCCAAAATCACCCACCCGTCAAATTCTTTAAAACTGGCAGCATTTTCTTTGCACCAAAAATGTTACTCCAGGTCTTAACTGAAGTAACAGTTCTGGAAAATGCACAAAGGCAAAGGCCACTAATGAGATGGACAAGATTCATTAAAGGGGTTTGTCCAGGCTTGTGGTTCAAGTCTGCAGTCACTCTATGCCTATTATGTTTTTATTTGAATACATGCGGTCACGTGCCAACTAGATGTGTGTGGCCTCACTTAATACAAGTGAATTGAGCAAAGCCTGAAACGTTTAGTCTGAATGTGGCAGGAAGTATGCAAATTGACAACGTCAACACAGAGAATCTTGACAGCATGCACTATGAGGATTCACAAGTCTAAAGTCACATACAGAATAGTGATTTCAGACTTGAACTTAAAGCCTGGGAACCCCCTTAGGTGGTGTGCACCTCTTAATGAATTTTGACACATCTTATTGCAACATGACCCTCATTTACGAAATGCTAGTCTTTATTAATCAGGGCCAAAATGTCCATGGTGCCCATTCTCTTTGAAACTAGCCACTCCTCTTACCTGTTGGGAGACAGCATTTCCTGTCAGAGAACTACAGCCAAATGATGAGATGGAAATAGACACACACAACTCCAAGATGGTGGCAATAATCAATGATATGAATACAATCTCCCTGACTACCTGTAACCAAAAACAGCACAGTCCACAATCAAATTTTTTATGCATCAACCCGACACAATTACATTTTGTAAGTTACACATTGAACTGAATTAATAGAGTTGAGCGAATATCTTTGGTTCCCCGCTTATTCAGCAAGCTATAGCGCTTGCCGAATAAGCTGTAGAGGGAACCCAGATACATGGAGCGCCCCGGCTGATCAGCTGATCGGCTCCACAGCTGCATGTGTCGCAGCTGTGACACAGTGACAGCACATGTATGGAGAGCACAACACACAGGCTATCCATACATGTATTGTGACTGTGACACAGCGGTGACACATGCAGTTGCGGTGGCGATCAGCTGTTCAGCCGGTGGGATCCAGGAAGCCGGGTTCCCGAGGTAGCTTATTCGGCAAGTGCTATAGCTTGCCGAATAAGAGGGGAACCGAAGATAATCACTCAACTTTATAAATTAATAAAAATAACTAACTGGAATACAATCAATAAATAGAGAATTAAAAGATAAGTAGTCTAACTATAAGCTACGGTCTTGCACACGTCATGTTATATTAGATCATAATTGCATTAGATTATAAATGTCATTGCAAATAAAACCCCAAACCTGACTCCATAACAGGATTCCATACTGTGTAACCTTGTATCCTCAAATGTATGAATTGGAGTAGTGCCACATCGCCTTCAGACACGGATAAGCTAACAGACAGGGACAGGAATCTCCCGCATGGCAACAGATTTTAACTGAACATCACTGAAGTGGAAGGATCCTGCCGCTGGGGCCCAGTGAGCAGAAGAGAGGGGGCCCGTTGCATGCCGGGCCCCATGCGCCAGTACGAGCAATAATTCCCTGATGGCGGCCTTGAAGTACACTTCTGATAACACCCACTTACACTTAATGAAAATTGGCTCAATACGCGACAAATATTTTGATTGCTACTATATCCGCAATGGAGAAGCAAAATTAAATCCATTGTGCAAATCATATGAAGAATTCGGTGTAAGGTTCTCTCAAGTAAAATATGCAAAAAACCTAAGGCCTCAAAAAATGGTCCAAGTGTCATCAATGTTTTAGATCTGAGTTTCATCACTATTTGATCCTTGTGTCAGTTTTTACCATCAGTTTTCATGAATGATTATGCGTGGATATAAATAAAATTACAAAGCTACTCCTATCCTTAGCAGTTTTAATCATGGACTGCACACAGACTGCAAACAAATGTCATCCATGTGCTGTCCGATTTATTATGGATTTGATACTTTTTGTGACGAACGGTGGTCCCGCTGCCACCAAAACGCAACGGACAGTGGACCCTGTGACACCAATATGTCACAATCCCACCACTGACACGGGTGTATCAGTGGACTGAGGGACGTGACACACTGCCGGCACATGGCTATCACAGGCACGGTGGGGACTTATCTTAGTTATCCCACCACTGGCATCATGTGACAAAAATGCAGCAAGCTAACCTTGCTCTAACAATTTACCGCAGGGGGGTTATTTTGGATGCCCCACCACTGCTAACAACCTTCCAAGAACTGCGGGAATTTATGTATATCCCACTTTCTCAGTTCCGCTTTGGAACCCGCAGCTCTCCGGCGCCCCCCTTACCCTCAGGTCAGTCAGGGAACTGCACCTAGGCTAATTAGTCGCCGCTCGGGCTGCTTGTTGTGCACAGACAATCAGGCTACCACAGTAAGGGAATTATCAATGCTGTGGCCGCAGCCCCCCTTTAGCAATATAAGACCCTTCTGTCCTGCCAACTAGCCTAATCAATCGCACACACCACGCTGCCACCATTCACGCTTTTCTTAATTCACAGAGTTAAATTAAGAGGGTCCGTGGCAAACCCCTGAAATCAGTAGCGATTATCTAAAAGAGGCGCATAGTTCGTTTCTTAGAGCATGGAGACAAACTGATAATTTTTAGATTTATTCCCAAAAGGGCAGTGATTATACAGATAAAAGTTGCTATAAAGTTGAGACATTAAATATGTACAAATACAAATATAAAACAGAAAGTACACTCACAGTTGCTTATGACTCTTTAGGCATCCCATGTGGCTGGGGGGAGGGGTGCTGTTGTGAGTTCATTTTTCCCTTCACCAGTGAGGTCTGATGAACTCCCTCTTCTGGCGAAGGAAGGTAGTGAGGCTGATTACCAAACAGCTGAGCAGGTAGATGATGACTGGGTCACAGGAACTGATGACTGGATATAAGGCAGCCGACGCCCCGCTGCCTTGCCGGTGATTTTCCTGCTGGATTCTTGGAGACCAGTCTGATTTCTGCTTCTCAAAGCTAAGTTTTGCTCTGCCTTTTGTACACTTTAGTTCTAGTTTTGTTTGCCTTGTTTTTTGGAGTTCAGCCATCCCCGGCCGGGGGTGAGCTGAATTCCATTTTTGTCTCTGATCTGTTGATCTCTGGCTCTGTCTTCAGAATATACCTGAGTGCTGATATAGTCTTTTTGAAGCCTAGCGACTTCAGGGCCTGTTTTTACTATCAGTCTGTTGGTTCATTTTTGGATAGGGTTTTTGCGGATTGCAGACAGCAGCTTTTCTATCCTGTCCTATTTAGTTAGCTTGGGCCCCATCATTTGCTCAACCTATATTTCTATCTGTGTTAGTGTTTTTTCATCTTGCTTCACAGACATTATATGTTGGGGGATGCCTATTGCTTTGGGGTCTGCTCTGGGGCAGTTTAGATTTCCCCTTTCTGTCTTTAGGCTAATTTAGTTCTCCGGCTGTGATCGAGGGGTCTAGGGCACCGTAGGAACCCCCCACAGCTACTGCTAGTTGTTGTGGATAGGTTCAGGGGTCTGCAATCCGATAGCTTCCAACTTCTCTGGTTTTCTGGACTTAGCTATTATTTTTGTTTTTTCCTCCTTCGGTGACTCATCCATAACAGAATCACCGGCCGTACCGCAGATCCTAGGTTACTCAATAGCAGGAAAGAATTGTAAGAAAAAAATAATAATTTTTTTTTCTCTCAATGGAGATGAAGCAATTGTCTGATCGTGTGGAGCAGCTCGCTGCAGAAGTGCGGGGAATTTCCGCCTATCTTACTCATTCACATGCTGCTGAACCAAAGATCCCCACTCCTGATGTGTTTTTTGGGGATCGGTCTAAATTTTTGAATTTCAAGAATAATTGAAAATTATTTTTTGCCTTGAAGCCTAACTCGTCGGGGAGCTCCGCGCAGCGGGTTAAAATTGTCATCTCTTTGCTGCGCGGCGATCCCCAGGATTGGGCGTTTTCTTTGAAACCTGATGATCCTATTCTAAATAATGTGGATGCATTTTTTCAAACCTTGGGGTTGTTGTATGATCAACCTAATGCTATTGATTAGGCTGAAAAGGCCCTGTTGGCATTGAGCCATGGTTGGGATTTTGCAGAGTTGTACTGTCAAAAATTCCGAAAGTGGGCGGTCCTTACTACCTGGAATGATGATGCCTTGGCAGCTCTCTTTCGGAAAGGTTTGTCAGAAACCGTAAAAGATACTATGGTGGGATTTCCTTTTCCCTCTGGTCTTGACGATTCTATGTCATTAGCCATTCAGGTTGATCGGCGTTTGCGTGAACGCAAGACCGCACGAGAGGTGTTGCCACCTGTTGAACAAATGTCTGAACCTATGCAATGTGATAGGTAGTGTTTTCAAATATTCTTGAAATAAATTCAAAATAGATTTATGAAAATACAACCTATTGTTGGATTGTTAAATCCAACAATAAAAATAATAATAATAATAATAATAAATTGTGGTTTCTTTCAAAAGGTTATCCCTTGGGATTTCCTCCCTTTTCCACATGGACTTGTCTCTCTTTTGCCTTGAGTGACGACCAAAATTATCTGGTTATTGCTACGATAAAGAGAAGATTAAAACAAAATAAAATGCAAAAGTACAATAGGGTCTTATCCAAGTAACACAAAAGGTAATAAATGGTAATTGTGCTCACCTTATGGGGTTGTGTATGACTCAACCACTAAAAGACAGAAGTCCAGATACTGCAGTTTCCATATGGTAGTGTCAGATAAAAAGTTGCTCGGGGAATGGAAGTATTCTGCGCTTACTGGAAAAATGACATCCACGATTGGTAAATGCTGGTTTATTGTCAATGTGTTTCAGGGTCACACCGACTCCTTCTTCAGAACAACCATACATAGAAGCAGTAGCAGTACACATACATGGTTTTATACATGAAAAATATCAAAAAAGGGAGCTAAGGAAAGGAGGAAGGAGTGTCATGAGCCAGAAAGAAGCAACTTCTCTGAAGAGGCAATTTGCATATTATTGAGCCAGAAAGAAACACGTAAAAAATATAAATGTGTATATACTGTATGTATACCTATCTTTTATGCAAGGAAAGAATCAACGTACTTAACGACCGCAGATACACTTTTTAACGGCAGCAGTTAAGGGTATTTAAACCACTGCCCCGTTAATTAATGACCTTGAGGAAAAAGGCTATAGCGCCCCCAAGAGTCGGAATTTCTCCGGGCTCTTGGCTACCAGGGGTAGCCGAGACCCCAGAGAACACGATTCAGTTCAGAATTTACTGACCCCAGTGTTACGATCACCGTTACTAATAGTATAACGGCGACCACAAAAAAAATTTCACATTTTCCATTTAATTTTTCTCTCCAATGATTTGATCGCACATCAGAGGAGAGAGAAATAGGGTCCCTGATCCTCCCTCGGTACCTCCCGGTGTCCCTGGACCCTCCTGCTTCTCTCCACGGCTGTTGGTGTCTTCTTCTGTGAAGAAAATGGTGGGCGCATGTGCAGTGCACCCACCAAGATCTGCCAGCACACGGCAACAATAGGAGATTTTTCCTATTGGTTCATTTTGGTCACTGTGATAGACCATATCACAGTGATCAATATAAAAAAACAGTAAATCAATCCCCCTTTTATCACCCGCTTAGTTAGGGAAAAATAATAAAATAAAAAAAATATTTATCTCCATTTTCCCACTAGGGTTAGAGTTGGGATAAAGTTAGGGTTAGGGATAAAGTTAGGGTTAGGGTTCAGATTAGCATTAGGGGTGCATTGTGGTTATGTTGTGAATTCTCTCTCTGGTTTCCCTCTGGTGATTACTAAAGGTAGTGGAGCTGGTCAGATTGACAGAGGCTTGCCACTTGATAATGAGGAAGACGATTGGAGATCTGGGGTTTCTGATTGGGATTTTAGACAGCTGACTCCCTTTATCCCTGCTGGTGATTTTCTTCCTGTGCCTTCTGAGGTCCGATGTCTCCTGCTCTTTCCCTGCATGGTTCAGCTAAGTGGTTCATTTGCTATTCTGTTTGCATTTGATCTGGTTATGCTTATCTCTGCTTTGTGCGGGTCAGCCAGCTCCAGCTGGGGTTGTTCTGAATCACCGCCCATATGTTACTGCTTGTGCCAGTTTGTTTTGTCCCCTGTTATATTGGTCTCTTTTTGCTTTGCTTTCAGAACACACCAGAGTGCTGATATAGTGGGGGCGAAGTCGTGCGACTTCAGTGTTTTTTGTGCATCAGACATGATGGACTTTTTGCAGGGTTTTTTGCGTGATTGCAGACAGTGTCTTTCCTTTCCTGTCATGTCTAGTCAGTGTGGGCCCCTTCGTTTGCTCAGTCTATTTTTCTGCCTGCATTTGTGTTTTCATCTTGTCTCACTGACAATATATGTTTGGGGGCTATCTATTCCTTTGGGGTCTGCTTGGGGGCAGATTAGATTTCCTCTTTCTTTCTTTAGGCTTAGTTAGCTCTCCGGCTGTGCAGAGGCATCTCGAATCATCGTAGGTACACTCCATGGCTACTGCTAGTTGTGTGAACAGGATTAGAGGTCTGCAATCTGCTTAGTTACCAACCTCTCTGATTTTCTGTGGCTTAGCCTGGGCCTGCTATCCTCCTCGGGAATCCATTCATAACAGGGTTAGGGTTGTAGTTAGGGTTATGGTTGGGATTAGGGTTAGGGGTGTGTTGGGGATAGGGTGGAGTTAGAATTGGGGGTTTCCACTGTTTAGGCACATCAGGGGCACTCCAAACGCGACATGGCGTCCAATCTCAATTCCAGCCAAATCTGTGTTGAAAAAGTCAAATAGCGCTCCTTCCTTTCCGAGTTCTGCCGTGCGCCCAAACAGTGGTTTTACCCCACATATGGGGTATCGGCGTATTCAGAAGAAATTGCACAACAAATTTTATTGTTCATTTTCTCTTTTTACACTTGTGGAAATAAAAAAATTGGTAAAGTAGAAATAAAATGTTTCTGAAAAAAAGTTAAATGTTGATTTTTTTCCTTCCACATTGCTTCAGTTCCTGTGAAGCACGTAAAGGGTTAATAACCTTCTTGAATGTGATTTTGAGCACTTTGAGGGGTGCAGTTTTTACAATGGTGTCACTTTTGGGTATTTTCTGTCATGTACACCTCTCAAAGTGACTTGAAATGTGATGTGGTCCCTAAAAAAAGGTTTTGTAAATTTTGTTGTAAAAATGAGAAATCACTGGTCAACTTTTATATGCAAATTGCCTCTTCAGAAAGAAAGAGGACTTTTACTCTACAGCGCCACCTATTGGTAGTAGCGATCCTACAAGTCACAATCAACCCTTTAATGAGTTTTGTAACAAGGAGAAACCTTACCCCTTAGATCTTGGTCAAATTTTAACACTTATAACATCCTAACAAAAAAAATTGTTTCCAAAATGGTGCTGATGTAAAGTAGACATGTGGGAAATGTTATTTATTAAGTATTTTGAGTGACAGATCTGATTTAAGGGCATAAAAATGAAAAATTTGAAAATTGCAACATTTTTAAAATTTTCACCGTATTTTCATTTGTTTCATAAACTCAAGTCATATAGAAGAAATTTTACCACTAACGTGAAGTACAATATGTCACAAAAACATTCTCAGAATCAGTGGGAGCCGTTAAAGCGTTCCGGAGTTATAACCTCATAAAGTGACAGTGGTCAGAATAGTAAAAATTGGCCTGGTCATTAAGTAGCAAATTGGCTCTATCACTAAGGGGTTAAGAATAATGTGTTGGAGAGTGAAAATATGCCAATACAGAGAGAGGTAAAAAAAGGAAGGAATGATGTGAAGAACACCATAATTTTGTACACACAGGGTTTTTTCTAGCTTTACTGTGCTATCCTTCACATTATATACCGGCATTGATTAAATAGCTATGTGCATAGCATGGTACCCTTAGAAGTTTTGGTTCTTTCACTCATCAGGTTCGATTGCAAGTATAATCCATTTTTTTCTTCTCTCTTTATTGGCATATTTCTACTCTCAAACACATTATTCTTAAGTACATTCATTCTTTCCTTAAATGAATGATAGGTATATACTGTATATATATACAGGGTGGGCCATTTATATGGATACACATAATTAAAATGGGAATGGTTGGGGATATCAACTTCCTGTTTGTGGCACATTAGTATATGGGAGGGGGAAAACTTTTCAAGATTGGTGGTGACCATGGCGGCCATTTTGAAGTTGGCCATTTTGGATCCAACTTTATTTTTTTCGATGGGAAGAGGGTCATTTGACACATCAAACGTATTGAGAATTTCACAAGAAAAACAATGGTGTGCTTGGTTTTAACGTAACTTTATTCTTTCATGAGTTATTTTTAAGTTTCTCTTTGTTTACAGCCATTGACATGTCGCAGAGGTTAACACATGAGTAGCGGATAGAAATTGTGTTGATGTCTGGTGAACACAGTACCCGGGTCATTGCAGCAGATTTCAACGCAAGACACCCTACGCAAGAAAACTGTCGCCATTCCCATTTTATTTACCGTATTTTCCAGTTTATAAGATGACTTTTTAACCCCTGAAAATCTGCTTAAAAGTCGGGGGTCGTCTTATACGCCGGGTGTCGTCTTATATGACGAGTGCATATAGGGGCAGTGGTCTCAATGAACAAGGGAGGGTGTAAATGGTGTTATCATCCCCCTTTTACCACATTGGTGGCAGCGGTGCGGCGGCTCCTCCTTCAGCAGTGTGGCGGCTCTGTGCTGGGGGTCGGCGGCGGCTCCTCTTTGTTTAGCGTGGGGGCGCTGTGCTGGGGGGCGGATGCAGAGGCTCTCTGTCCAGCGTTGGGGCTCCTCCGGCATTTCCCCAAAGCCCAGAGGCCCCCAGGCAGCTCCATTGCTGCGATGTGGTGGCCTCCGGGAAAATGGCTGCCGGAGCCCACACATGCTCAGATTGAGATCTTGTCCCGAGATCTCGGGAGACGAGATCTGAATCTGAGCATACACGGGCTCCGGCGGCCATTTTCAGGGAGGCCACCGCATCACAGCAATGGAGCTGCCTGGGCCTCCGGGCTTTGGGGAAATGCTGGAGGAGCACCGACGCTGGACAGAGAGCCTCTGCAGCCGCCCCCCAGCACAGCACCCCCACACTGGACAAAGTGGAGCCGCCGATGCCCAGCACAGAGCCGCCACAGTGCAGATGGAGTAGCCGCCGATCCCCAGCACAGTGTTAGGAATGGCGGAATGCACTAAATAAAAATAATAATAAAGTGCGATCACCGCTCGGGGTCCACCATGCAGTGGGTGATATAACTGCTGCTAAGAGGTGGTAGGAGCAATATGGCAGTAATGCGCACAGGGTTAAACTTCACCAAGGTGCGCAGAGCAATCTCAGTTAATTCACAGAGATGCCAAATAAATACAAATACAAAAGACTAAGCCTGTTGAGGTCACAGTACTCAGTAAAAATCACACACACAGTATCAGGTCACAGGAGTAGCCCAAGATGGCAGCACTACGTCCTTCTAGACCTACCGTGTGCGGAGCGTCGCAACTGCGAACGCAAAAGTGCTGCTTCTGCAGTGCGGAGTGGATACTGCTGCTAAATGACAAGGCTAAGGCGGAAGCACAGCCGTGGATGTTGCAGCAGAGGAGCGCTGGCGCTGATTCTAAACTCAGTCCCTAACCACATACGTAATATCAGAGGGAAGGGATTTTATAATGAGTCATTCACCAGAATCATACATCCGCCCTCATACACACAGCAGCAAGTAAGTCTATACTAGCTCATGGCGGAACAGCCATGCGCGCCTTTTATAGCAGCCGGGACCTACCGCAAGCTTCCAGATCTCTGAGATGGACCAATGAGATCTGGAGCGGGACCTGAGCACATGACTCCCGATCTCCAATGGGAGGTGTCCCATGAGCATGCTCAGTAGGAGGACAGAAGGACTTAGCCTCAGGAGAGATTTGCTGCAAGGCAATCTCCTCTGCAATCTCCTCTGCAGTAGATAAACAGCAGGAGACTGCAGAATGTGAGGGTCTGGATCCCTGCGGAGTAAACGCAGAAATCCGACGCCTAACACACAGAGACCCGCAGACAGCACCGCTGCCACCAATGAGGTAAAAGGGGGATGATAACTCCACATACACCCTCCCTTTGTCATCGGGACCACTCCCCCGCACCCGGCATATAAGATGACACATGGCATATAAGAAGACCCCAAACTTTTAAGAAAATTTTCTATTTTAGCTGGAAAAGTTGGGGGGTCGTCTTATACGCCCGGTCGTCTTATACACTGGAAAATATGGTAGGTGTATCCATATAATGACCTACCCTGTATACAGTTGTGGCCAAAAGTATTGACACCCCTGCAATTCTGTCAGATAATACTCAGTTTCTTCCTGAAAATGATTGCAAACACAAATTCTTTGGTGTTATTATCTTCATTTAATTTGTCTTAAATGAAAAAACACAAAAGAGAATGAAGCAAAAAGCAAAACATTGATCATTTCACACAAAACTCCAAAAATGGACCAGACAAAAGTATTAGCACCCTCAGCCTAATACTTGGTTGCACAACCTTTAGCCAAAATAACTGCGACCAACCGCTTCTGGTAACCATCAATGAGTTTCTTACAATGCTCTGCTGGAATTTTAGACCATTCTTCTTTGGCAAACTGCTCCAGGTCCCTGATATTTGAAGGGTGCCTTCTCCAAACTGCCATTTTTAGATCTCTCCACAGGTGTTCTATGGGATTCAGGTCTGGACTCATTGCTGGCCACCTTAGAAGTCTCCAGTGCTTTCTCTCAAACCATTTTCTAGTGCTTTTTGAAGTGTGCTTTGGGTCATTGTCCTGCTGGAAGACCCATGACCTCTGAGGGAGACCCAGCTTTCTCACACTGGGCCCTACATTATGCTGTAAAAATTTGTTGGTAGTCTTCAGACTTCATAATGCCATGCACACTGTCAAGCAGTCCAGTGCCAGAGGCAGCAAAGCAAAACATCAGGGAACCTCCGCCATGTTTGACTGTAGGGACCGTGTACTTTTCTTTGAATGCCTCTTTTTTCTCCTGTAAACTCTATGTTGATGCCTTTACCCAAAAAGCTCTAATTTTGTCTCATCTGACCAGAGAACATTCTTTCAAAACGCTTTAGGCTTTTTCAGGTAAGTTTTGGCAAACTCCAGCCTGACTTTTTTGTGTCTCGGGGTAAGAAGTGGGGTCTTCCTGGGTCTCCTACCATAGAGTCCCTTTCATTCAGACGCCGACGGATAGCACGGGTTGACACTGTTGTACCCTCGGACTGCAGAGCAGCTTGAACTTGTTTGGATGTTAGTCGAGGTTCTTTATCCAACATCCGCACAAACTTGAGTTGAAATTTCTTGTCAATTTTTCTTTTCCGTCCACATCTAGGGAGGTTAGCCACAGTGCCATGGGCTTTAAACTTCTTGATGACACTGCGCACGGTAGACACAGGAACATTCTGGTCTTTGGAGATGGACTTGTAGCCTTGAGATTGCTCATGCTTCCTCACAATTTGTTTTCTCAAGTCCTCAGACAGTTCTTTGGTCTTCTTTCTTTTCTCCATGCTCAATGTGGTACACACAAGGACACAGGACAGAGGTTGAGTCAACTTTAATCCATGTCAACTGACTGCAAGTGTGATTTAGTTATTGCCAACACCTGTTAGGTGCCACAGGTAAGTTACAGGTGCTGTTAATTACACAAATTAGAGAAGCATCACATGATTTTTCGAACAGTGCCAATACTTTTGTCCACCCTCTTTTTTATGTTTGGTGTGGAATTATATCCAATTTGGCTTTAGGACAATTCTTTTTGTGTTTTTTCATTTAAGACAATAATAATACCAAAGATAATAATACCAAAGAATTTGTGTTTGCAATCATTTTCAGGAAGAAACTGAGTATTATCTGACAGAATTGCAGGGGTGTCAATACTTTTGGCCACAACTGTGTATACTGTATATATATATATATATATATATATATATATATATATATATATATATATATATACACAGTCATGGCCAAAAGTATTGACACCCCTGCAATTCTGTCAGATAATACTCAGTTTCTTCCTGAAAATGATTGCAAACACAAATTCTTTGGTATTATTATCTTCATTTAATTTGTCTTAAATGAAAAAACACAAAAAGAATTGTCCTAAAGCCAAATTGGATATAATTCCACACCAAACATAACAAAGAGGGTGGACAAAAGTATTGGCACTGTTCGAAAAATCATGTGATGCTTCTCTAATTTGTGTAATTAACAGCACCTATAACTTACCTGTGGCACCTAACAGGTGTTGGCAATAACTAAATCACACTTGCAGCCAGTTGACATGGATTAAAGTTGACTCAACTTCTGTCCTGTGTCCTTGTGTGTACCACATTGAGCATGGAGAAAAGAAAGAAGACCAAAGAACTGTCTGAGGACTTGAGAAACCAAATTGTGAAGAAGCATGAGCAATCTCAAGGCTACAAGTCCATCTCCAAAGACCTGAATGTTCCTGTGTCTACCGTGCGCAGTGTCATCAAAAAGTTTAAAGCCCATGGCACTGTGGCTAACCTCTCTAGATGTGGCCGGAAAAGAAAAATTGACAAGAGATTTCAATGCAAGATTGTGCGGATGTTGGATAAAGAACCTCCACTAACATCCAAACAAGTTCAAGCTGCCCTGCAGTCCAAGGGTACAACGGTGTCAACCCGTACTATCCGTCGGCATCTGAATGAAAACGGACTGTATGGTAGGAGACCCAGGAAGACTCCACTTCTTACCCCGAGACATAAAAAAGCCAGGCTGGAGTTTGCCAAAACTTACCTGAAAAAGCCTAAAACATTTTGGAAGAATGTTCTCTGGCCAGATGAGACAAAAGTAGAGCTTTTAGGGCAAAAGCATCAACATAGAGTTTACAGGAGAAAAAAGAGGCATTCAAAGAAAAGTACACGGTCCCTACAGTCAAACATGGCGGAGGTTCCCTGATGTTTTGGGGTTGCTTTGCTGCCTCTGGCACTGGACTGCTTGACCATGTGCTTGGCATTATGAAGTCAGAAGACTACCAACAAATTTTGCAGCATAATATAGGGCCCAGTGTGAGAAAGCTGGGTCTACCTCAGAGGTCATGGGTCTTCCAGCAGGACAATAACCCAAAACACACTTTAAAAAGCACTAGAAAATGGTTTGAGAGAAAGCACTGGAGACTTCTAAGGTGACCAGCAATGAGTCCAGACCTGAATCCCATAGAACACCTGTGGAGAGATCTAAAAATGGCAGTTTGGAGAAGGCACCCTTCAAATATCAGGGACCTGGAGTAGTTTGCCAAAGAAGAATGGTCTAAAATTCCAGCAGAGCATTGTAAGAAACTCATTGATGGTTACCGGAAGCAGTTGGTCGCAGTTATTTTGGCTAAAGGTTGTGCAACCAAGTATTAGGCTGAGGGTGCCAATACTTTTGTCCAGCCCATTTTTGAAGTTTTGTGTGAAATGATCAATGTTTTGCTTTTTGCTTCATTCTCTTTTGTGTTTTTTCATTTAAGACAAATTAAATGAAGTTAATAATACCAAAGAATTTGTGTTTGCAATCATTTTCAGGAAGAAACTGAATATTATCTGACAGAATTGCAGGGGTGTCAATACTTTTGGCCATGACTGTATATATATATATATATATATATATTTATATATACATTTATATTTTTGATGCATTTCTTTCTGACTCACGACATGTGACTATGAAGACCCCTACCTCTTTTCCTTAGCTTCCTTTTTTGAGTTTTTTCATGTATTTAACCATATACAGTGGGGAAAAAAAGTATTTAGTCAGTCAGCAATAGTGCAAGTTCCACCACTTAAAAAGATGAGAGGCGTCTGTAATTTACATCATAGGTAGACCTCAACTATGGGAGACAAACTGAGAAAAAAAAATCCAGAAAATCACATTGTCTGTTTTTTTTTCATTTTATTTGCATATTATGGTGGAAAATAAGTATTTGGTCAGAAACAAGCAATCAAGATTTCTGTCTCTCACAGACCTGTAACTTCTTCTTTAAGAGTCTCCTCTTTCCTCCACTCATTACCTGTAGTAATGGCACCTGTTTAAACTTGTTATCAGTATAAAAAGACACCTGTGCACACCCTCAAATAGTCTGACTCCAATCTCCACTATGGTGAAGACCAAAGAGCTGTCAAAGGACACCAGAAACAAAATTGTAGCCCTGCACCAGGCTGGGAAGACTGAATCTGCAATAGCCAACCAGCTTGGAGTGAAGAAATCAACTGTGGGAGCAATAATTATAAAAAAGAAAGACATACAAGACCACTGATAATCTCCCTCGATCTGGTGCTCCACGCAAAATCCCACCCCGTGGGGTCAGAATGATCACAAGAACGGTGAGCAAAAATCCCAGAACCACGCGGGGGGACCTAGTGAATGAACTGCAGAGAGCTGGGACCAATGTAACAAGGCCTACCATAAGTAACACACTACGCCACCATGGACTCAGATCCTGCAGTGCCAGACGTGTCCCACTGCTTAAGCCTGTACATGTCCGGGCCCGTCTGAAGTTTGCTAGAGAGCATTTGGATGATCCAGAGGAGTTTTGGGAGAATGTCCTATGGTCTGATGAAACCAAACTGGAACTGTTTGGTAGAAACACAACTTGTCGTGTTTGGAGGAAAAAGAATACTGAGTTGCATCCATCAGACACAATACCTACTGTAAAGCATGGTGGTGGAAACATCATGCTTTGGGGCTGTTTCTCGGCAAAGGGGCCAGGACGACTGATCCGGGTACATGAAAGAATGAATGGGGCCATGTATCGTGAGATTTTGAGTGCAAACCTCCTTCCATCAGCAAGGGCATTGAAGATGAAACGTGGCTGGGTCTTTCAACATGACAATGATCCAAAGCACACCACCAGGGCAACGAAGGAGTGGCTTCGTAAGAAGCATTTCAAGGTCCTGGAGTGGCCTAGCCAGTCTCCAGATCTCAACCCTATAGAAAACCTTTGGAGGGAGTTGAAAGTCCGTGTTGCCAAGCGAAAAGCCAATAACATCACTGCTCTAGAGGAGATCTGCATGGAGGAATGGGCCAACATACCAACAACAGTGTGTGGCAACCTTGTGAAGACTTACAGAAAACGTTTGACCTCTGTCATTGCCAACAAAGGATATATCACAAAGTATTGAGATGAAATTTTGTTTCTGACCAAATACTTATTTTCCACCATAATATGCAAATAAAATGAAAAAAAAAACAGACAATGTGATTTTCTGGATTTTTTTTCTCAGTTTGTCTCCCATAGTTGAGGTCTACCTATGATGTAAATTACAGACGCCTCTCATCTTTTTAAGTGGTGGAACTTGCACTATTGCTGACTGACTAAATACTTTTTTTCCCCACTGTATGTGTCCTGTCATTGCTTCTAATTGTTGATGTCATTTTTCCAGTAAGCACAGAATACTTCCATTGCCTTGGCAACTTTATTCTAAGATTAAAAATAAGGGAACATGGACACCGTCTTTAAGCTTTATCCCATTGTTATAAATATAAAACTACACATGCTACTGGACAAAAACAGCCCTGATGCGTTTTTATATATTTACTACCAAAAGCAAACGTGGGTGTCAGCAAATGACTAAGTATGAATTGCGTACATCTGCAAAATTATACCATATAGGAAACCCAAAAAGAGAAAACTAGAATTGAGAGAATAGTATCACAGTTTATTAGCAACAAAATTATACATACAACTCTGTAAAAATTAAGAGACCACTGCACAGTTTTATAAAAAATCAGCTTCTCTACATGTCTGACAGCCATTCCATTCCAGTGTCAGTTGAATTCCAACCAGAGTACACCTCATTCTACTTAATGTGCTTCTGATAGGGTGATCACCTGAACTAAATCTTATTTAACAAAGGAAAGTATGAAAAACCCTGCTGTGGTGTTCACAATCCTCTTGCAATTGGACAAGCTGGATGGCAAAACAAGTGCTAGTAATATCCCAAAAGTAATAGGAATGAAAAAATAACTTTTAACAATGCCAAAGGAGTTGAAGAGAAAAGTCTTGAGTGAGGACAAGAAGGGTTCAATTCTGGCTTTACTAACAGAGGGATACAGTAAGCGTCATGTTGCCTCCATCCTTACAATTTCTAAGACGGCAGTTCATTACAACAAGGTCAAGCAGCAGACATTGGGGACAAAAAAGCTACAGACCGGCAGAGGGCGAAAACGACTCTCCAATGACCGGGGTGACCATCATCTTATTTGAATGTCATTCAGCAACCGCAGGATGACATCAAGTGACCTGCAAAAGGAATGGCAAATGGCAGCTGGGGTGAAGTGCACGGCAAGAACAGTTTGTAGCAGGCTCCTAGCGGCAGGGCTCAAGTCATGCAAAGGTAGAAAAAAGCCTTTCATCACTGAAAACAAAGGAGAGCCAGGCTGAAGTTTGCCAAAGACCATAAGGATTGGACCATAGAGGACTAAAGTAAGGTAATCTCCTCTGATGAGTCTAATTTTCAGCTTTGCCCAACACCTGGTCGTCTAATGGTGAGACGGAGACCTGGAGAGGCGTACAAGCTACAGTGTCTTGCACCCACTGTGAAATTTGGTGGAGGATCGTTGATGATCAGGGGATGCTTCAGCAAGGCTGGAATTGGGCAGATTAATCTTTCCTAAGGACGTATGAATCAAGCCACATACAAGGCTATCCTGGAAAAACAAATGATTCCTTCTGCTCAGGCAATGCTCCCCAACTCTGAGAACTGTTTTTTTTTTCCAGCAGGACAATGCGCCATGACACACAGCTAGGTCAATCAATGTGTGGATGAAGGACCCCCACATCAAATCCCTGTCATGGCCATCCCAATCTCCAGACCTGAACCCCATTGAAAACCTTTGAAATGTAATCAAGAGGAAGATGGATAGTTACAAGCCATCAAACAAAGAAGAACTGCTTAAATGTTTGTACCAGGAGTGGCCTAAGGTCACCCAAAAGCAGTGTGAAAGACTGGTGGAAAGCATGCCAAGAAGCATGAAAGCTGTGATTAAAATCATGGTTATTCCACAAAATATTGATTTCTGAAATCTTCCTGAGTTAAAACATTAGTATTGTTGTTTCTAAATGATTATGAACTTGTTTTCATAGCATTATTTGAGGTATGTAAGCATTGCATTTTTTTGTTATTTTGACCATTTCTCATTTTCTCATGTTGTCAATAGTTTATAGAATAAAAGAGCAATTTGCATTTTACTCAAAAATATACCTATAAAGAGAAAAATTAGACAAACTGAAAATTTTGCAGTGGTCTCTTAATTTTTGCCAGAGCTGTATAATAATATAATGAACAATTGGTGAGAAGAACGGCTAAAAATTGTATATAATGGGCAAAGAGTGGAGAATCAATAACCCCTCTATAGAGATTTGTATCACTCCTTAGGCTACACGCCCAGTCAAAGAGCCTGGCGCTTCTCACCCCCTACCAAACACCAGGCTCTTACAACATGTCCCAAGGTATTTAATCTATATTATATACTGTTATCAATTCATCCCTCTTTCCCTGTATGTAATCTGATGTTCTTAATCACCAGTACTTTAGAGCGCAGACTTGTCAACACGATTATCCTAGCCTCCCATTCACTTAAGGTACTGTCACACTAAGCGATGCACCAGCAATCCTGACCAGCGATATGACGCGGTCAGGATCGTTGGTGCATTGCTAAGTGGTCGCTAGTGAGCTGCCACACAGGCAGATCTCACCAGCGACATCGCTGGGGTCGGGGGTCGCTACTCACCTGTCAGACGAGGTGATCCTGACGTCCTCCCGCCCACGTCCACGCGTCGCTCGTCTCCACAGCAGGAAGCCCCAGCAGGAAGCTGACGACGAGAAACGGTCCAGGACATTCTCGTGCGATCAGCGATAACCAGCGGGGGAGCGGTCGGAGGTAAGTATCAGACATAGCGATATCACTAGCAATATTGCTATAACGTCACAAAAACCAGTGACGTTATAGCGATATTGCTAGCGATATCGCTTAGTGTGACAGGCCCTTAACATATGATGTTCTGGCTCGCTTACTTTGACTGACAACTCCAAGAACTTGTTAATGGTACTGGACTTAATTGTTCTAGTTAAGACAGGTATTCAGCTGCAGCACTATATGCCACTACCATTTAACAACTAACCTTTGTCCCCATACTATTAATTATCACTATGGACGTTATGCTGACATTTTTCACTACCTTTTTGACAGGTTCTTTGCATTTTCATCTGTGTAACACCAAATAACTTATGACATATTTACGGGTCTATGGCCCATCTATATCTTACATTATTCTGATCTATTACAGACCTCCAGTTGCACCTGATGTTATAAACAGACTGTGGGTCTAAGTGCCTGGGCATGTAGCGATGTAGTATAGTCATGCGAGTCTCTATAGGGGGTTATTGATTCTCCACTCTTTGCCCCTTATATAAAATTTTTAGCTGTTCTTCTTACCAATTGTTCATTATATTATTATAAGTATAATTTTGTTGCTAATAAACTTTGATACTTTGTCTCTTAATTCTAGTTTTCTTTTTGGGTTTCCTATATGATATAATTTTGCAAATGTACAGAATTCATACCTAGTCGTTTGCTGACACCCATTTTTGCTTTTGGTAATATATTATATTGCTAGGATTTTTTATAGGTTTATTTATGCTGTATATATGCACATATATTGCATATCCTGCCTGCAATGCTTTCTCTCAACCAGGTGATTAACCGCAGGCATGTCCCGTATCAGTGAACGGAGTGCAAATGACTGGTCTGTTGGACTTGAGAAGTTTGGTAGCCCTAGTGAGGATCACAATTCCACATTGGCTGATTCCAGGGGAGATGGTGGGTGTCCGCTGTATCGATGGGGACACTAAAGATTACCCTGTGGCTCGAATGTTCATAGACACAAACTGTGGTACCGAAAACCATGAGGCTGGCATAGTCAAGGATCTCTTACACCCAGTTATAATAGGGCGGGACTTTGCAATGTTTTGGGACTTGTGGGGGGAAGGGATGATGCCTGGTTCTCTAAATGCCAGCCAGGTCACTCCTAAGGAAACCTCACCGCATACCTCAGCTGACGGGTTTCCTTTTTATGTCGTTGTTAGCGATGAGGATGAGGCAGCCTCCCCTAATCTGGGGGTGTCCGGACAAAACTTTGGAACTGCCCAACTCAGTGACTTAACTTTAAAAGGGACATTTGATAATATGATGTTACCTTATGGTGTTGCTCAAGAGCCGAGGGCTGACACCCAATATCCATATTTTGCTGTAAATGGGTGTTACTGTGATGACTATTGGACTTCCAAGGGTGGACCCGCTGGACCGTGGCAACGAACCTCCCTCGGACGAGCTGACCAGGTGGACCACCCCCTATACAGGGAGCATTAGGGGCAGGACTCAGGGAGACTATCACCACAGCAGTTGGTACCCAGGGAAGAACAACGGGAGCCTCAGCGAAAGACAAGGCGGACTGGCGGTAGGCTGGCACGGCTGTGACACGGGAACAAGGACGGATGGAGAAACTGGCAGACAAGCACGGCAGAGACAAGTGAACATAGGCAGGTTGGCGACACTGGCTGGAAAACACAGCTGAGACACGAGAACACGGGCAGGTTTGGAGACACAGGCTGGAAGACACGGCAGAGACACAGGAACATGGGCTGCTTGGAAACACAGGTGGGCAGGCACTAGGAGAAAGCAAACGGAGGACATAAGGTCAGAGGCTAGGCGGAAAGGGCTTGCGGCAGGGAAGGCAAGGAGCGCAGGGAGACGTGGGGCCAGAATCACTTGTGAAACACAAATGACAGTCAGGCACAGCCAGTAGGAAGAGGTGGCTTGATAAGCAGAGTGCCCAGTGGACTTCTGGGTCAGAGTCCTCCAGACCATAGATGTCACGATACTAGTGGAGACAACTGGACATGAGTGGCTAGGTCAAAGAGACTGCAGACACAATGGGTTGCGCAAGCAATATTGTATTAGTGATCTGAATGCAATATAGCATATAAGTCCAGATAAATGTTCAGTCAATCTGATAAATGGTAATAGTAGAGTTGATACTCTGCGACACAGCATTCAAAGTCACTGAGCAATGAGGGCACAAGACACAGACTCTTGCAGAGCGGAGGAACACACTAGCTGGCTGGAGTTCTTACTTCACCGCAGGTGTAGGCAGGCAGAGGTTCCTGAAGTCAAGTGTTCAGCAATCACTCGGTCAGCAGGCAGGGATCCAAACGAGCAGGTCGACGGAGGACTCCGCCGTTAAGAGAGGACCAACAGGGATAGTAAGTCCAGGCTTGGGACTACAGAGGCACAAAGTCCAAAACATAATACACAAGCAATGAAACAGAACAGGTGCTGGCTTTATATACAGCTTTGGCAGGAAGCAAGATGGCCGACGTGCAAACATCAAGATCCATGTTAACTAAGGGCAAGTCTAAGGGCAAGAAAAAACAGATTCTAGGACTAGATACTGACATTACTCCCACCTCAAGAACGGCCTCCGGACGACCCTAAACCAGGCTTACCAGGGTACCTTTGATGGAAATGCTCAATAAGTCGGGAGGCGTTAATATTATCCACGGGTTCCCAGGAATTCTCCTCTGAGGAATAGCCTTGCCATTTAATCAAATACTTCAGTCGATTTCTGTAGATTCTTGAATCCAGAATCCTCTCAACGATGAACTGCTCTGACCATCCACAAGAACGGGATCAGGAGGAGGAGATGAACGTCCTGGAAAAGGATTTGGTACTACAGTCTTTAGTAGAGAAGTATGAAAGACAGGATGTACCTTCAGTGTTCTTGGGAGTTTTAAGCGAAATGCAACAGCACCTACCAGGCCACTGATCCTATAAGGACCGATGTACTTCTATCCCAACTTAGGGGAAGGGATCTTCATCTTTAAATTCTTCGTAGATAACTAGACTAAATCTCCTACCTTAAATGTTGGTGTTGGTTTGCGAAATCTGTCAGCTGCATTCTTGTACCTCTCTTGTGCGGAACCCAAAGTCTCTTTCAGAAGCTCAAGGTTCTGCTGAAGTGAAGAGATCCTGTCGGCAACTGCTGGTAAAGATGTATCTACCGGTAATCTGGGGAAAATGCTAGGGTGATATCCCAGGTTAGCGTAGAATGGAGACTGCTTGGTGGAGGCACTCTGGGAGTTGTTATAAGAAAATTCAGCCAATGGGAGTAGCCTTACCCAATCATCCTGCAAATGGCAAACATAGCAGCGAAGATATTGCCCTAGTGTTTGGTTGGTACGTTCTGTCTGCCCGTTGGACTGTGGGTGGAAAGCAGGAGATAAGTTAACTTCTATGCCTAATGCTGAACAAAAGCTTCGCCAAAACTTTGAAGCAAATTGAACTCCACGGTCAGAAACAACTTCATCCGGAACCCCGTGCAGGCGAAAGATGTTCTGGATAATTAGGTCAGCAGTGTCCTTCGCAGAGGGTAAACCGGAACAAGGGATGAAATGGGCCGCCTTGGTCAGGCGATCGACCACCACCAAAATCGTACTCTTTCCCTCGGAAAGGGGCAGTTCTACAATAAAGTCCATAGAAATGGATCCCCACGGGCGAGACGGCACCGGCAAAGGCTGTAACAGACCAGTAGAGGAGGCACGTGGAACCTTGAATTTGGCACATACCTCACAAGATGAAACATACTTCTGGACATACTTCTGAAAACCTGGCCACCAGAAGAAGCGAGATAAGAAATCTTGAGTCTTCTGAATTCCTCTGTGCCCTGCAACCTTAGAATCATGAACCAATCTCAACACTCTTAACCTCACGGCTTCAGGAATGTAGAGGCACCGTTCCCGGGTCCAAACTCCATTCCTAAAAAGAAGGCTTACCTCATCAGATGGCTGAGACAGGAAAAGATCAGAGTTGTAAGCTTCTTTGATGACCTGCAACAAATCTTGATTATGAATGACTCCTACAAAATTGCAATCAGAAAGTATGGTCTTAGGTGGAGCATCTGGAACAGCGTCAGTGGTGTACATCCTGGATAGAGCATCTGCTTTTCCATTGCGCGAACCTGGTCTATAAGAGATTGTAAAATTTAATTGATTAAGGAAAAGACTCCAGCGGGCCTGCCGTGGGGTCAGGCATCTTGCTGACCTGATGAACTCAAGGTTGCGGTGATCCGTGAGGACCACGATCGGCTGTGAAGCTCCTTGCAGAAGATGCCTCCACTCCTTGAAGGTGGCGATGATAGCCAGTAATTCTTTATTTCGTACATTGTAGTTCTTTTCGGCAGGAGACAGTCGCTTGGAAAGAAAAGCACAAGGATGAAGTAAATTCTTCTCACCTGTTCTTTGGGACAGTATAGCCCCGGTGGCACAGTTTGAGGCATCAACTTCAATAATGAAGGCGAGTTCCGGGTCAGGGTGGATCAGTACCGGTGCTGATGTGAACGCGGTCTTGAGCCGAGAGAATGCTTCTTGGGCTTGAAGGGACCAAATAAATGCTGTCTTCTTCTGTGTCAACTGGGTGATGGGCAAGACGATGTCAGAGAAGTTCTTGATGAAACGTCTGTAGAAGTTAGCAAATCCGATGAAGCGTTGGACCTCTTTGACGTTCTTGGGGATTGGCCATTCATGAATCGCCTTGATCTTGCTGTTATCCATACTCAGACCCTGTGAGGAAATTACATAACCTAAGAATTGGATCTCCGACTTGTGAAATTCGCATTTCCCCAGCTTGATGTACAGATGGTGTTCCCTCAACCGCTGCAAGACAGTCTTGACATGTTGCTGATGTTCCTCCATGGAGCTAGAAAAAATCAAAGTGTCGTCCAAATAGATTACGACAAAAAGATCAAGAATGTCTCTGAAAATATCATTTACTAGATGTTGGAAAGTTGCTGGGGCATTGCAGAGTCCAAATGGCATGACCAAATACTCAAAGTGTCCATATCGAGACCTAAATGCTGTTTTCCATTCATCTCCAGATCTTGTACGGACTAGATTGTATGCCCCACGTAGGTCCAATTTTGAAAAGACCTTGGCCTGACGAACTCTCTCGAGAAGCTCCGGAATTAATGGCAGGGGGTAGCGGTTCTTGATGGTTACCTTGTTAATTTCCCGGTAATCAACACAGGGTCTGAGGGATCCATCCTTCTTTTTAACGAAAAAGATGGGTGCACCAGCTGGAGAGGATGAGGTGCGTATAAACCCCTTAGGCCGGGGTCACACTAACCGACGCAAAATACGGTCAGTATTTTACATGCGTAATACGGATGAATGGCCCCTAAACAGTGCTCTGTATGTCATCCGTAATCAAGGTGTGGTCGCGTATTTTGCGCATGTCAACATCCGTATGTAATCCGTATGGCATCCGTATGGCGAGATTTTCTCGCAGGCTTGCAAAATGGACATGTAATGGAGCCCTATGACAGGGTTTCTAACAGAAACCAAAGAATAGATATAGACACATAGAATGCATATATATATATATGTATTCTATGTGTCTATATCTATTCTTTCATTTCTTTATTAAAACTGTCAGTGTGAGTTTACTGTATAGCGCACTGAATTGCCGGCTTTGGTAAAAGACACCAGGTGCGTATTTCTCGCAAGTCACATGTGTGGTCCGTGTGTAATCTGTATTTTTTGCGCACCCATAGACTTGCATTGGCGTACTACGGCCGTAGTACGCTGACAATCGCAGCATGCTGCGATTGGCAAGGACCGTAGAATACGGATGAGAAATATACGGCTGGTGCGAGGGACCCCATAGAGAATCATTGGTCCGTGTCTAATGCGGGCTTTTAGCGCCTCTCACTCGGCCGTATTCCTCGCCAGTGTGACCCCGGCCTTAGACAGGTTCTCGTCGATATATTTTTTGAGAGTCTTGAGCTCAGGACCGGACAATGGATAAATATTACCAAAAGGAATGGAAGCAGCAGGCAGAAGCTCGATTGGGCAGTCATAAGAGTGGTGTGGTGGAAATTTATCTGCATTCTTTTTATCGCACACATCCGAAAATTCTTTATAAACTGCCGATAACCTTAGGTCCGATGATGGGTTGCCCGGAGATGGATCAATCGATTTCTCAGAAGTTACCTCTTTAGCTGGGAAGCGTAATCTCTTAGTCTCTCAGTCAATGATGGGATTTTGAGCCTGCAACCAGGGTAAACCCAAGATAATAGGGAAATGTGGAGAGGAAATCAGAAGGAAGGGCAATTTCTCATGGTGATCATCTCCCATGAGGACCTTCAGTGGTTCAGTCTGCTGGTCTACGGGCCCCGAGGTCAAAGGGGACCCATCCACAGTCTCCATCAGAATTGAAGATACTCTTCTCTGTGATCGGATTCCATATTCCTTAGCAAAAGAAGTGTCCATTAAGTCACCGCTAGCCCCAGAGTCTATCATGGCGGAACTGTTCACCCAACGGGAGTCAATCCAGATCTTGATAGGAAGGTAACAATGTGAATCTTTTTTCTTATTGCAAGGGTATGAAACTGCAGAAGATAGAATAACAGCATTAATGGGTAGTATCGTTTCGGATGTAACAGAGTTCATATCTGAAAAGTCATAATCAGGAACGGTTGCTGCAATTTCGGGTGGCCCTGATTCGGAAGTCATGGAGTATGATTCAGAGAAGTCGCGTTCTACCACGGCTGCGGTTGTCCTGCGAGAACGATTGGGGCAGTTGATGATAAAATGTCCTGACTTCCCACAGTAAAAACATAAATTCTCCTTGAAGCGAAATTCCTTCCGTTCGTCACTTAATCGACTTCGTAGGGAATTTACCTGCATCGGCTCAGGTGCGGACTCCTGAGGACTTGGGTCCGGATTCTCCTTAGGAAGGAAAGGAAGAAGCGATTTATTGCTGCGGTTCATCTCAGACCACCTTTCTAGTTTTTGTTCGGAGATGCGAGCGTCTAGGCGAATACAGTGATTGATGAAATCACCTAGAGCAGTGGGAGCCTCCGCACGTGCAAGCTCGTCCTTGATAGAACTGAACAACCCTTTCTTAAATATTGAGTACTTTGCTGCACTATTCCAGGTGGTATCCTGAGCCCACCTTCTAAAATCCATAGCATACTCAGTCACTGGGCGTTTACCTTGACGCAAATTCAGCAGGGCCGTCTCAGCTGTAAGGCCACGGTTCGGATCGTCAAACATCTGCCCCATGGCGGCGATAAACATATTGAAGTTGTTCAGACATGCATCCTGTGATTCTATCAGAAGGTTTGCCCAGGCAAGAGCCTTATTAGTCAGCAACATGATGATAGTAAATACTTTGGATCGGTCCGTAGGAAACTGTGTGACATGTGCAGCAAAGAATAAACGACACTGGTTCAGAAACTCACAGTATTTGTCTCGGTCACCACCAAACCTAAATGGCCGTAGTTTGGGGATGGTAGGAACAGAAGCCTGAGATTGTGCCTCCAGAGTCGCAACTCGGCCACGCAATTCCTGAAGGGTCTGACTGAGCACTTGTATATCATATTTAGTCTGCCCCTCTAGGCCTTCTATTCTGTTCTTCCATGTCTGCACTTCAGCGTGTACAGTGGCAGTGATATTATTTAGCTTCTTAACACGCACTTCTAAAGTCTCTGACCCAGCGGCATCCATTTTGTACGGCTTGTGTATCCGGTCACGATACTAGTGGAGACAACTGGACACCAGTGGCTAGGTCAAAGAGACTGCAGACACAATGGGTTGCGCAAGCAATATTGTATTAGTGATCTGAATGCAATATAGCATATAAGTCCAGATAAATGTTCAGTCAATCTGATAAATGGTAATAGCAGAGTTGATACTCTGCGACACAGCATTCAAAGTCACTGAGCAATGAGGGCACAATACACAGACTCTTGCAGAGCGGAGGAACACACTAGCTGGCTGGAGTTCTTACTTCACCGCAGGTGTAGGCAGGCAGAGGTTCCTGAAGTCAAGTGTTCAGCAATCACTTGGTCAGCAGGCAGGGATCCAGACGTGCAGGTCGACAGAGGACTCCGCCGTTAAGAGAGGACCAACAGGGATAGTAAGTCCAGGCTTGGGACTGCAGAGGCACAAAGTCCAAAACATAATACACAAGCAATGAAACAGAACAGGTGCTGGCTTTATATACAGCTTTGGCAGGAAGCAAGATGGCCAACGTGAAAACATCAAGATCCATGTTAACTAAGGGCAAGTCTAAGGGCAAGAAAAAACAGATTCTAGGACTAGATACTGACAATAGAGCAGGCTGAAGGGAGAAGCAAAGTTTACTAGGAACGGTGTGCGCATGTGCCGCTGAACTCAGCGCACACCTGACGGGAGACTGGAGCTGGAGCAGGAGACTGAGCGTGCGTGCGCCGGGACGCCAAAGACCAGTAAGTATACCGGGACTCGGACGAGGCGGCGTGACAGGGAGGAGCGGCGGCGGCGTGACAGGGGCAGATGGCAGCAGTGGCAGCAGCGTGACAGTACCCCCCTCCTTACGCGCCCCCCTCCGAAGGCCGGAAAGAAATCTAGCCAAGATTCAAGGAGCCTGGATGTTTTCCCGAGGCTCCCAAGATCTCTCCTCAAGACCAAAACCTTTCAAGTCAACTAGGAAAAAGTTCTTGCCTCTTTGCTTCTTCATGGTGAGGATGTCCTTAACCTCAAAAACCATCTGTGGAGACAGGCTGAGGCAAAAGAGCAGTAGAGGCATGGAACTGATTGAGGACAAGTGGTTTCAGGAGAGAAACGTGGAATGAATTGGGGAAACGGAGCGAAGCGGGTAGCCTCAACTTGTAGGAGACATCATTGATGCGAGCCAAGACCTCGAAGGGTCCAATGTACCGGGGACCCAGTTTATGCGAGGGGATCTTTAGGCAGATGAATTTAGAAGACAGCCAGACTTTATCTCCAGGATGCCTCTTGTCCGCGTGTTTTTTCATTCTGTCATGTGCTTGTTCGAGAGCGGTTTTGGTCTCCTGCCAGATCCTGGAGAGCTCCCCTGACATTAGATCTGCCGCTGGCACACCCGAGACAGGAGGGACCAGCAGAGGTACATCAGGTTGTCGGCTATGGACGACAAAGAAAGGGGACTTGGAAGAAGATTCACTGGCGTGATTGTTGTATGCGAATTCAGCCCAGGGGAGTAAGTCAGTCCCGTCGTTCTGGTGGGCGTTAGAGAAATGGCGGAGATAGGTTACCAGAATCTGATTAGTGCGTTCCTCTTGACCGTTGGTTTGCGGGTGGTAGGCAGAGGAGAAGTCGAGCGTGATGTTCATACATTTGCAGAGAGCTTTAAAGAACCGAGAGGTGAATTGGACTCCCTTGTCCGAAACAATATGTTGAGTAAGGCCATGGACACGAAAAACATGGTGGATGAAAATATTTGCTAGCTCAGGTGCCGAGGGTAAACCAGGAAGCGAGATGAAATGAGCCATCTTGGAGAATCTGTCCACAACCATGAAGATAACGGTGCAGCCCGAAGACCGAGGCAGATTAGTAATGAAGTCCATAGCAATGTGCTGCCAAGGAGCCGATGGGACTGTAAGTGAGTGTAAAAGACCAGAGGGAAGCTGCCTGGGGACTTTGTTCTTAGCACAAGATGGACAGGAGGCTATAAAGGTATGGACATCTTGGAGAAGGGTTGGCCACCAGTAGTAGCGGGACATGAGGATGAGCGTTTTCTTGAGACTTACATGACCTGCAAGTTTGGAGGCATGACCCCAGCACAGGACTCGCCTCCTGTTGTTCACGGGAACAAAAATTTTACCAGGAGGTAGGGAAGTTAGACTGATGGGTGCTAGCGTGATGACCTTGAAGGGTCCAAGATGTGTGTGGGTTCCTCCTCAGTATCCACTGACAAAAAGGACCTGGACAATGCATCAGCCTTGAGGTTCTTATTGCCAGGACGGAAATGGAGTTCAAAATCGAAACAGGCAAAGAATAAGGACCACCTAGCTTGCCGGGTGTTAAGTCTCTGTGCAAATTGGATATATGCCAAGTTCTTATGGTCTGTAAAGATTTTAAAAGGATGTACGGCCCCTCCAATAAGTACCTCCACTCTTGCAACACCAACTTGATTTCCAACAGCTCTGTCTCCAATGGAATAGTTCTGTTCCGAGGTGGAAAAGGACTTGGAGAAAAAAACGCAGGTGACAAGCCGCCCGGAGATGGACCTCTGAGAAAGTACCACTCTGGCCCCGGTGGCTGAGGCATCCACCTCCAGAATGAAAGGTTTGTTAGTCTCAGGATGATGGAGTATGGGAGCTGTGGCGAAGGCTTGTTTCAGGGACAAGAAGGTGTTTTCGGCCTATGACGACCAGACATGAGGATTGGCCCCCCTGCAAATCAGAGAGGAGATGGAACCGGTCAACAAAGAAAAGTGAGGGATGAACTGTAGGTAGTAATTCGTGAAACCGAGAAATCACTGAATAGCCTTGACACCATGAGGATGCGGCCAATTGAGCACGGCGGACACTTTCTCCGGGTCCATGCACAAGCCGGAGTCGGAGATGATGTAACCCAGGAACGGGAGAGACGACTGCTCAAAGGCGCATTTTTCGAGCTTGGCATAGAGGCGATTCTCCCTCGGGCGCAGCAGTACTAGACGGACGTTCCTTCTATGGGTAGACAGATTCGGAGAGAAAACTAGAATATCGTTAAGGTATACCACCACACAAGAATACAGCAGATCTCGGAAAATATCATTCACAATTGCCTGGAACACTGCGGGGGCATTGCACAAGCCAAAGGGCATCACCAAATACTCATAGTGCCCGTCCCGGGTGTTAAACATGGTCTTACACTCATCTCCGGGGCGGATACGAATGAGATTGTAGGCTCCTCAGAGATCCAGTTTGGTGAAGATTCGTGCTCCCCGCAACCAGTCGAATAGCTCAGGAATGAGAGGGAGCAGATACTTGTTCTTAACAGTAATAGCATTGAGACCCCGGTAGTCGATGCAGTTATGAAGAGATCCGTCCTTCTTCTTAACAGAGAACCCCATGCCTGCAGGAGACAAAGACTTCCGAATAAAACCTTTGGCCAGATTTTTCTGGACGTACTCGGTCATGGATTGGGACTCGAGAGGATTTAGCGGATAAATTCAGCCTCTGGGCCAAGTGGAGCCTGGAAGGAGATCGATCGGGCAATCATAAGGACGATGCGGGGGCAGACTCTCTGCTTCCTTTTTTTTTTAAGACGTCTGTGAAGGACCAGTAGGGTGAAGGCAAATCTGCAGGTACCGTGGTGGACCGAGAAGACTTTAACGGCTGAACAGGGAGCAGGCACTTGGTCTGGCAGGATTGACCCCAACGTAGAATGTCACCAGATCGCCAATCAAGAATGGGTTCGTGGACTCTCAACCAAGGAAGACATAACAGTAACAAAATGGGATAACGTGGGCAGCACGTAGAAGGCTATCTTCTCCCAATGAAAGGCTCGATCTGTAGCTCCACCTCCTCTGTGACCAGAGTGACGGTCTCCCGCAAAGGCCTGCCGTCAACCGAAGCTATCCGCTGTGGAGTCTCCAAGGACCTGACAGGAATCCGAAGTCTTTTGACCGCCTCGAACTGAATAAAGTTCCCTGCTGCCCCAGAATCAATATAGGCGACCTCTGAGAAGGGACTAGAACCCAGATTCAGTAAAACAGAGAGGGACAAGGGTAGAGAGGTATCACTGACACCTAAAGAGGCCTCTCTTACCTGGCCTAGGCGGAGGCGTTTCCCGTCCTCTCCGGACAGGAACGTAGAAGATGGGAGGCGCTGCCACAGTAGAAGCAGAGACCATGTGCGACTCTCTCTTTGCGGTGCTGCTCTGCCGGCTTGAGAAGATCTACCTGCATGGGCTCTGGTGCCGAGACCGCCGAGGCAGATGCGAGTCGCAAATGAGGAGGACTGCGTGTGGCTGAAGATAGATGGGGAAATCTCTTCTCCCTGGCAGCTTCACGGGAACATTCCTGGAAGCGCAAATCAATGCGATTTGCCAGGGAAATGAGATCCTCTAGAGACGTTGGCGTGTCCCGACCCACCAGCTCGTCCTTGATCCGGGCAGACAAAGCCCACCAAAAAGCTCCCACCAAGGCCTCATGGTTCCATCCCAGCTCAGAGGACAGAGTACGGAAGGGGGTTCACCCAAGCCAGGGCCTCACCCTCCCACCTTAGCCCGATTGGTGGGATATTGTTGTTGTGGGAGAGAGGGTCCCCATCGAGTGTCGAGGTCGGAACCAAGGGGACCGTCACCTGGGTTCCAGGGGAAACTGTTTCCGGGGGACAGAGTTCGGGGATGGACCGTTGTGACAGACAGATGGGCTGGGAGAGGGACCAGTATAAAGGAGGCGGGGAATTCACGGGATGATGAGTCAGCAGAATGAGACAGAAGGAGCAGGAGATCGTGGGAGTGACTGAGAGCCAGAGCGACTCACCAGAGCCAGGAAGGAGGCCAGAGACAGGAGAGATACTTCCCCTGGACATCAGTGGGATGGCGCCGAGACGACCGTCCGAGAACCGCTGCCCCACGTTGACCAGCAGCCGCCGCCGCCTTCTTCCAGCCCGCGGCTGCGACCTGCAGCGGTCATTCGCGGCTGTTGCCACCTCGCTCCTGCCCGCGACTGCAGCCTGCACGCGGCCACCAGCGGCCATTGCCGCCTCGCTCCTGCCCGTGGCTGCGGCCTGCCCACGGCCACCAGCGGCCGTTGCAGCCTCGCTCCTGCCCGCGGCTGCGGCCGCTCTGCCCTCACCCGTGGTCACGGCAAGCCCAGTGCCGTCGGTGGCCACCACTGTCCCGCTCCGATCCGCAGCAGGGGCCGAGCCTCTGCTTGCGGCGGATTCCCCATCGCAGCCGTTAGCTGCTCAGGTGGCCTTTCCTTCGCCACCCCACATCGCTGCCGCTTGCCCCAGCCCAGGGGCTGCGGCCCATCCGTCCAAGGACTCCGCCGGGGACTGTGAGGCTCCAGTGTCATCAGAGCACCGGAGCGCACGAAGACTCCGTCAACGCCTCAGCAACTGGGCCCAGCAACTACTACGCCGAAAGACAACCATCCCGAATGGCGAGGGACGTCTAGACGGCTAAGTTGACTATATAATTAAGGACCTATAGTGACCGGCTAGTGCCGGACGTAGTCGTGTTCTACCCATTTGTGTTTGCTTGATTAGAGCCCCTGAGAGGGCAGTCCATGTTACCCCTTTTTGTTGATCAGGCCGTGACTGAGGAAAGTTCCCTCTAGTCCTATAAACGTTATTATAGAAAACACCAAATTGTCTCGCGACTCGTCACTGCATCCTGTGTACCTGCGAGCACCACATTGTGGCAGTAATTCAAAGTGCAATTGACACTGGTTCAGGAACCCCCAACACAATTTGGGATCTCCGCTATACTGCGGAGGTCTGGCCAAACGGGCCGTGGGTGTGGAGCAGGAGCCTGGGCAGGGGTCGAGGAGACGGACTGTAGAGAGAGAAGTCCATTATTCACCGAGGCCATATAATTAAGGATGTGTGCATGGGTGTCGCGTTGCTGGGTAAGTTCCTGCTGGAGACTAGCCAGCTGGGATGCATTCCCCGAATCAGAGGGCTGTAATGCTGTTAAACGAGACACCATAAAATTTAGAAAAGCCATGATCCGGGTCTGGTTTTCCCATAGGAACAGCAGTTACTTTTGGGCGGAGGCTGAGGTACCAGCGGGGTCCATGGCCTGACTGTACTGTGACGACTAGAGGACTTCCAAGGGTGGACCCGCTGGACCATGGTGATAGGAACTGAAGGAGTTAAATTGAGTTCTGTCTATGTTGCATTCTCTTGTTTAAAACCTTATCTTTTCTTCGAGGAGATGTCTCAGACATCTCCCTTGTGAACCAAGGTCAAATACCTCTGCTTTTTTGCCTAAATGACTTTCTTTGTCTAAAACAAGTTGTAAAATCATTTGTACTGCGCATGTCTGTAAAATGTTTAAATTCTTTACTATAAAAGACGGAAGCCTAACTGATAAGCCAGAGGCGTCTTGGAGGCATCCTGAGTTGTACCATACAGCTGGTGTCTGTGTAGTTCTTCTCGGCGGAGCTGATTTAATTAGAGACATATGATGCTTCACACCCAAGAACATCGGTCCTTCAGATGAAAGAGTAATCTGAGGGATCCCGACAGTTTCCTGGCGCCCGGAACAGGGACCTGATATAGGCACCTCTCCAAGACCACCCGGCTTACGGACCACTCCTGTTACTGATGAAATTGTGAACAGCAGACCTAAACACCTGGCCAGGTAAGAGATCAATTTTTCTCTTCTCTGCTCTTCATAATCTATCATTATAACTGAGGTCCGTATAAAGGGGAATCTAGTAGAGGAGGGGGCCGTAAAATCAGGTCCATATAAGAACTCTGAGGAAATCGGGTGTGACACACATATGTAATTCCTGTATCCCTGTCCGAATGAGAGGCTGTTGCAGATTCTGCCTGTGCACAGCTATTTTTAGAAGAAGAACTGATGCAAATCATAACGGGTATGGTGATTGGACATTTGCAGTGACAACCCCAGACACAAACATAAAAAAGTTTCACCACTTCAAGAAGGGAGAACAGTGGTGGGTATTGTTAGCATTGAATACACATGTCCCATTGAGTGACACGCTGAGAGGTCTGACATTACGGAAGATAAGGCTGGGTGAACAGTTCATACTGCGCAGCCCGGACGGACAAGTTTTTCACAATAGACGATTCCGCACTAGGAATAGAGGAGGTTGTTGAGTGACTGCCTTGATTTGAAGGACTGTGGAAAGTAGACAAATAAGCTGCACAGTAGGTATTCGTTCAAAGAGTGGTGATATTGCCTAACTGGGTCATGTGACTGCGTCCTTCCGGGGAGGTCACCGCCTAAGCTTAAATCAACACCCTTTACGGATAAACCTTGTGACAGATAAGAGTGTGATTGAATGAGCACAGGACTGTGAAATGAGCCTGTGACAAGATATGACTGAAGAACCCCGATAGATGGACACTTTATTTACAATCCTGTGTGTTGTGGGAGTATTTCTGTTCGGAAGCTACATAGCATATAAGTACACGAAACACGTAGTACACCGAGGAACAGACACTCCATTTAGCCTGTTAGCACCTTAGGAAGAAGGTAACGAGGTATAGTAGAGCCTAGTCTTGAGCTTACCCAATACACCACCTAAGGCAGGGGACTAACAGGAAGACAACAAGAGAGACAGGATAAGAATAAAAGATAAGATGGGGAACAGTCAGGGAAAGATACCTGAAGAAGGAGATTGGTTATGTGATATAATTGAGGATAGATATGGAAGACGTGCAGCAAGAGACCTAGAGAAGGTATTAAAAAAATTCAAGGTAAAAGGGAAAGAGGCTTTAAATGAGGATAAATGGAAAGAAATAAAAGACACAAAGTCAGGAAAAATTGCAGATGCGGGATGGGGGGAACAGGTTGAAGCATGTTTAAAATGTTCACAAGTTGCTCAGAGGGAAAAATGGGCATATAATGAGAAGACAGGGAAATGGATACGTTCAAAGAAGGTCAGAAAGACAGATGACCCAGTGGAGGAAATGCGTGAGCCTCCACCCTATCCAATCCCTTTGTCAGTGCCACCACCAGTACCTATGGCTCCTGCCGCAATTCCCAGTTCACCCCCACCACCGTCCACTGGACTGTACCCTGATGTACAATCACCATCACCTGATAATGGCAATCCAGGATGGGTTTGTAGTAATTGTGGTCAACAAAATCCAGACTGGAGAAATACTTGCCTAGCCTGTGGAGCACCCCGTTACCACCACCCTAGCAGGTTAGCCCCTGTTAGGACTCAAAACACCCCTTTTAGAGAAGTGGATGACCAAGGTGTTACCCGCACCAGACATATTCAGACCCTTCATTACACTCCATGGTCTGCCCCAGAATGTATGGCATTATTGTCCAATGCTCCAGATCCAACTACCTTTCCTATGGCGTTTGCCCGATATATAAGACAGGTACTGACTGTACACAGAGGGACTTGGTTGGATGGGGAAGACCTATGTAGACTGAAATTACCATTAACTACCCAAGGGGAGTTCTCACACATTATCGGACCAAACAGACCGCCTGACGATGACCAAGAGGGTAACCTTCGAACTCAGGCTTCAAGAGAGCCTTTCTTAACCGCCCTTGATAATTTTATGCAGACAAAACAGAGACAGAGAGGTAACATGACAGCCATACCGCAGAAACCGGGACAATCTGTCACCGATTTCTTCCGGATATTGGAAACGGCCTTCCAAGATGAGGGTCTTGACACCAATAATGAAGGAGTATCAAGACTATTGGCAAAAGCCTTCATGGAAGGGTTACTCAAAGAAATACGAGATCCCCTGAAAATAAGCACCCCCGATTGGAGATCAGTACCTGATGCCCATGGATTAAGACAAAAAGCTATGGGAATTGAGCTAGATGTACAGGAAAGGAAGAATGCACCGCCAGCAAAAATAAGAGTAGCGGTGACTCAGTTTGATAATCAGGGAAATCCAATAAGTGGGGCTAGGAGGAGAACTTTTACATGTCACTATTGTAAGAAGCCAGGTCATTTCCAAAGAGATTGCCGTAAGAGGAAAGCGGATAGAGAAGCTCAGCCTAGAAGGGAAGAACCTACTGACTGACTAAATGCAATTAGAATGAAACTCGACTCTAGGGAACCAGTAGTTAAAATTCAGGTAAATGGTAAAAAGGTACCCTTTCTATTAGATACCGGAGCAACCTCTTCGGTGGTCAATGACAAAGTAATAACTCCAGACCTCCTTTCAGAGTATTCGACTTTTGTCTCAGGATTCAGTGGACAATCTAGCCTAATTCCTTTTAGCAAACCTTTACCAGTTAAGATAGGACCTAAAATGTTCCTGAATAAATTTTTGTTTGTCAAAAGAGCACCAATTTGCCTATTGGGAGTGGATGTACTAAAGAAATTACAGGCAGATATCAAATTTGCTGAAGATGGTACAGTACATCTTACTATCCCAGATGAGGATGAGGATGCTCTTGAGGCTTGCATGATAATTCAAGCTCTCGAGTCACAAAATCCTGATGACACCACATCACAACCATGGGACCCAGCCCTAGACAAATTACCTGATACCTTATGGGCAAAAGGGAATGCGGATATTGGTTTACTTCCCGTGTCCCCAGTTGTGGTGGAGGTGCCCGCAGACACAAGGTTGCCACAGCTGCGGCAGTACCCTATCAGTGCCCAACAAGAGGCTGCTATTGAGGCACAAGTCACTGATCTTGTAAACAATGGAGCATTGGTGTCAATTAAATCACAAGCTAATACGCCATTGTTTCCTGTCAAAAAGAAAGGAGGACCAGGTGATGCCCCGAAATATCGCATGGTACATGATCTGAGAGAGATAAATAAGGTTCTTGTTCCTTTGACACCAGTAGTACCTAACCCACACACGCTATTGGCGAAAATCCCTAGTCAATCGAAATGTTTTTCAGTGATTGATTTGTCAAACGCATTTTTCTCAGTGCCCCTCCACAAAAGCTGTTGGCATCTGTTCGCTTTTACATTTAAGGGCAAACAATATGCCTGGACCAGACTGCCACAGGGCATGCAGCATTCACCCACACTGTACACGCAAGCATTGCAGTCTGTGTTGGCCGGCTGGCCACATCCACCTGATATTGTGCTCTTACAATATGTGGATGACCTGTTGCTTTGTGCACCTGATGAGGCTAACTGTAGAATCCATACACTTTCACTACTGATGTTTTTATCAGACAATGGATGTAAGGTCAACAGAGAAAAATTACAGTTTTGCCAACCAAAAGTCATATTCTTAGGACATTGTCTATCACATGGTACCCGACACTTAACCAATGACAGAATCACAATTGTACAACAAATGAAGGAACCGACAACCCATAAGCAGTTGAGAGCATTTTTGGGTTTAGTTTCGTCTTGCCGCCAATGGGTCATACATGCTAGTGAACACATGCAGCCACTGTATGATTGCATCAACACAATACCTTTCCAACTGACTGACATTGCACGAGACTCATTTCAGTATCTGAAGAAGGCCATAGTGTCAGCCCCAGCATTAGGTATACCTAACTATGATATACCCTTTCAACTGATGGCCGCTGAAATTAGAGGGCATGCTACTGGCATTTTGACACAGAAACATGACAAAAAGAATAGACCCCTTGCATACTATTCTGCCAAATTAGACTCTGTGGCACAGGGAACACCATCCTGTGTTAGAGCAGTCTCTGCAATCGCATTGCTACTTGACAAAGTTTCTGATATTGTACTGGATAACCCACTAACTGTCTGTACCACACATGATATATACGGTATCCTGAATCAGGTTTCTTCTAAACATATTTCTATGGCAAGACAACTCAGATTGCAATGTGCCTTGCTTATGCCTCCTAATGTTACGTTTACCAAAACTCAGAATCTGAATCTGGCTACATTGTTGCCAATTGCAGATTCTGAAGGGGGGGATATAGATGAGAACACATTATCGCTTTCTTTTGAGCCCCCACACGAGGTTGAACATGATTGCATAGAACTGATGCAGCAAGAAGTTGTTGGCTTGCCCAATGTCACAGACACACCATTGTCAAATCCAGACTTTATATTTTTTGTGGATGGCAGCAGATATGCCGATGAAAGTGGAAAATTCCACACAGGATATGCGGTAGTGTCACCACATGAGACTATTGTAGCAAAGGCACTTCCACCCCACATGTCCACACAAGAGGCTGAGCTGACAGCTCTGAATGAGGCATTAAAACTTTCCAAAGGAAAAACAGCAAATATCTACACTGACTCAAGATATGCCTTTGGGATAGTACATGATTTTGGGGTTTTGTGGCGCACAAGGGGTTTCATGACAGCAGCAGGAACACCCATAAAACATGCCACACTGATTAGAGAAATCCTCGAGAATGTGGCCCAGACACAGGGGGTGGCCGTTATGAGGGTGCCAGCACACACCAGAAAAGACAACATGGAAGCAAAAGGCAACGAGAAAGCAGACCAGGCGGCGAAGCAAGCTGCCTTGGGGACTCCAGAAAAAGTAAACATAGTGCACAAGGATGCATCAGAATTGTTTACAGACTTACAAAAGTTCCAAGAAGACTCCGCTCAGACGGACAAGGAAACTTGGGAAAAGATGGGAGCTGAGAAGACGAACGGAATGTGGAAGAAAGATCAGAAGTACTGTTTGCCTAGGGTTTTGTACCCAAGGATGGCAGAAGCAGTTCACCTTCCAACTCACATGTCCGCCAATGGAATGACGCGCCTAGTCACGAAGGTTTGGATTGCTCCTGGGTTTGGGAAGGTGGCGCAGCTACACTGTACTACCTGTCCCATATGCCTAGCACACAATCCCGGACAGGTGGTGAAAACTCCACTGAAACACAGTCCTAGGCCGTTATATCCCTTCCAGAGACTACAGATCGACTACATTCAACTCCCCAGAAGTGGACCATATGAATATGTTCTGGTGTGTGTTGACATGTTCTCTGGATGGCCAGAGGCCTACCCGGTGAAAACGGCTACAGCTCGAGCTACTGCAAAGAAACTAGTGATGGAACTAGTACCACGATTCGGTGTCCCTGAGACAATTGAATCAGACAGAGGTACACATTTCACTGCTGAGGTAATGCAAAATGTCATGCAAATGATAGGTGTAGAACAAGCATTTCATACACCCTACCACCCACAGAGTTCAGGGAAGGTAGAAAGAATGAACGGGACACTGAAATTGAAAATACAGAAAACCATGGAGCAGACCCATAGACCATGGCCAGAGTGTCTCCCATTAGCATTATTCTCAGTTAGGCCGGTTTCACACTAGCGCATTTTCAACGCGCGCACGGCCGGGGGTAGCTCCGCCCCCGATCCGGCTCTCTGCCCGGCGTGCCCGCCCCTTCCTTGTAGCGCCGCCTCCTAGCGGACAGCGGCGCCTGCGATCGGCGCACCCTATCTTTAGCATAGGGTGCGCCGATCGTGCGCAGGCCGTGCGCTAGTTGCGCTTTGACCTGCGCTGCGCACTTTTGACGGTGCGCCGTGCGCGCCAAAATCCGAAAAGTTTGATTTTGGCGCGCACGGCGCACCGTCAAAAGTGCGCAGCGCAGGTCAAAGCGCAACTAGCGCACGGCCTGCGCACGATCGGCGCACCCTATGCTAAAGATAGGGTGCGCCGATCGCAGGCGCCGCTGTCCGCTAGGAGGCGGCGCTACAAGGAAGGTGCGGGCACGCCGGGCAGAGAGCCGGATCGGGGGCGGAGCTACCCCCGGCCGTGCGCGCGTTGAAAATGCGCTAGTGTGAAACCGGCCTAAGGTACACACCCACGGGGAAAACTAAACTGTCACCCTTCGAGATACTGTTTGGAAGACCACCAAACACAGGGTTGTACTACCCACAGGTCTTAACACTTAATGTGGATAATTTGACAAGTTATGTAATCCAGTTGCAAAAGCATTTAACTCAAATGCATTCTCTAGTTTTCTCTTCCATTCCAGATCCAGATAGTGTGGAAGGAACTCATTGTCTACAACCTGGTGATTACGTATATGTCAAGAAACACTCCAGAAAGACCCTTGAACCCCGATATCAAGGACCTTACCAAGTACTCCTGACAACGCCTACTTCTGTTAAGTTGGAGGGACGACCAACCTGGATCCACTCATCACATTGCAAACTAGCCACAGGAATTAACAAAGCATAAGAGTGCATAATGTTTTGGTTTGGTTTTGTTGCATTTTCTGTAATAATGGTAGCTGCGTGGGATAGTTTAAATTCTCCAATGTCCTTGAATAATAAGTTTATACAACATCATGAAAAAATACTAAATGATTGGTCAAAAGACACTCAGTCTCCAGCAGACTGCTGGATCTGCACACATTCACCAGTATCAGCCACTAGTATTCCGTTCCTTGTTATTCCTGTGCCACCCGAGGAATTATTTGCCTGGACCAGTTGTTCTGATACACTTGCTAATAATGCCACAAATAATGTGAAGTTATGGAACACAACTGTCGGTATACCTATTGTGGGATGGGTAGGATACCCTTGGTGGCAGGGTAATCTTTCAGGAAGTAATACACACCTTCAATATCTGGCATATAAAGGGGGAGCTTGGGTACCCAGGAATAGAACTCGATTAACCTACCTGGGGCAAATTCCAATGTATAGCCTACAAGTTAGTTTTAGTGTAACTTCTCACTCTACTGATGCCTTTAAGCCAATACTGCTAGAAAGAAGGTTGCATAATACGTCCTGGGAGTATTCCAATTTATTTCCCCAGGGCAATAATGAAACTTGTTTTAATATTTCAGGTAATATACCTTGTAACGAGTTATCTGGATATGAGAAAGGAACTCCCACCTGTGGAAATCCCGATGTAGGGTATTGTAGCCCTTTAGGACAACTTCCAAATTGGTGTATGCTTCAGAATGTATCTGCGTTCATAGATTTAGTTCATAGACTGGTATTACAACATTCAGCCCTATGGGACCTACCTAGTGACATGTACTGGATATGTGGAGACAATGCATATAAATGGTTGCCAGTAGGGGTAAGAGGTACTTGTACTCTGGGACGTTTGACTCCGGCTACCTTTATCGTTCCAAACCAACAATTAGATATGAAGGCAATACCCAAACATACATTATACAAAAGAGCTGCTGACAATACACCTCGCCTCTCTGGGAGACCACATATAGTGCAGATGAGTGTGGCTAATAAAATTGTCAGCTCTATTTTTATTTATCCTATGATCACTCAAATGTGGGATAAATTAGTCAGGGCTACAGATTACTTAGATGACCAAATATGGGATATATTGGATATATTGAACACCACCGTTGCTGTCCAAAATCAGCTCATCATAGTCACTAATCAGCATACCATAGTATTAGATTATTTAACTGCAGCGCAAGGAGGTATGTGTCAAGTCATCGGACCCGCTTGCTGTCATTATATAGATCCCAACAGTAGTTTAAAGTTAAGATCAAAAATAGAGGATGTTCAAAGACTTAGAGATCAGTACGATAAAGACAATGATCGTACTAAGGATAGTTGGTGGTCAGATACATTCTCTTTTCTTAATCCAGCTAATTGGTTTAAGGGTATTGGAGGCTGGATAGCTGGGATTATACTAAGTCTATTACGTATTGTTGTTTGTATCTTCGTAATATATGTATTTTTTAAACTTGTTTTTTGGTGTTTTTCTGTATGTAAGAAAAAGTACAGGTATAGATGAAATAGATAAATTAATGACAGAACATATGCCAAAATTGATAACTGTTTTCTTTAGGTTTCAGGTTGACATCTCATTTCTGGCATGAAGGAGCGTACTCTTGTGATGACAGACGTGGCCTTAGTAACCAGGGGATGGAGAAGGTAAAAGAAGATGCCTGTCTCCCTCAGGCAACCCGTCGGCCTGGGATAGTACCTGGTGAATAGGGCACTATCAGCTGTCGTTGCAGGACCCAGTGTTCCAGATTGATGAAAAATGAAGATGTCAAAGGGGGGAATGATAGGAACTGAAGGAGTTAAATTGAGTTCTGTCTATGTTGCATTCTCTTGTTTAAAACCTTATCTTTTCTTCGAGGAGATGTCTCAGACATCTCCCTTGTGAACCAAGGTCAAATACCTCTGCTTTTTCGCCTAAATGACTTTCTTTGTCTAAAACAAGTTGTAAAATCATTTGTACTGCGCATGTCTGTAAAATGTTTAAATTCTTTACTATAAAAGACGGAAGCCTAACTGATAAGCCAGAGGCGTCTTGGAGGCATCCTGAGTTGTACCATACAGCTGGTGTCTGTGTAGTTCTTCTCGGCGGAGCTGATTTAATTAGAGACATATGATGCTTCACACCCAAGAACATCGGTCCTTCAGATGAAAGAGTAATCTGAGGGATCCCGACAATGGCAACGAACCTCGCTCAGAGCAGGTGGACCAGCCTCTATACAGGGAGTGTTAGGGGCAGGCCGAGGGAGACTATCACCATGGCAACGGGAGCCTCAGCGAAAGACAAGGTGGACTGGCGGTAGGCTGGCACAGCTGTGACACGGGAACACGAATGGGATGGAGACACTGGATGACAAGCACGGCAGAGACACGAGAACACAGGCAGGTTGGTGACACTGGCTGGAAGACATGGCTAAGACACGGGAACACTGGCAGGTTTGGAGACACAGGCTGGAAGACACGGCCGCTGAATTCAGTGCGCGCGCACCCGACGGGAGACAGGAGCTGGAGCAGGAGCCTGAGCGGGCGTGCACCGGGACGCTGAGGACCAGTAAGTATACCGGGGCTCGGGGGGGAGCCGGCGTGACAGGGGCAGATGGCGGCAGTGGCAGCGGCAGCGTGACAGTTACTATATTAGGTCACTGTACAGAGAAGGCAGGTAATCGAGCAGTTACTGGTGCCAAGGTTGTACAGATGCAAGGTGTTAGAAATGGCTCATGCTTATGTGTTAGATGGTCATCTGGGGGTAGAGAAAACCCAGCATCAGATCCTTCAGAGGTTCTAGTGGTCCATTTGTCAATGAGAAATCTTGAACTATTGTAGGTCAAGTCCCACCTACCAGTTGACTTCCCCAGTGGCTCACTTCTGTAGTCACTTAGTGCCATTGCCCATCATTGAGGTTAGGTTTGATCGCATAGCCATGGATATATTGGGACCCCTGGTCATGGACACCAGATGCCATCAGTATATCCTGGTGATACTGGACTATGCTACATAGTATCTTTAGGAAATACCACTATGACAGTCCTCGGTCAAGTGTATAGCTTGGGAGTTGGTCCATGACTTTATCAGAAGGGTGTTGCCAAAGGAGATCCTAATGGAGCAAGGGACTCTGTTCATGTCAAATATGATGATAGAGTTGTGCAAAACACTGCAAATCTCACAACTCAGGACCTCAGTCTACCATCCACAGATGGACGGTTTGGTGGAAAGGTTTAATAAAACCTTGAAGTCTATATTAAAGAAGGTTGTAAAGAAAATGTAAGAGACTGGGATTGTCTACTACCGTACCTTTTATTCTCCAGCAGAGAAGTCCCAGAGGCCTCTACTGGTTTCTCCCCTTTTGCACTGTTATATGGCCAACACCCCTGTGAACTCTTGGATGTAGTGACGGAAACTTGGGAGGCGGAGTCTACACCCTACATGTGTGTAATGTAACATGTGGCCCAGATGCAAGAGAGAATTGCCGAGGTGATGCCCATTGTGAAGGAACACCTCCTCAAAGCACAAGAGGCACAGTTGAGGATGTACAATACATCGGCGAGGGTGAGACACCTCAAGCCTGGGCATCAGGTATTGGTGCTGGTACCTACAGTGCATAGCAAATTCATGGCCAAGTGGCACAGCCCCTATGAAGTAGTTGAAAAGGTTGGCTACGTCAACTATAAAGTCTACCAGCCAGGTAGAAGGAAGCCCAAACTGATGTACCACGTCAACCTGATAATTCCATGGTATGGTAGGGAGCCCGTGGAAGCTCTGTGTTTGGTGGCTAAGTCTGAAGCCAACATCAGAGAGGTCATGGTGGCAGAGTCACTGTCATGTGCTCAAAAGCAGCAGTGCCGAGAGCTGCTACATCAGAACAGAGACCTGTTCTCAAAATTACTGGGTTATACTCAAATCATAGAGATAAGATATGATAAGTAAGATATGACTTCTCTGGAACATTCCAGAATCTTCCATCCTCTAAACTACAGATGAGAATTTGCCTGTCACATAGCTGCAACCCCCTCCACTTTTCATCCGCAGCTCTGTGCCTGCTTGTAACCCTACACCAGACACTTCCTGTGCAGACATTCTCCTCTCCACAGCTAAGGAATGTTAATTAGCTAAGTGAAAATAATGTTCTTTGTTCCCTACCATGCAGCTGGATATAAGTATGGGTAATATAAAAGAGGATGGATCGCGAAAACAATAGGCCCAGGTTGCTTTGATAGCAGCCTTCAGTTCGTCTGCATTGTTGGGTCTGGTGCCTCTGATCTTCCTCTTGACAATACCGCATAGATTCTCTATAGGGTTAAGGTCAGGTGAGTTAATCATCAACATTAACAGAAATGAACACTTGACATAGACCACTCTGTTTGTAATGACTCTATATAATTTCTGAGTTTCACTTTTTGTATTGAAGAACTGAAATTAAGTTAACTTTTTGATGATATTCTAAATTTGTGAGAAGCACCTGTAGTATAAGAGGCGGATAGTAAGGCTTGTACACATGGTTCAGCACCCGGCTTACCAGAGTGGTATAGATGTGCATATCTATATGTGTCCACATAAGCGTAAACATTGTATCTGTTGTATGTAAGTTTAGTCATCTACTTGCTGTCAGTAATGACGTGCACGGTACAACTTTTCAGTAAGAATACCATACAAGTTGTACATGGACTGAAATGCCGTATTCGGTCACAATAGGTCACTATTTCCTAAGCACAACTGAAAGACTGCAATATATGAATATGTACACGTGTGTACTGTGCAAAACACACACGGGAGCACAGGAAAGATATTAATCTTGAGATATACCAGTCGATCTCACATTACAGGCTGTCCCGGTGGTTCCAATGAACTGACATTTTTTAATGTGGCTCTGCTCAGCTTGAGACAGAGGTGGAGTTACAAGCTGTGGTGGATGTAAATCACAGGAAGGAGAGCATGGTCATCCTGGGTGCAGTCTGGAGCTACTGAGGACAGAGAGAAGACAAGTCAGAGATGGATCCAGTGACATCTGCACGTAGAAGCATCTCACTGAGACCAGAGCAACAGCAGTGTGAAGATGATCTGGCCTGTGAACAGATCCTAAGCAGATGGGGGAAGATTGCTGCCAGGAGCGCCGCTAAAAGAGAGCAAAAGGCAGGGACCTAACTTGAGCAGTGTAGGACATCACAGGGAAATAAAGTCACAGACAGCAGTGGTACTCCTCATCTGCCACAACTGCTGTCACGATCAGTATCTGGGGAGTTTCGCTGCTACATCACCTGTTTCTTCTTTATTAAGGATTCTGTGTTTGCCATAAAGTTTCAAATCACACCTAGGTGCTGTTAATACACGCAACGGACTTCAGGCCATGTTTGAGCTTGCCCAAGAGCAAGCTTATGAAAAACATTAAAGTTACATGATATTTGTTTAAGCTCTTCAAAATTCATTTCCGATTAAGCAGCTGAAACATTGGGTTATTTGTTCAGTGATCCTCAGTAGAGTTGAGCGACTTTTGTTTTTTTATGGTCGAGTTCCGTTTCGTGAAACCCGACTTTTCCAAAAGTCGGGTCGAGCAAGATCGGCCGATTATAGGGAAAAGTCGGGGTCGTCCCGAAACACGAAACCCAATGTAAGTCAATGGGGACTAAAAGTTGGCAGTGAGTGGAGGACAGGAAACACACCTACAGTGCTCATTTGAATGCCAAAAGCATCAATTCTTCTTACTTAAGCTGGTCAACCTTAATTAACTTCATAATACAAGTTACGCACTGAAAAATGGGGGATATTTGGCTAAAGTTGTGGGGGGGTAGGGCTGGCTCCAGGTTTTCATGTGCCCTGGGCGAAAGAGCGCCCCTTTAACACATAATACCACAACTCCTCATGCTCCGATACGGCAGAGAAATAGCGGTATAGTACAATGAAAAATACTTCACTTTTTACATCTCATGACGAGGCCCATCTATTTCTCCATACAGAATCATTGGTCCCATATAATGTTTGAAACAGTATATGATGAGCTCCACATAATGCTACAGTATATGTTGGTCCCCATGGATGAAGCTCCACTGTCTTATGGGCCCAAATAATGCTCCAAACATAATGGGCCCCATTTCTAATGCTCTAGTGTATAATGGGCCCTGTAAATGCTGCTCCAGTGTCTGATGTCCACCTTTGGAATGTTCCAGTGTATGGTGGGCCCCATCTATCATTCTCCAGAGTATAGTGCTCCCCAAAAATTGCTGTCCCAACATTGAAAACAATGAAATAAGTCTCCTCGCTAGGGAATCCCTGTACTAGTCTGGACTCCTCGTCGTCCCCATCTTCCATCTCACTGCACAGTATTTCAACCTTGCAAGTGCTGTGATCCTGAGCAAGCAGGGGGGGCCCACTCTTTGGCGACGGCACTGGCACAGGGCCCCTGATAGTACGGTGGTGTATCTGATGGCGGGTGGGCCGAACCTGCACTTTCATCTGCAGCTTCCTCTTTGTCACCGTGTAAGATGGAACTGTATATGGGAAGGGTAACCTGAGTTTCATCAGGGTCAGATTCAGGCCGTGTAGCGTGCGAGGGGAATGTAGTGGTCTGGGTCAATGTACCAGCAGATTCATCGAGCAGTGGCTGGGCATCAGTGCACTTGTGTCGCCCCCAGGAGTACGGTCGCCACAGTGGCATTACCTTCCTCCTAGGGAGTGTGATGTCATGCTTGGGAGCAACGAAGGATCTCTCTAGCAGGTTAACTGATTGGGCGGCGTTATTCCCACGAGTCATGACCCTCCAAACAGCGTTCATGAAGGCAAAGTGTTTGTTTTACGTGGGCAGTATGGTTGCAAAGCTGAACCTTAAAGGAATGTCCAGAAGGGCACCACCAGGAGTGGAGCCTACGGCGTAATTTGACTCAACACGGGCAACCTCAACCATGCCAGCTACAGAACAGATGCACACATTGCAAGCTTAATTCCGTTAACGAGCGAGACTCCGTCATGCCCCGCGGTCCGAGTCCGGCTTACTAGAGGGACACATGAGGCTCTGGCACATGAGATTGGCCAATAACTGGTGTGTCATGCCCTTACATGTCCGTGGCTGCATGTGCGCTACACTGAAAAGGCCAGCGTTTGTCGCTTACAGGTGCAGATAACCCGCTGAACAACGTTAGTGATGGGGATCACTGATTACAATTATTACTCGCGAACGATGATTTCCCAGTAAGTGCAGGTCAACCGCAGTTCCGGAATTAGGCCTAACTGTCATTCCTGAAAAAAATGAAAAACTTACGTGTGCAAACCACAGGTGCTGTAGCTTGCTTAACAGCTCGCCAGCCGTTCTCACGCCCAGTATGGGTTACACGTGATTGCACAAAGGTGAGAAAGGGTACTGTATCCCCGGATAACATGTATGGATAGCGTACACATTCAAAAGATATGTCTATACATCAGGAGGCAGGCTCAGACGGTGTTAGGCCCAGTATGGCTTGCACGTGATTGCACAAAGGTGAGAAAGGGTACCGTATCCCCGGATAACATGTATGGATAGCGTACACATTCAAAAGATATGTCTATACATCAGGAGGCAGGCTCAGACGGTGTAAGGCCCAGTATGGCTTGCAAGTGATTGCACAAAGGTGAGAAAGGGTACCGTATCCCGGATAACATGTATGGATAGCGTACACATTCAAAAGATATGTCTATACATCAGGAGGCAGGCTCAGACGGTGTAAGGCCCAGTATGGCTTGCAAGTGATTGCACAAAGGTGAGAAAGGGTACCGTATCCCCGGATAACATGTATGGATAGCGTACACATTCAAAAGATATGTCTATACATCAGGAGGCAGGCTCAGACGGTGTAAGGCCCAGTATGGCTTGCAAGTGATTGCACAAAGGTGAGAAAGGGTACCGTATCCCCGGATAACATGTATGGATAGCGTACACATTCAAAAGATATGTCTATACATCAGGAGGCAAGCTCAGACGGTGATAGGCCCAGTCTGGCTTGCAAGTGATTGCACAAAGGTGAGAAAGGGTACCGTATCCCCGGATAACATGTATGGATAGCGTACACATTCAAAAGATATGTCTATACATCAGGAGGCAGGCTCAGACGGTGTCAGGCACAGTATGGATTTGACGGCCCAGACTACACAGCGGAGGAGCAGGGAGAGGTAAAGATTGCAAATGCTGGGGCCCTGCCCAAGCAAGGGGGGCCCACTCGTGGGCGTCGATACTGGCACTGGGCCCCTCATAGTACGGCGGTGTGTCTGACGGAGGGTGTGCACCACCACCGTCAGAGACACTTGATTGCACTATGAGGGACCCTGTGCCAGTGCCCGCGCCCAAGAGTCGGCCTACCCACCTGTCCAGGGCAACGGCACTCGCACGGTGTCGTGCGCTAGGTGGTGACCCCGGCCATGCGGGGGGGAGGCAGCACAGTTAGGGAGTTTTAGAAAGTGGCATATGTTGATGTTGGACATTCAGCTGATGCAAAAGGCGAAATAGGTCAAGTCCCAGGAAGAGGTGGACCAAAGCAAGCCATTTTTCTGTCACCCTATGTGTCATCAGGGGAAGGTGGGACAAAATCCTTGGAAACCCATGCATGGTTCATTTTAATGAAGGTTAGATCATCCACATTTTGGGTTGACAGACGGGTCCTTTTTTCTGTCAGGATTGATCCAGCTGCACTGAAGACTCTTTCCGATAGCACACTTGCAGCTGGGCAAGCGAGCTCCTGTAAGGCATATTGTGCCAATTCAGGCCAGGTGTCCAGTTTAGCAGCCCAATAGTCAAAGGGGAATGACCTGCGTGGGAGAACATCGATACGGGAGGAAAAGTAGTTTGTAACCATAGTTGACAACTGCTGTCTCCTGTCACTTTCCATCGATGCTGTATTACCAGTTGTGTGAGCGGTACTTGAAAAATCAGTCCACAACATTGTCATGAAACCCCTGTCTCCAACGCCACTTCTGCTGTGTGCACCATGAAGACCTCTGCCAAGCTGCCCCCGGCCCGTACGGCTCATGTGAGAACCATCACCGCTGCTGTGTGCTGGGAATGCCTCAAGCAACCGATTTACCAGAGTTGCTTGTTTATTAGCCAATATTAGGTCAAGGTTCTCCTGTGGCATGATGTTTTGTAATTTACCTTTATAGCGTGGATCCAGGATGCTGGCCAACCAGTAGTCGTCATCGTTCATCATTTTGGCAATGCGGGGGTCCCTTTTTAGGATCCGCAAGGCATAATCTGACATGTGGGCCAATGTTCCCGGTGTCAATGATGCACTGCGAGTGCTGGGTGGAGGAGCACTTTCTGGCAAATCCACATCCCTCCAGTCACGCACAAACCCTGTACCAGACCTTGCCACGCCAACATTTTCACTTGCCCCACGAGATGCATCCTCCTCCCCTAAGTAATCATCCCCATCATCATCCTCCTCCTCCTCTTCTTCCTCCAACTCGTCCAGGAGAGGTCCCTGAGCAGACAATGACTGAATGTCATCAAGGATTCCCTCCACCTCTTCCTCCTCGTCAACATTGGCTGCAGACGCCTGCTCCTTAAGGTGCGTCAAAGTTTGCATGAGCAGACGCATAAGTGGGATGCTCATGCTTAGGATGGCGTCGTCTGCGCTTACCAGCCGTGTGCATTCCTCAAAACACTGAAGGACTTTACAGAGGTCTTTCAGCTTCGACCACTGCACACCTGTCAACTCCATGTCTGCTCTCAAAGTGCCTGGCCGTGTATCCTCCCACAAATGCATTATGGCCTGCCTCTGCTCACACAGCCGCTCCACCATGTGCAGGGTGGAGTTCCACCTTGTTGAATGTCGATAATGAGGCGGTGGTTGGGAAGGTGGAGCAATCGCTGCAGCTTTTGCATACGAACGGAGTGTACAGGCGACCGGCGGATGTGCGCGCACAGTCTTCGCACCTTATGGAGCAGGGCTATTAACTCCAGATAATTTTTGAGGAAGCACTGCACCACCAGGTTCAAGGTGTGAGCCAAGCAAGGTATGTGGCTGAGTTTTAAAAGGGCTATGGCTGCCACAAAATTACGGCCGTTATCACTAACTACCTTGCCTGCCTCAAGATGTACACTGCCCAGCCTTGACTCAGTTTGTCACTTCAAGTACTCGGCCAGCACCTCGGCGGTGTGTCTGTCGCACAAACACATCATCTGCAACACAGCCTGCTGACGCTTTCCACTAGCTGCTCGATAGGGGGACACCTCGTGTGCAACAGTGGCAGCTGCAGATGGAGTGCTCGTACGACTGCGCTCTGTGGACGAGCTTTCGCTTCTGGAGGAGGAGGAGGAGGGTGGAACGCCTACAGCCAACTGTTTCCTATACCGTGGGCTAGGCAGCACTGTCCCACCACCGCTGTCCCCTGTGGACCCTGCATCCACCACATTAACCCAGTGCGCAGTGATGGACACGTAACGGCCCTGGCCATGCCGACTGGACCATGCATCAGTTGTGAGGTGCACCTTTCCACTCACTGACTGCTTGAGTGCATGGACAATGCGGTCTTTCACATGATGGTGGAGGGCTGGGATGGCTTTGCGAGAGAAGAAGTGGCGACTGGGTAGGTCATAGCGTGGTACTGCATAGGCCATGAGTTCGCGGAAAGCTGCGCTTTCCACCAACCGATGGGGCATCATCTCAAACGAGATTAGTTTGGCAATGTGGGCGTTCAAACCCAGTGTACGCGGATGAGAGACTGAGTACTTTCTTGACCTACTCATAGTGTCTGGGAGGGTGAGCTGGACTTGAGAGCTGCATATGGTGGAAGTAGCGGTGGACAGGGCGGACTGAGAGAGGGTTGATGATGGTGATGGAGTTGGTGTTCTTTCTGATGGCCTAGATTCAGTATTTCGTTGATATAACAGTGGGATTCCCTGACTGCTGTGGCCTTGCAACGACACCTCAACATTTGCTGTTGTGCTAACCGGTGGGCTTACAGTGGGGGAAACAATGTAGCGTTGCTGAATACCTTCTTTGTGATCAGTTGCACATGTGGCACTTGAGGTTTGGTGTTGTGTCCACGCTTGCAAGTGCATGCTGGTTAAATGTCTAAGCATGCAACTGGTATTCAAATTTTTCAGATTTTTCCCTCGGCTAAAGGTCTTTGCGCACTTCTTACAGATAACCTTGGCCTGATCATGAGGATTTTGTTCAAAAAAGTGCCACACTGCACTCTTCCTACTTTGGCAGACATTTTGCGGCCTAGCACGCTGTGATGTTTTGACCCTCTGGACAAGCTGTCCAGCAACTCTTTTGATTTTTGGAACCTGTCTTTGGAGTGCTCCGGGCCTGCCAGATAACAGCTGTTGCGATGTTGATGTCTGCTGTGGATGCTCCTCATCTGAGCTATTGGAAGCAGCACCCTCTTCCCCCAATGGATGCCAATCTGGGTCAACAACTGGGTCATCCATCACCTCCTCTTCAATGTCATGTGCACCTTCCTCTGTGTCACCGTGTATGGTGGTATAGTGTGCGGGAAGGGGCACCTGAGTCTCATCAGGGTCAGAATCTGGCTCTGTACACTGCGAGGACAATGTAGTGCTCTGAGTGAATGTACCAGCAGAATCATCCATCAGCGGCTGTGCATCAGTGCACTCCATGTCAGATTCATCTTGGCCTGGGTAATTCACCATTTGACTTGATAATCCAGGCATGGTATGTGAAAACAGCTCCATGGAGTAATCAGTAGTATGGCCTGCGTCATCCTTCAATCTTGGTTGTGGTGAAGGACACAAGGAAAGGTGTGGTTCATGAACATGAGCCTCCAATGACGACTCAGTGCTTTTACTTTTTACAACTTCAGAAGAGGAGGCGATAGAGCTGGAGGCTGAGTCAGCAATGTAAGACAAAACTTTTTCCTGATGCTCTGGCGTTAAAAGCGGTTTGCCAACTCCTAGAAAACTAAGCCTTCGAAGCCTTATGGAGCCAGACAATGACGCAGGCTCAACACCTCCTGCATCCGGTCCTATTTTGCATTTGCCACTACCATCAGATCCACCACCAACACCATCATTACCAGCTGCCAACCCCCGCCCAATTCCACGGCCTCTTCCACCAGCCTTCCTCATTTTTGGTAGAAATGTAGACAAAATCCTACAAACTATATAGTAATGTAAAACAAGGTACAAGGTGTCTATAGGACAGGGGAGATTTAGATTTTCTGCAGACACTTGTGGACACTGGACACTTGGATTGTGTGAGGCCCACTGAATATCACAGCGCTATGTCACAGGCTCGATGGCACAGGTGTGAAAAAAGTGACTACAGGATAAGGGAGATTTTGAATTTCTGGGAGATTTTGAATTTCTGCAGACACTTGTGGACACTGGACACTTGGATTGTGTGAGGCCCACTGAATATCACAGCGCTATGTCACAGGCTCGATGGCACAGGTGTGAAAAAAGTGACTACAGGATAAGGGAGATTTTGAATTTCTGCAGACACTTGTGGACACTGGACACTTTTGGATTGTGTGAGGCCCAATGAATATCAGAGCGCTATGTCACAGGCTCGATGCAGCAGGTGTGAAAAAAGTGACTACAGGATAAGGGAGATTTTGAATTTCTGCAGACACTGGACACTTTTGGATTGTGTGAGGCCCAATGAATATCAGAGCGCTATGTCACAGGCTCGATGCAGCAGGTGTGAAAAAAGTGACTACAGGATAAGGGAGATTTTGAATTTCTGCAGACACTTGTGGACACTGGACACTTTTGGATTGTGTGAGGCCCACTGAATATCAGAGCGCTATGTCACTGGCTCGATGGCACAGGTGTGAAAAAAGTGAATTGTAGAATTGGGCAGAATAGGAATCTCCCTAGAGGGTAGGTCTGTAAGAACGGAACAAGTCCTCCACTTATCCTTCCACAGTGACACACAGATAGCTTCACTGTGGCTGTGATAACAGCCGTTACACGGTACTGTGTGAGGAGCGTACACCGCTGTATGGTGTGAATAAATGCACGCTCAGTACCTTATCAGGACAAAAAAAAATTGGGATTGCTTTTAAAAAAGCAGTTTGCAGAGCAGTGGGGAAACAGCAATGCAGCTGTCAGGAAGCCTTAGAAGGTAGCCTAACAACCAACACCGCTGATCCACCACAATATTGCCTCCCCTTGCACTGCACACACAGTGACTGGTGTGTTGCACAGGCAAAATCGCTAGCAGCAGAAGCAGTTTTTTTGTCTTCTTCCCAGCCTAACGCTCTCCCTACAGAATCAGCAACCTCTCCCTATGCTAAGATCGGCAGAAGTAAGATGGCGGTTGGCGTGCACGCCCTTTTATAACCCCTGTGACGCCCACCAAAGCAAGCCAATCACTTGCATGCCCTTCTGAAAGATGGTGGCGACCCCTGCCTATGTCATCACGTTGCCCACAGTGTCCGTGGATCCTGATTGGCTGAAAAAGAGCGCTAAACAAACTTTTGAAACGCGACTTTGGCGCGTAAGTCGCCGACCTCTTGGCCGACCTCATCCTAGGGTCGGGTTTCGTTTCATGAAACCTGACTTTGCCAAAAGTCGGCGACTTTTGAAATTGTTCGACCCGTTTCGCTCAACTCTAATCCTCAGTGTAGTTGTATAAGGACCATTCTTCAGTGTTCACTGTAATCCTGTTGGGGCAGGGGAATAATTGGTTGAGGAATAGAGTTAATTAATTGCAAGGTGTAAGCTGTTGTGCTGTGCTGTAGACGAGTCCAGACTACACACTCATCTGTTCTCGATTCTGGGGTACTAACAGGTAATCAGAAGTTGGTTTATACAGGCTTGCATGTACACAAAGATGTAGTGAATATAGTTGGCACATGTTACAGGACGCCATGCTGTACAGCACAAGGGTCTTGGCCTTTCGGCTGAGTGTCTGTGGATTTCTTTGAATTTTTCCCCTCCTCTTTTTTAAGTTCACCCACATGTTTAAATAAAATACTTTTGGTGAATGAACTGGTATTGGAGTTGTTTTCGTCGTTAGTGACTTTGCTGTATCCTGGGGAACCCACCCTGGTACATGGCTTACACACACATAAAAAATATATTGGTGCATATATAAAAACTGTCTAAAGTCTTCTTGGTACTCACCCATACAGTGACGCAGGACTCATCACAGGTATAGCCCCCATTCATTACCACGTCAACTATAAGAATGACAAACTCCAATGATGATATCACAGCACTTACAATGTTCCAGCCCAAACTGCCACGAACCTGAAAAAAACATAAACTACTGAACTTGTACTTTGGAAAAATATTGTGAAATGTCAACTTGGGGCATGTTTGTTTAAAGGGAATCTGTCAGTAGTATCAACCCTTCTAAGCCATATATGATATAGAGAATATGGGAAGCAAGATGTGCCACAGTCTGCGCTGCTGAATCCACAAAATCACCTGGGATGCAAGATGTAGTAACAAAGTACTGCTTTATTCCTTCCTACGCGTTTCGGCGCCCTTCCTGGCACCTTCCTCAGGGATATCCAGCAGCGCGGACTGTGGCACATCTTGCTTCCCATATTCTCTGGCAGTTTTTCCACTTTGGAGTGGTCGGTGGAGGTCCTGCAGCAGCTGATACTGTGTTATGTCTTCAAGCCAGTTGTGGGTCACACAACCGGAATAGGTGAGTGGAACTGCATTACACCACTCACATCGTAGTGTCACTAGTGATAGGGCACTATTGCACCTCTTGTTCCCCCACCCTTTTTGTATTGATATATGATATAGATTCACAGTGAGATTTATGTCTGACCCATAGATCTTAACAGCTCATTTAAGAAAAATGGGGATTTATCTGTAATTAATCCTGACTGATTGCTTTTAAGTGTACTTTATAACTAGGGATGAGCGAACGTGCTGGGTGATACTCGGATATCACTCCAGTCCCTGTGTGCTAGGATGTGCTCAGCACTCAACAAGCATTGGCTGGTGCTCAGATTTGAAGCTTAAATTCCCACCCTGCATGTTTGGCACCTGTTACACAGCCAATAAACATGCAGGGATTGCCTGCCAGTCACTGTAATTCTTGGCCATCTTGGTAGTGGCATTACTGTGATTGGCTGGCTGCATTACCTCATCAGAGGCTATAAAATGACAGGCGCCACCATGCTGGGCACACTGATGCCATTGCACAGCTCAAAGACAGTTGTGATTAGAGGGAGAGAGTAGTTGTCCAGTCCTGTGTATACACAGTTTTATGAATCAGGGTCCTCTAATGGTGATACTGGTGCTGATGCTGAACCATCATACTAACAGTCCTTGCTGTTTGTATCAGATACATTCTGCATTTAGCCTAGGGACAGCTAGTGGATAAGGGAGAGTGGCTTAAGCCTCTAGTCAGGGCCTAGGGCTTTGCAGTCCATTGCTAAATATATAGCTGCTGCACGTGACCACATTATTTTTTTGGGGGGGTGAAAAAATTCACTATATTGTCATCCATACAGTTTAATGTGCTTAGTGTTACATTACGATTTTATAAAAAAAACTCCCAAAAAAGTTAAAAAAAAAAAAAAAGTCTGGACTCAATTATTCATCCTTAGAGTTTCATGTGGTATATAAAACTTCAAGTAAAGTAAAAAAAAAAATTTCTGTATATATGCATTCTATGAGTCTATATCTATTCTTTGGTTTCTGTTATAAAACCTGTCATAGCGCTCCATTATGTGTCCATTTTGCAAGGTGACGAGAAAATCTCGCCATACGGATGCCATACGGATTACATACAGATGCTTACATGCGCAAAATACGCGACCACACCTTGATTACGGATGACATACGGAGCACTGTTTAGGGGCCATTCATCCGTATTACGCATGTAAAATACTGACCGTATTTTGCGTTGGTTAGTGTGACCCCGGCCAGAGATGAAAAATTCAGAGGTGCTGGAGTGAGGAATATAAATGCAGCGAAACTGGACAAAAAAACACAAATTTTGTAAAGCAAAAAAATTAAGTAAAAAGCAAAAAGGAAAATAGATTCGCGCACATATAACCTGATTTTTTGTATTTATTAATTGCCCAAAATGTCAAAAAAATGGAGGTATGAAAAAATCACATTTAGACCTTACAAGTGTAATAGAGTACAATGATAATGGCCCACAGTAGTTATTGCACTTTGCCTAAAAATTTATGGATTGCTGCAGATAAAGAACATTTAGTAAAACACAATAGCCCAATACTTTGCAAAACACAAATGGCAGTAACCTAAATATATGGTCTGCCATAATAAGTGGTTCCACTCCATGAGACTATGCATACACAAGTAGAAAAAAGAGTGACTGAATCCACCAGTTTTTTATTATAAATGTATGAAAATTTTATTGTAATTGGTAAATATAAAAAAAGCACAATAATCATAATATAATTACACATAAAGTATGACACCATACACCAGGAGAGGAGATACACAACAATGGTAGGAGGCACCATCCAACTAAAATGCCAAAGATATAATAACCCTTATGGGATATAATTAGCAAACTGCTGCCTATGTAAGAATCCTATCGTAACCATAATGTGTCTAGGGTGGCAGAGGAATCCCAAAGCGGGCTGACATTATAGAAATGAAAACAACGGTAAGAGTTCAGCCATACAAAATTATGCCAAAAAAGGTAAGGAGGTTTTAATGCGAACGCTTACCAGATGGTGCCCACTAGCCCCCGGTTGTAAAAGGAATCTCCAACGCGCGTTTCGCGCTTGCCACTAGCGCTTTCTCAATGAGATGCCGCTAGTACTGGCGCAGGACCTTTTGTAACCATAACGATCGTCACATGTCTGACCATGTGATGTCAATGAACCAATCAAAAGCGGTTATAGCGGCGCATGCGCCGCGGCACCAACCAGTCCTCTCACATAAAGACAGGCGCCCATCATTGGACGCGCGCTCAAAATCAGCGCTCACGTCACAAGTATAAAGGGCACCGCCCCCATGGGGAGGAACACGGGAGGGCACACAACGCATGCGCGCAACCGCAGAGTCACGGTACAGACGTGACGGATATTAATAAGGCTACAGACAAACATGGAGGAGTCAAAAAAGCACACAGATCAAGTAGCGATTACACCCACACAGTCCCACCCCACACAGAATGCCATCAAAATCAAAGATATAGAATAAATCTCTACATCCCCAGCTCCATTAACAGATATAACCTAAGGTAAAAAAGTATTCAATACATAGAGCAGGGGGAGATTCAAATACAGTATCCAATCGATGGCAACTGAATGGCTGGAACCGGTGAAGAAGAAAATGGTAGATCCATGTATACCAGAACAGCGACAGGAACAATAAAACTAAGAGATAAAAAATAAGAAACAATTAGAAATTAAGAACAATAAAAATACAAACGGGGAAAATGATGGGCAGTGGTGAACATGGACAACCCAAAAGGGTAACTTATTTTACAGGAAAGAGGCAAAGCTCAGAGACTCATTAAGACCTTTCGGGGTAATCGTATCCAGCATAACAATCCACTTAGACTCTATTTGCGCCAAAATTTTCTTATAGTTACCGGCTCTGATCCCTAGATGAACCCTATCAATCCCCCTCACCATGAATGTCTGTGGATCACAGTTGTGCACCAATTTGAAGTGACGAGGGATCGTCTTTAAAACAGAAAGATCGGTCACTGTCTTAGCCCCCAAAATGTCACGAACGTGCTCCCGGATCCTCACCCGGAGTTCTCTCGAGGTTAAACCCACATATATAAGAGAACACCCGCAAACGGCATAATACACCACATTATCACTGCCGCATGATATCCATTCTGTAATTTGAAATTCTTTCGACCTGTTCGAATTATGGAATGTTGAGCACCGTGAGACATTGCGGCAGGCCAGGCAGTGGCCGCACGGGACCGAACCGGCCACAGGGCCCCTAGTGCCAAACAGGTTGATTGTATCAGGGACATAATGGCTCTTAACCAAAAGATCCCTTAAATTCTTAGATCTCCTTGCCGTCATCAAGGGGTGATCACCAACAGCCTGATTCAATGCCGGTTCGGATTTCAAAATGGCCCAGTGCTTCGTAAGAATATCTCGCATATGTCCCCACTCATGATTGTGAGTAGAAACAAAACGAGAAGGGCCATATGATCGAAAAGTACCATTTCTCCCAGAACTCTCTCTGCCAATTTGTGCATGAGGGTATAGCAAGTCCCTATGTGCAGTTCTCCTCGCCCGATCGTAACCCCTCCCTATACACCTGTTACTATACCCGCGATCCTGAAAACGTGTTCTCAGGTCGCGGGCTTGTTCCTCAAATTGTCATGATCTGAAGTGATCTGACAGTTTTAAATCACTGGGTGAACTTTTTTTACTTTGGAAAGTTCCAAGGTGTCTTGACTGTCCCCGGTGGTGGTTTTGATATTGCACTTTAGGTTTTGTGCACTTAATCATGTATCGGGTGTTACACCCAATAAAGGTGTGCAAGAGGTGTGCAATCACTGCCTGTGATATTGTGAGAGTGTGTTCACTCTGTTTTTGGAGAGCCTGGATGAAGGATGGAGCTGGTGAGGAGTCCTGCACAGCTTAGCCAGGGGGGATGTGTTTCAGCTATGGTGTCTGGACGAAGGGCTGGCATGGCGTGGTGGAGTCGCAGTGATGGTGTCAGCAGGAAGTGTCTGCATGGGCTGGTGGAGTGGCGACTATGGAGAGTGGCACTCACCATGTGGGACTTGGCCGCTGAGCTGGACTCAAGCATGCTCGACTTCGTGTCAGCAGCTGAACTCTTCCTTGGGACTCTGGTACTAAGCAGCTGCAACTGGTTTTGGACTCTGCTCCAAGGCTGCACTAAGGTGAAGGATCCTGTTATGGTGATGGATCCAGGTGGAGGAGAAGATGCACTCAGGTGGAGGGCTCTGTTGCTAGGAGCGCACGCAACAGAGCAAAGCTAAGTGGTGTTTCCCCTGTATTGTCTCTTTCCTCATGTGTGTTATTAGTGCAGTGGTGGGATTAGTCTCCGCACCGACCCATTCCCTAGTGAGGGTTTAGGGTCAGGGTGAGCAAGGGCGTTAAGGTACGCGTGCGGCGCCCGGTGCGAAACCGGCATAGGGAACGTTAGGAGTGCAGGGACACTGGCTCAGGGGAGCTCAGGAGGTCTCCAATTCCCTTTTCCCTATTGCAGGGCCCACCATTGTTAAAGTTTCCCAGGTTCCCCCTTTATTATATATATTTTCCTCCATATTCCTGCTGCTATGGTACTAAAACCCCCTAGAGTCGCTGCTGGGGAGCGGGACTGGTTCATGCATGCGGGCGCACCCAGGCAGGTGGGAGAAATGGTGCCCCACGGAGCTGCCTGGTATTCCCCGAGGTGAAGGGGTACGCCCCTGTGGTGAGCTGACTGGTGTGATAGTCCGCGGGGTTTACGCCATATCTTCTATGCCATCGAAGAAGCCGCCATCCTGGTCGTGTGGAGGCGACCAGCGAGAGTATATTTCCTCCATTTCCCGGTCCCCTTCTCCTCCTGGTGTGTGCAGCAGGTGTGCTGCGGGGGAGTAGGGACAAATCTCTACCCTCGCCATTAACCAACCCTAGGAGGCGCAGTCCTCATGGTGAAAGGGTTGGAGGGTGATGTCCCTTGGTGAATAGAGGGGGTGTGAGTGTGGTGACACAGGGGGACGCCTCTGTTGTCAAGTCCAGAGTGAGTTCACCAAAAAATGACAAACGAATGTGTGTAATAAACGTTCAGGTCCGGACCTGTGTGTGAACGAGCGTGTATGTGTTCCACCAAAAAACATCTTGGAAATGTGTTGTGGAGTCTGATCAGCTCATAACAAACAAACATACACATACATAAACTCGTTCCCCAGGTCGGCGCTGTGGAGATGAGTGGTGCCTCCAAAATGAACATTTATTGCCAATACCAGCGGTGTTTGTCATGAACCTGAAGTGTCAGGTAATGGTGGGGTGAACTCAGGGTCTGGGCGTCCCCGCTGTAGGTGTTTCCCTAATGAGGGGTGATCTTGAGGGTCCAGAGGCCCCTCATTAAGGAGGGGGTACTGTCATGATCTGAAGTGATCTGACAGTTTTAAATCACTGGGTGAACTTTTTTTACTTTGGAAAGTTCCAAGGTGTCTTGACTGTCCCCGGTGGTGGTTTTGATATTGCACTTTAGGTTTTGTGCACTTAATCATGTATCGGGTGTTACACCCAATAAAGGTGTGCAAGAGGTGTGCAATCACTGCCTGTGATATTGTGAGAGTGTGTTCACTCTGTTTTTGGAGAGCCTGGATGAAGGATGGAGCTGGTGAGGAGTCCTGCACAGCTTAGCCAGGGGGGATGTGTTTCAGCTATGGTGTCTGGACGAAGGGCTGGCATGGCGTGGTGGAGTCGCAGTGATGGTGTCAGCAGGAAGTGTCTGCATGGGCTGGTGGAGTGGCGACTATGGAGAGTGGCACTCACCATGTGGGACTTGGCCGCTGAGCTGGACTCAAGCATGCTCGACTTCGTGTCAGCAGCTGAACTCTTCCTTGGGACTCTGGTACTAAGCAGCTGCAACTGGTTTTGGACTCTGCTCCAAGGCTGCACTAAGGTGAAGGATCCTGTTATGGTGATGGATCCAGGTGGAGGAGAAGATGCACTCAGGTGGAGGGCTCTGTTGCTAGGAGCGCACGCAACAGAGCAAAGCTAAGTGGTGTTTCCCCTGTATTGTCTCTTTCCTCATGTGTGTTATTAGTGCAGTGGTGGGATTAGTCTCCGCACCGACCCATTCCCTAGTGAGGGTTTAGGGTCAGGGTGAGCAAGGGCGTTAAGGTACGCGTGCGGCGCCCGGTGCGAAACCGGCATAGGGAACGTTAGGAGTGCAGGGACACTGGCTCAGGGGAGCTCAGGAGGTCTCCAATTCCCTTTTCCCTATTGCAGGGCCCACCATTGTTAAAGTTTCCCAGGTTCCCCCTTTATTATATATATTTTCCTCCATATTCCTGCTGCTATGGTACTAAAACCCCCTAGAGTCGCTGCTGGGGAGCGGGACTGGTTCATGCATGCGGGCGCACCCAGGCAGGTGGGAGAAATGGTGCCCCACGGAGCTGCCTGGTATTCCCCGAGGTGAAGGGGTACGCCCCTGTGGTGAGCTGACTGGTGTGATAGTCCGCGGGGTTTACGCCATATCTTCTATGCCATCGAAGAAGCCGCCATCCTGGTCGTGTGGAGGCGACCAGCGAGAGTATATTTCCTCCATTTCCCGGTCCCCTTCTCCTCCTGGTGTGTGCAGCAGGTGTGCTGCGGGGGAGTAGGGACAAATCTCTACCCTCGCCATTAACCAACCCTAGGAGGCGCAGTCCTCATGGTGAAAGGGTTGGAGGGTGATGTCCCTTGGTGAATAGAGGGGGTGTGAGTGTGGTGACACAGGGGGACGCCTCTGTTGTCAAGTCCAGAGTGAGTTCACCAAAAAATGACAAACGAATGTGTGTAATAAACGTTCAGGTCCGGACCTGTGTGTGAACGAGCGTGTATGTGTTCCACCAAAAAACATCTTGGAAATGTGTTGTGGAGTCTGATCAGCTCATAACAAACAAACATACACATACATAAACTCGTTCCCCAGGTCGGCGCTGTGGAGATGAGTGGTGCCTCCAAAATGAACATTTATTGCCAATACCAGCGGTGTTTGTCATGAACCTGAAGTGTCAGGTAATGGTGGGGTGAACTCAGGGTCTGGGCGTCCCCGCTGTAGGTGTTTCCCTAATGAGGGGTGATCTTGAGGGTCCAGAGGCCCCTCATTAAGGAGGGGGTACTGTCATGATCTGAAGTGATCTGACAGTTTTAAATCACTGGGTGAACTTTTTTTACTTTGGAAAGTTCCAAGGTGTCTTGACTGTCCCCGGTGGTGGTTTTGATATTGCACTTTAGGTTTTGTGCACTTAATCATGTATCGGGTGTTACACCCAATAAAGGTGTGCAAGAGGTGTGCAATCACTGCCTGTGATATTGTGAGAGTGTGTTCACTCTGTTTTTGGAGAGCCTGGATGAAGGATGGAGCTGGTGAGGAGTCCTGCACAGCTTAGCCAGGGGGGATGTGTTTCAGCTATGGTGTCTGGACGAAGGGCTGGCATGGCGTGGTGGAGTCGCAGTGATGGTGTCAGCAGGAAGTGTCTGCATGGGCTGGTGGAGTGGCGACTATGGAGAGTGGCACTCACCATGTGGGACTTGGCCGCTGAGCTGGACTCAAGCATGCTCGACTTCGTGTCAGCAGCTGAACTCTTCCTTGGGACTCTGGTACTAAGCAGCTGCAACTGGTTTTGGACTCTGCTCCAAGGCTGCACTAAGGTGAAGGATCCTGTTATGGTGATGGATCCAGGTGGAGGAGAAGATGCACTCAGGTGGAGGGCTCTGTTGCTAGGAGCGCACGCAACAGAGCAAAGCTAAGTGGTGTTTCCCCTGTATTGTCTCTTTCCTCATGTGTGTTATTAGTGCAGTGGTGGGATTAGTCTCCGCACCGACCCATTCCCTAGTGAGGGTTTAGGGTCAGGGTGAGCAAGGGCGTTAAGGTACGCGTGCGGCGCCCGGTGCGAAACCGGCATAGGGAACGTTAGGAGTGCAGGGACACTGGCTCAGGGGAGCTCAGGAGGTCTCCAATTCCCTTTTCCCTATTGCAGGGCCCACCATTGTTAAAGTTTCCCAGGTTCCCCCTTTATTATTTGATTATTGTATGTATAACGTGTAATACCTAAATTCGCCAGGTGGAGGCGGCGTATCCACCTGCACGTTTTATTATTTAAATGCGCCCCACTGGAGGCGGTGTATCCAGGGTCACGTGTGTTATGGGTCCGCCTTGCGGAAACATCTGCGTCCTGACACACGTGATCATGACACAAATTTAACTTCTGCTATAACCGCTTTTGATTGGTTCATTGACATCACATGGTCAGACATGTGACGATCGTTATGGTTACAAAAGGTCCTGCGCCAGTACTAGCGGCATCTCCTTGAGAAAGCGCTAGTGGCAAGCGCGAAACGCGCGTTGGAGATTCCTTTTACAACCGGGGGCTAGTGGGCACCATCTGGTAAGCGTTCGCATTAAAACCTCCTTACCTTTTTTGGCATAATTTTGTATGGCTGAACTCTTACCGTTGTTTTCATTTCTATAATGTCAGCCCGCTTTGGGATTCCTCTGCCACCCTAGACACATTATGGTTACGATAGGATTCTTACATAGGCAGCAGTTTGCTAATTATATCCCATAAGGGTTATTATACCTTTGGCATTTTAGTTGGATGGTGCCTCCTACCATTGTTGTGTATCTCCTCTCCTGGTGTATGGTGTCATACTTTATGTGTAATTATATTATGATTATTGTGCTTTTGTATATTTACCAATTACAATAAAATTTTCATACTTTTATAATAAAAAACTGTTGGATTCAGTCACTCTTTTTTCTCCTTGTGTATAGATAAAGAACATGAATGTATGTAAAGGTACAAAGGCATTGACGTTGATTCTAGAGGTGGTATGAATTTCACTCAGGACCCCACTAAGGGTCAAGAGAAAATAAAGTTAATTGCAGTATCCAACCTAAAGAGACTGTGGAGAAGCAGAGTGGGGTCATTAGTCGTTGCTGCAAAGTAGAAATAACTCACTTGAGTAAGCTCTGAAAAGAAACCTGTAATAAATATGAGGTTAAAAAATGCAGTTCTTAGAAGAAAGCCCACATGAATGTGTGAAAATCCTGTTTACACCACTAAACATGTACCCATCAAGTAGATGGTGGAATGAACTGTGAAGAAAATACTTGGTTATAAAGTCTACTGTATTGGACATGCCCCAGCCGGTGGCAGCTCCTAAATGTCCATAAAAGGGGTGTTAAAAATAGCCTGGTCACGGACGTGAGGGTTTGATGAATTACCTAACACAATGTAAGGAAGTCCCCTCTTGGTAGAGGTCCATGCAGAAGCTGGCAGTGAAAGCGGTCCTAGTAGCCGTGGTCAATGGCTGCGTCCCCGCTAGTGAGCATGGATGGGAGCAGGACCCGGCTTGACGTCAGGAGTCACGTGGTAAAGCGTGACCTTCACTTGCTTCTAATTGCAGAGGAATCCGGAGAGCTCTCTATTGCGATGATTGATCCAATGAAGTGCGCCCGCAGTGATGAAATGCCGGCAGCCCCGGTCGGTAACTGGGTCCTTGCTATTGTGCAATGTTTGGGAACAGGACCTGGTGTGACACGGGAGGTCACGTGATAACACGTGACCCAAGCTTGCTGCTGGCAGTGAAGAAGTATGGAAGGCAGAAAGAACCACAAAACATCAAACGCGTTTCGAAACCACAGTTTCCTTCATCAGGGATGGTCGCTTCTGACAATAGGGTCCTTTTCATGCATGCCTCCTCCCGTACTCAGCTGATAAAGACATAATGAGATACGAGAAGGGCCCGCTCAAATTAATTGAAACCAAAGAGTTCCAGCTCACTATTGAATCCTTTGGGGATCAATGTGTCCAAAGTGAAAATCCACTTGGTTTCTGTCCGTGACATTAAGGCTATATAGTCACCCTTCCTCCAAGGTGGTGGTACATGCACAAAACCCGTAACATCCATGCAATGTGTCTCACTGTTATGATGTTCAATAAAATGTTTGGAGAGTGGATGACAGGTAAATTTATTTTTTATATTTATAGTGGTTTGAAAAAACCACTATATTGTAATCCGAACGCTGCTAACTTATTATAGTGGTTTGAAAAAACCACTATATTGTAATCCGAACGCTGATAACTTATTCTTATTATTATTATTATTATAGTGGTTTGAAAAAACCACTATATTGTAATCCGAACGCTGCTAACTTATTCTTCTTCTTATTTTCCAGTTGATTTCCGCAATTAATGCGGCCCGAACCGCTACACGCACAGACTCCGTTGAGGTGTCGTTTCGAAGCCAGCGTCCATGAGAGGTGTGCTAAGTATTTTTCATGTCGATCGGATTTGTAGTTTTTGCGCAATTTGCGTTTGAAATTTTTTTTCCCGTCATTGGAATGCACTGTCTCAATGCATTTGAATGGGGAAATTTTGCTATAGACAAAACATGCCCTGAGGCGATTGAAATGGCAGTTAAGCTCATTGATATGCGCAGGCACACCCAGTTACTATGCCAACGCCTACGAACGTCACATGACCTCTCCAAGACAGAGCTTCTGCCACATAATATCAGCTCTTAAAGCAAAACCCACAGCACAAATGCAAATCTAGCTTCATCACATGACGTATGCCCCTGAGAGAGAATGTGCGCCAAAGTGGATTTAGAAGCCCAGTGAGCCACCCTGGCTCTTAAAGGGCCGACGCGCCAAAGTGATTCTTAAAGAGCCGGCACACCAAAATGAGTCTTAAAGGGGCGGCGCGCCAAATCGAAAGCTGAGTGACCCAAGGCTCCAAATCGGAGGCTGATAGACCCTGGCCTACAAAAAGGAGGCTGAGCAACCCTGGCATCCAAATTGGACCCAGAGTGGCCCTGCCCATCAAATCAGACCCAGAGTGGCCCCGCCCACCAAATCAGACCCAGAGTGGCCCCACCCACCAAATTGGACCCTGAGGGGCCCCACCCACAAAATCGGACCCTGAGGGGCCCCGGCCACAAAATCGGACCCTGAGGGGCCCCACCCACAAAATCACACCCTGAGGGGCCCCAACTACAAAATCGGACCCTGAGGGGCCCCGGCCACAAAATCAGACCCTGAGGGGCCCCAACTACAAAATCGGACCCTGAGGGGCCCCGGCCCCAAAATCGGACCCTGAGGGGCCCCACACTCAAAATCGGATCCTGAGGGGCCCAACCAACAAAATCGGATCCTGAGGGGCCCCAGCCACAAAATCGGACCCTGAGGGACCCCAGCCACAAAATCGGACCCTAAGGGGCCCCACCCACAAAATCGGACCCTGAGGGGCCCCGGCCACAAAATCGGACCCTGAGCGGCCCAACCACAAAATCGGACCCTGAGGGGCCCCGGCCACAAAATCGGACCCTGAGGGGCCCCAGCCACAAAATCGGACCCTGAGGGGCGCCGGTCACGAAATCGGACGCTGAGGGGCCCCAACCACAAAACCGGACCCTGAGGGGCCCCAACCACAAAATCGGACCCTGAGGGGCCACAACCACAAAATCGGACCCTGAGGGCCCCCAACCACAAAATAGGACCCTAAGAGGCCCCGCCCTCAAAATCGGACCCTGAGTAGACCCGGCCACAAAATCAGACCCTGAGGGGTCCCGGCCACAAAATCAGACCCTGAGGGGTCCCGGCCACAAAATCGGACCCTGAGGAGCCCCAGCCACAAAATCGGACCCTGAGGGCCCCCACCCACAAAATCGGACCCTGAGGGGCCCCGCCCACCAATTCGGACCCTGAGGGGCTCCACCCACCAAATTGGACCCTGAGAGGCCCCGCTCACCAAATCGAACTCTGAGGGACTCCGCTCACCAAATCGGACCCTGAGGGGCCCCGCCCACCAAATCGGATTCTGAGGGGACCCCAACAACAAAATCGGACCCTGAGGGGCCCCAGACACAAAATCGGACCCTGAGGGTCCCGACCCACAAAATCAGACCCTGAGGGACCCCAACCACAAAATCGGACCCTGAGGGGCCCCGCTCACCAAATCAGACCCAGAGTGGCCCCCGCCCACCAAATCAAACCATGAGGGGCCCCGCCCACCAAATCGGACCCTGAGGGGCCCAGCCCACCAAATCGGACCCTGAGGGGCCGTGCTCACAAAATCGAACTCAGAGGGGCCCCGCTCACCAAATCGGACGCTGAGGGGCCCCGCTCACCAAATCAGACCCAGAGTGGCCCCCCGCCCACCAAATCAAACCATGAGGGGCCCCGCCCACCAAATCGGACCCTGAGGGGCCCAGCCCACCAAATCGGACCCTGAGGGGCCGTGCTCACAAAATCGAACTCAGAGGGGTCCCGCTCACCAAATCGGACGCTGAGGGGCCCCGCCCACCAAATCGGATTCTGAAAGGCCTCAACCACAAAATTGGACCCTGAGGGGCCCCGGACACAAAATCGGACCCTGAGGGTCCCCATCCACAAAATGAGACCCTGAGGGGCCCCAGCCACAAAATCGGACTCTAAGGGGCCCCACCCAACAAATCGGATCCTGAGGGGCCCCACTCACCAAATCGGACCCTGAGGGGACCCGCTCACCAAATTGGACTCTGAGGGGCCCCGCTCACTAAATCGGGTTCTGAGGGGCCCCGCCCAGCAAATCGGTTTCTGAGGGGCCCCGCCCACCAAATTGGACCCTGAGGGGCCCCACCCACCAAATTGGACCCTGAGGGGCCCCGCCCACCAAATCGACCTCTGAGGGGCTGTGCTCACCAAATCAGACCCTGAGGGGCCCCGCCCACCAAATCGGACCCTGAGGGGCCCCGCTCACCAAATCGGACCCTGAGGGGCCCCGCCCCAAGAAATCAGACCCTGAGGGGCCCTGCCCACCAAATCGGACCATGTGGGGCCCCGCCCACCAAATCAGACCCTGAGGGGCCCCAACCACTAAATCAGACCCTGAGGGGCCCCGGCCACAAAATCGGACCCTGAGGGGCCCCAACCACAAAATCGGACCCTAAGGGGCCCCAAACACTAACTCGGACCCTGAGGGGCCCCGACCACAAAATCGGACCCTGAGAGACCCCGGCCACAAAATCGAACCCAGAGGGACCCCAGTCACAAAATCGGACCCTGAGCCCCAACCCACAAAATCGGACCCTGAGGGGCTCCACCCATAAAATTGGACCCTGAGGGGCCCCGGCCACAAAATCCAACCCTGAGGGGCCCCGCCCACGAAATCCAACCCTGAGGGGCCCCGCCCACGAAATCAGACCCTGAGGGGCCTCGCCCACAAAATCGGACCCTGAAGGGCCCCGCCCACCAAACCGGACCCTGAGGGGCCCCGGCCACAAAATCGGACCCTGAGGGGCTCCAACCACAAAATTGGACCCTGAGAGACCCCGGCCACAAAATTGAACCCAGAGGGGCGCCGGCCACAAAATCAGACCCTGAGGGGCCCCAACCACAAAATCAGACCCTCAAGGGCCCCGGCCACAAAATCGGACCCTTAGGGCCCCCAACCACAAAACCGGACCCTGAGGGGCCCCAACCACAAAATCGGACCCTGAGGGGCCCCAACCACAAAATCGGACCCTGAGGGGCCCCGGCCACAAAATCGGACCCTGAGAGACCCCGGCCACAAAATTGAACCCACATGGGCCCCAGTCACAAAATCGGACTCTGAGGGTCCCCACCCACTAAATCGGACTAAGAGGGGCCCCGCCCACCAAATCGGACCCTGTGGAGCTCCACCCACCACATCGGATCCTAAGAGGCCCCACCCACCAAATCAGACCCTTAGGGGCCACGGCCACAAAATCAAACCCTGAGGGGCCCCGGCCACAAAATCGGACCCTGAGGGGCCCCACCCACCAAATCGGACCCTGAGGGGCCCTGGCCACAAAATTGGACCCTGAGGGGCCCACCCACAAAATCAGACTCTGAGGGGTTCCGGCCACAAAATCGGACCCTGAGGGGCCCCGGCCACAAAATCGGACCCTGAGGGGCCCCACCCACCAAATCGGACCCTGAGGGGCCCCGGCCACAAAATCGGACCCTGAGGGGCCCCACCCACCAAATCGGACCCTGAGGGGCCCCGGCCACCAAATCGGACCCTGAGGGGCCCCACCCACCAAATCGGACCCTGAGGGGCCCCGGCCATAAAATCGGACCCTGAGGGGCCCCACCCACAAAATCGGGCCTTGAGGGGCCCCACCCACAAAATTGGGCCCTGGGGCCAAAGTGGCCCCTGAGAGGCACCCACAGTTAAAACGGATCCTGAGTTGAAAGTCTTGCAGGGGCATCAGGCAAGTCTCTCTTAAAGGGGCAGCCTGGGCACCATTTCAAACCACTATCTGTACTTCCTTCAGGAAATACACATCTAGTTTTCCAGTTGATTTCCGCAATTAATGCGGCCCGAACCGCTACACGCACAGACTCCGTTGAGGTGTCGTTTCGAAGCCAGCGTCCATGAGAGGTGTGCTAAGTATTTTTCGTGTCGATCAGATTTGTAGTTTTTGCGCAATTTGCGTTAGAAAATTTTTTTTCCCGTCATTGGAATGCACTGTCTCCAATGCATTTGAATGGGGAAATGGCAAAACATGCCCTGAGGCGATTGAAATGGCAGTTGAGCTCATTGATATGCGCAGGCAGAACCAGTTACTATGCCAATGCCTACGAACGTCACATGACATCTCCAGAACAGAGCTTCTGCCACATAATATCAGCTCTTAAAGCGAAACCCACAGCACAAATGCAAATCTAGCTTCATAACATGACACATGCCCCTGAGAGAGAATGTGCGCCAAAGTGTATTTAGAAGCCCAGTGAGCCAAACTGGCTCTTAAAGGGCCGAAACGCCAAAGTGATTCTTAAAGGGCCGCCGCACCGAAATGAGTCTTAAAGGGCCGACGCTCCAAATCGAAAGCTGAGTGACCCCAGGCTCCAAATCGGAGGCTGAGCCACCCCGGCCTTAAAATCGGAGGCTGAGCCACCCTGGCCTCCAAATCGGACCCAGAGTGGCCCCGCCCACCAAAAACGGACCCAGAGTGGCACAGCCCACCAAATCGGACACTGAGGGCCCCCGCCCACCAAATCAGACTCAGAGTGGCCCCACCCACCAAATCGGACCCTGAAGGGCCCCGCCCACCAAATCGGACCCTGAGGGGCCCCAGCCACAAAATCGGACCCTGAGGGGCCCCGGCCACAAAATCGGACCCTGAGCGGCCCAACCACAAAATCGGACCCTGAGGGGCCCCGGCCACAAAATTGGACCCTGAGGGGCCCCGGCCACAAAATCGGACCCTGAGGGGACCCGGCCACGAAATCGGACCCTGAGGGGCGCCGGCCACAAAATCGGACCCTGAGGGGTCCCAACCACAAAACCGGACCCTGAGGGGCCCCAACCACAAAATTGGACCCTGAGGGCCCCCAACAACAAAATCGGACCCTAAGGGGCCCCGCCAACCAAATCGGACTCTGAGAGGCCCCACCCACAAAATCAGACCCTGAGGGGATCCGGCCACAAAATCGGACCCTGAGGGGCCCCACCCACAAAATCGGACCCTGAGGGGATCCGGCCACAAAATTGGACCCTGAGGGGCCCCGCCCACAAAATCGAACCCTGAGGGGCCCCGCCCTCAAAATCGGACCCTGAGAGGCCCCGCCCACCAAATCGGACCCTGAGGGGCCCTGCCCACCAAATCGGACTCTGAGGGGCCCCACCCACAAAATCGGACCCTGAGGGCCCCCAACCACAAAATCGGACCCTAAGGGGCCCCGCCAACCAAATCGGACTCTGAGGGGCCCCACCCACAAAATCGGACCCTGAGGGGATCCAGCCACAAAATCGGACCCTGAGGGGCCCCACCCACAAAATCGGACCCTGAGGGGATCCGGCCACAAAATTGGACCCTGAGAGGCCACACCCACAAAATTGGAGCCTGAGGGATCCCCGCCAACAATTCAAGCCCTGAGGAGCCCAGGCCAAGGAATCAGATCCTGAGGCGCCCCACCCACCAAATCAGACCCTGAGGCCAAAGTGGCCCCTGAGAGGCACTCACAGTTAAAACGGATCCTGAGTTGAAAGTCTTGCAGAGGCAGCAGGCAAGTCTCTCTTAAAGGGGCAGCCCGGGCACCATTTCAAACCACTATCTGTACTTCCTTCAGGAAATACACATCTAGTTATAGTGGTTTGAAAAAACCACTATATTGTAATCCGAACGCTGCTAACTTCTTCTTCTTATTATTATTATTATTAAGTTGATTTCCGCAATTAATGCGGCCCGAACCGCTACACGCACAAACTCCGTTGAGGTGTCGTTTTGAAGCCAGCGTCCATGAGAGGTGTGCTAAGTATTTTTCGTGTCGATCGGATTTGTAGTTTTTGCGCAATTTGCGTTTGAAAATTTTTTTTCCCGTCATTGGAATGCACTGTCTCCAATGCTTTTCAATAGGAAATGGCAAAAAGTGCCCTGAGGCGATTGAAATGACAGTTGAGCTCATTGATATGCGCAGGCAGACCCAGTTACTATGCCAACGCCTACGAACTTCACTTGAACCCCAGCACAGAGCCTCTGCCACATAATATCAGCTCTTAAAGCGAAACCCACAGCACAAATGCAAATCTAGCTTCATCACATGACACATGCCCCTGAGAGAGAATGTGTGCGCCAAAGTGGATTTAAAAGAAGCCCAGTGAGCCAAACTAGCTCTTAAAGGGCCAACGCGCCAAAGTGATTGTTAAAGGGCAAGCGCACCCAAATGAGTCTTAAAGGGCCGACACACCAAATCGGAGACTGAGCCACCCCGGCCTCCAAATCGGAGGCTGAGCCACCCCGGCCTCCAAATCGGAGGCTGAGCCACCCCTGACTCCAAATCGGACACTGAGCCACCCCGGCCTCCAAATCGGACGCTGAGCCACCCCGGCCTCCAAATCGGAGGCTGATCCACCCTGGCCTCCAAATCGGAGGCTGATCCACCCCGGCCTCCAAATCGGAGCCTGATCCACCCCGGCCTCCAAATCGGAGCCTGATCCACCCCGGCCTCCAAATCGGAGGCTGATCGACCCAGGCCTCCAAATCAGAGGCTGAGCCACCCCGGCCTCCAAATAGGAGGCTGAGCCACCCCGGCCTCCAAATAGGAGGCTGAGCCACCCCGGCCTCCAAATCGGAGGCTGAGCCACCCCGGCCTCCAAATAGGAGGCTGAGCCACCCCGACCTCCAAATCGGAGGCTGAGCCACCCCGGCCTCCAAATCGGAGGCTGATCGACCCCGGCCTCCAAATCGGAGGCTGATCGACCCCGGCCTCCAAATCGGAGGCTGAGCCACCCCGGCCTCCAAATCGGAGTCTGAGCCACCCCGGCCTCCAAATCGGAGGCTGAGCCACCCCGGTCTCCAAATCGGAGGCTGAGCCACCCCGGCCTCCAAATCGGAGGCTGAGCCACCCCGGCCTCCAAATCGGAGCCTGAGCCACCCCGGCCTCCAAATCGGAGGCTGATCCACCCTGGCCTCCAAATCGGAACCTGAGCCACCCCGGCCTCCAAATCAAAGGCTGAGCCAGCCCGGCCTCCAAATCGGAGGCTGAGCCACCCCGGCCTCCAAATCGGAGGCTGAGCCACCCCGGCCTCCAAATCGGAGGCTGAGCCACCCGGCCTCCAAATCGGAGGCTGAGCCACCCCGGCCTCCAAATCGGAGGCTCATCGACCCCGGCCTCCAAATCGGAGGCTCATCGACCCCGGCCTCCAAATCGGAGGCTCATCGACCCCGGCCTCCAAATCGGAAGCTCATCGACCCCGGCCTCCAAATCGGAAGCTCAACGACCCCGGCCTCCAAATTGGAGGCTGAGCGACCCCAGCCTCCAAATCTTACCCAGAGTGGCCCCACCCACCAAATCAGACCCAGAGAGGCCCTGCCCACCAAATCGGACCCTGAGGGGCCCCGCCCACCAAATCGTACCCAGTGGGGCCCCGCCCACCAAATCGGACCCTGAGAGGCCCCGCCCACCAAATTGGACCCAGAGTGGTCCAGCCCTTCAAATTGGACCCAGAGTGGTCCCGCCCACCAAATTGGACCCAGAGGGGCTCTGCCCACAAAATCAGACCCAGAGGGGCCCCTGCCACAAAATCAGACCCTGAGGGGCCGCGGCCACAAAATCGGACCCTGATGGGCCCCAGTCACAAAATTGGACCCTGATAGGCCCCGGCCATAAAATCGGACCCTGAGGGGCCCCAACCACAAAATCGGACCCTGAGGGTACCCAACCACAAAATCGGACCCTGAGAGGCCCCACCCACCAAATTGGACCCAGAGTGGTCCCGCACACCAAATTGGACCCAGAGGGGACCCACCCACAAAATCGGACCCAGAGGGGCCCCTGCCACAAAATCGGACCCTGAGGGGCCGCGGCCACAAAATCAGACCCTGAGGGGCCGCGGCCACAAAATCGGACCCTGAGGGGCCCCAACCACAAAATCGAACCCTGAGGGGACCCAACCACAAAATCGGACCCTGAGGGGCCGTTGACACAAAATCGGACCCTGAGGGGCCCCGGCAACAAAATCGGACCCTGAGGGGCCCAACCCACAAAATCGGACCCTGAGGGGCCCTGCCCACCAAATCGGACCCTGAGAGGCCCCACCCACAAAATCGTACCCTGACAGGCCCCGGCCACAAAATCGGACCCTGAGGGGCCCCACCCACAAAATTGGACCCTGAGGGGTTCCGGCCACAAAAATCGGATCCTGAGTGGCCCCGGCCACAAAATCGGACCCTAAGGGGCCCCAGCCACAAAATCGGACCTTGAGGGGCCCCACCCACCAAATCAGACCCTGAGGGGACCCGGCCACCAAATCGGACCCTGAGTTGCCCCGGCCACAAAATCGGACCCTGAGGGGCCCCACCCACAAAATCGGACCCTGAGGGGCCCCACCCACAAAATCAGGCCCTGAGGGGCCCCACCCACAAAATCAGACCCTGAGGCCAAAGTGGCCCCTGAGAGGCACCCACAGTTAAATCGTATCCTGAGTTGAAAGTCTTGCAGGGGCAGCAGGCAAGTCTCTCTTAAAGGGGCAGCCCGGGCACCATTTCAAACCACTATCTGTACTTCCTTCAGGAAATACACATCTAGTTATAGTGGTTTGAAAAAACCACTATATTGTAATCCGAACGCTGCTAACTTATTCTTCTTATTATTATTAAGTTGATTTCCGCAATTAATGCGGCCTGAACCGCTACACGCACAGACTCCGTTGAGGTGTCGTTTCGAAGCCAGCGTCCATGAGAGGTGTGCTAAGTATTTTTCGTGTCGATCGGATTTGTAGTTTTTGTGCAATTTGCGTTTGAAAATTTTTTTTCCCGTCATTGGAATGCACTGTCTCCAATGCTTTTCAATAGGAAATGGCAAAACGTGCCCTGAGGCGATTGAAATGACAGTTGAGCTCATTGATATGCGCAGGCAGACCCAGTTACTATGCCAACGCCTACGAACTTCACTTGAACCCCAGCACAGAGCCTCTGCCACATAATATCAGCTCTTAAAGCGAAACCCACAGCACAAATGCAAATCTAGCTTCATCACATGACACATGCCCCTGAGATAGAATGTGCGACAAAGTGGATTTAAAAGAAGCCCAGTCAGCCAAACTAGCTCTTAAAGGGCCAACGCGCCAAAGTGATTGTTAAAGGGCCAGCGCACCCAAATGAGTTTTAAAGGGCCGACACACCAAATCGGAGACAGCCACCCCGGCCTCCAAATCGGACAATGAGCCACCCCGGCCTCCAAATCGGACAATGAGCCACCCCGGCCTCCAAATCGGAGGCTGATCCACCCCGGCCTCCAAATCGGATCCTGATCCACCCCGGCCTCCAAATCGGAGCCTGATCCACCCCGGCCTCCAAATCGGAGGCTGAGCCACCCCGGCCTCCAAATCGGAGGCTGAGCCACCCCGGCCTCCAAATCGGAGGCTGAGCCACCCCGGCCTCCAAATCGGAGGCTGATCGACCCCGGCCTCCAAATCGGAGGCTGAGCCACCCCGGCCTCCAAATCGGAGGCTGAGCCACCCCGGCCTCCAAATCGGAGGCTGAGCCACCCCGGCCTCCAAATCGGAGGCTGAGCCACCCCGGCCTCCAAATCGGAGGCTGAGCCACCCCGGCCTCCAAATCGGAGGCTGAGCCACCCCGGCCTCCAAATCGGAGGCTGATCCACCCCGGCCTCCAAATCGGAGGCTGATCCACCCCGGCCTCCAAATCGGAGGCTGATCGACCCAGGCCTTCAAATCGGAGGCTGAGCCACCCCGGCCTCCAAATAAGAGGCTGAGCCACCCCGGCCTCCAAATAAGAGGCTGAGCCACCCCGGCCTCCAAATAGGAGGATGAGCCACCCCGGCCTCCAAATCGGAGGCTGAGCCACCCCGGCCTCCAAATCGGAGGCTGAGCCACCCCGGCCTCCAAATCGGAGGCTGAGCCACCCCGGCCTCCAAATCGGAGGCTGAGCCACCCCGGCCTCCAAATCGGAGGCTGAGCCACCCCGGCCTCCAAATCGGGGGCTGAGCCACCCCGGCCTCCAAATCGGAGGCTGAGCCACCCCGGCCTCCAAATCGGAGGCTGAGCCACCACGGCCTCCAAATCGGAGGCTGAGCCACCCCGGCCTCCAAATCGGAGGCTGAGCCACCCCGGCCTCCAAATCGGAGGCTGAGCCACCCCGGCCTCCAAATCGGAGGCTGATCCCCCCGGCCTCCAAATCGGAGGCTGATCGACCCAGGCCTTCAAATCGGAGGCTGAGCCACCCCGGCCTCCAAATAAGAGGCTGAGCCACCCCGGCCTCCAAATAAGAGCCTGAGCCACCCCGGCCTCCAAATAAGAGGCTGAGCCACCCCGGCCTCCAAATAAGAGGCTGAGCCACCCCGGCCTCCAAATCGGAGGCTGAGCCACCCCGGCCTCCAAATCGGAGGCTGAGCCACCCCAGCCTCCAAATCGGAGGCTGAGCCACCCCGGCCTCCAAATAGGAGGCTGAGCCACCCCGGCCTCCAAATCGGAGGCTGAGCCACCCCGGCCTCCAAATCGGAGGCTGAGCCACCCCGGCCTCCAAATCGGAGGCTGAGCCACCCAGGCCTCCAAATCGGAGGCTGAGCCACCCCGGCCTCCAAATCGGAGGCTGAGCCACCCCGGCCTCCAAATCGGAGGCTGAGCCACCCCGGCCTCCAAATCGGAGGCTGATTCACCCCGGCCTCCAAATCGGAGGCTGAGCCACCCCGGCCTCCAAATCGGAGGCTGAGCCACCCCGGCCTCCAAATCGGAGGCTGAGCCACCCCGGCCTCCAAATCGGAGGCTGATCCACCCCGGCCTCCAAATCGGAGGCTGATCCACCCCGGCCTCCAAATCGGAGGCTGAGCCACCCCGGCCTCCAAATCGGAGGCTGAGCCACCCCGGCCTCCAAATCGGAGGCTCATCGACCCCGGCCTCCAAATCGGAAGCTCATCGACCCCGGCCTCCAAATCAGAGGCTTTTTGACCTCGGCCTCCAAATCGGAAGCTCAACGACCCCGGCCTACAAATTGGAGGCTGAGCGACCCCAGCCTCCAAATCTTACCCAGAGTGGCCCCGCCCACCAAATCGGACCCTGTAGGCCCCGCCCACCAAATCGGACCCTGAGAGGCCCCGCCCACCAAATCGGACCCAGAGTGGTCCCGCCCACCAAATTGGACCCAGAGTGGTCCCGCCCACCAAATTGGACCCAGAGGGGCTCCGCCCACAAAATCAGACCCAGAGGGGCTCCGCCCACAAAATCAGACCCTGAGGGGCCGCGGCCACAAAATCGGACCCTGATGGGCCCCAGTCACAAAATTGGACCCTGATGGGCCCCGGCCACAAAATCGGACCCTGAGGGGCCCCAACCACAAAATCGGACCCTGAGGGGACCCAACCACAAAATCGGACCCTGAGAGGCCCCGCCCACCAAATTGGACCCAGAGTGGTCCGGCCCACCAAATTGGACCCAGAGGGGCCCCACCCACAAAATCCGACCCAGAGGGGCCCCTGCCACAAAATCGGACCCTGAGGGGCCGCGGCCACAAAATCAGACCCTGAGGGGCCGCGGCCACAAAATCGGACCCTGAGGGGCCCCAACCACAAAATCGGACCCTGATGGGACCCAACCACAAAATCGGACCCTGAGGGGCCCCTGACACAAAATCGGACCCTGAGGGGCCCCGGCCACAAAATCGGACCCTGAGGGGCCCAACCCACAAAATCGGACCCTGAGGGGCCCTGCCCACCAAATTGGACCCTGAGGGGCCCCACCCACCAAATTGGACCCTGAGGGGCCCCGCCCACCAAATCGGACCCTGAGAGGTCCCATCCACAAAATCGGACCCTGACGGGCCCCGGCCACAAAATCGGACCCTGAGGGGCCCCACCTGCAAAATTGGACCCTGAGGGGTTCCGGCCACAAAAATCGGATCCTGATTGGCCCCGGCCACAAAATCGGACCCTGAGGGGCCCCAGCCACAAAATCGGACCTTGAGGGGCCCCACCCACCAAATCAGACCCTGAGGGGCCCCGGCCACCAAATCGGACCCTGAGGAGCCCCGGACACCAAATCGGACCCTGAGTGGCCCCGGCCACAAAATCGGACCCTGAGGGGCCCCACCCACAAAATCGGACCCTGAGGGGCCCCACCCACAAAATCAGGCCCTGAGGGGCCCCACCCACAAAATCAGACCATGAGGCCAAAGTGGCCCCTGAGAGGCACCCACAGTTAAATCGTATCCTGAGTTGAAAGTCTTGCAGGGGCAGCAGGCAAGTCTCTCTTAAAGGGGCAGCCCAGGCACCATTTCAAACCACTATCTGTACTTCCTTCAGGAAATACACATCTAGTTATTATTATTAAGTTGATTTCCGCAATTAATACAGCCCGAACCGCTACACGCACAGACGCCATTGAGGTGTTGTTGCGAAGCCAGCGTCCACGAGAGGTGTGCTAAGTATTTTTCGTGTCGATCGGATTTGTAGTTTTTGCGCAATTTGCGTTTGAAATTTTTTTTTCCCGTCATTGGAATGCACTGTCTCCAATGCTTTTCAATGGGTAATGGCAAAACGTGCCCTGAGGCGATTGAAATGACAGTTGAGCTCATTGATATGCGCAGGCAGACCCAGTTACTATGCCAACGCCTACGAACGTCACATGACATCCCAAGGACAGAGCTTCTGCCACATAATATCAGCTCTTAAAGTGAAACCCACAGCACAAATGCAAATCTAGCTTCATCACATGACACATGCCCCTGAGATAGAATGTGCGACAAAGTGGATTTAGAAGCCCAGTGAGCCACCCTGCCTCTTAAAGGGCCGACGTGCCACAGTGATTCTTAAAGGGCCAGCGCATCGAAATGAGTCTTAAAGGCCTGGCGCGCCAAATCGAAAGCTGAGTGACCCCGGCCTCCAAATCGGAGGCTGAGCCACCCCAGCCTCCAAATCGGAGGCTGAACCACCCCGGCCTCCAAATCGGAGGCTGAGCCACCCTGGCCTCCAAATCGGACCCAGTGTGGCCCCGCTCAAAAAATCAGACCCAGAGTAGCACAGCCCACCAAATCGGATCCTGAGGGGCCCCGCCCACCAAATCAGACTCCGAGTGGCACCGCCCACCAAATCGGACCCTGAAGGGCCCCGTCCACCAAATCGGACCCTGAGGAGCCCCGCCCACCAAATCAGACCCTGAGAAGCGCCGCCCACCAAATCGGACCCAGAGTGGCCCCGCCCACCAAATCGGACCCAGAGGGGCCCCGCCCACCAAATCGGACCCTGAAGGGCCCCGCCCACCAAATCGGACCCAGAGGGGCCCCGCCCACCAAATCGGACCCAGAGGGGCCCCGCCCACCAAATCGGACCCTGAAGGGCCCCGCCCACCAAATCGGATCCAGAGGGGCCCCGCCCACCAAATCGGACCCAGAGGGGCCCCGCCCACCAATTCGGACACAGAGGGGCCCCGCCCACCAAATCGGACCCAGGGGGCCCCGCCCACCAAATCGGACCATGAGGGGCCCCGCCCACTAAATCGGACCCAGAGTGGCCCAGCCCACCAAAATGGACCCAGGGGGCTCCACCCACAAAATCAGACCCTAAGGGGCCCCACCCACAAAATCAGACCATGAGTGGGCCCGGCCACAAAATCAGACCCTGAGGGGCCCCAACCACAAAATCGGACCCTGAGAGACCCCGGCCACAAAATCGAACCAAGAGGGGCCCCAGTCACAAAATAGGACCCTCAGGGGCCCCAACCACAAAATCAGACCCTGAGGTGCCCCGGTCACAAAATCGGACCCTGAGGGGCCCCACCCACAAAATCAGACCCTGAGGGGCCCCATCCACAAAACGAGACCCTGAGGGGCCCCAGCCGCAAAATAAGACCCTGAGGGGCCCCACCCACAAAATCGGACCCTGAGAGACCCCGGCCACAAAATCGAACCCAGAGGGGCCCCAGTCACAAAATCAGACCCTAAGGGGCCCAGGTCACGAAATCGGACCCTGAGGGGCCCCACCCACAAAATCAGACCCTGAGGGGCCAAGCCCACCAAATTAGACCCTGAGGGGCCCCACCCTCAAAATCAGACCCTGAGGGGCCCCACCCACAAAATCAGACCCTGAGGGGCCCCGCCCACCAAATTAGACCCTGAGGGGCCCCACCCTCAAAATCAGACCCTTAGGGGCCCCAGCCACAAAATCAGACCCTGAGGGGCCCCAGTCACAAAATCGGACCCTGAGGGGCCCCAACCACAAAATCAGACCCTGAGGGACCCCAGCCACAAAATCAGAACCTGAGGGGCCCCAACCACAAAATCAGAACCTGAGGGGCCCCACCCACAAAATCAGACCATGAGGGACCCCACCCACAAAATCGGACCCTGAGGGGCCCCGCCCACCAAATTAGACCCTGAGGGGCCCCACCCTCAAAATCGGTCGCTGAGGGGCCCCACCCACAAAATCGGACACTGAGAGACCCCAGCCACAAAATCGAACCCAGAGGGGCCTCAGTCACAAAATCAGACCCTAAGGGGCCCCGTCCACAAAATCGGACCCTGAGGGGCCCCACCCTCAAAATCAGACCCTGAGGGACCCCAGCCACAAAATCGGACCCTGAGGGGCCCCACCCACAAAATCAGACCATGAGGGTCCCCGGTCACAAAATCGGACCCCGAGGGGCCCCACCCACAGAATCGGACCCTGATGGGCCCCACCCACAAAATCAGACCCTGAGGGGACCCAGCCACAAAATCGGACCCTGAGGGGCCCCACCCACAAAATTGGACCCTGAGGGGCCCCGCCCACCAAATTAGACCCTGAGGGGCCCCACCCTCAAAATCAGACCCTGAGGGGCCACAGCCACAAAATCAGACCCTGAGGGGCCCCAGCCACAAAATCGGACCCTGATGGGCCCCACCCACAAATCCAGACCCTGAGGGGCCCCAGCCACAAAATCGGACCCTGAGAGACCCCGGCCACAAAATCGGACCCTGAGGGGCCCCAACCACAAAATCAGACCCTGAGGGGCCCCGGTCACAAAATCGGACCCTGAGGGGCCCCGGACACAAAATCGGACCCTGAGGGGCCCCGGCCACAAAATCGGACCCTGAGGGGCCCAACCCACAAAATCAGACTCAGTGTCCCCGCCCACCAAATTGGACCCTGAAGGGCCCCGTCCACCAAATCGGACCCAAAGTGGTCCCGCCCACCAAATCAGACCCAGAGTGGCCCCGCCCACCAAATCGGACCCTGAGGGGCCCCGCCCACCAAATGGGACCCTGAGGGGCCCCGCCCACCAAATCGGACCCTGAGGGGCCCCGCCCACCAAATCGGACCCTGAGGGGCCCCGCCCACCAAATCGGACCCTGAGGGGCCCCGCCCACTAAATCGGATTCTGAAAGGCCCCAACCACAAAATCCGACCCTGAGGGGCCCCATCCACAAAATCGGACCCTGAGGGTCCCCGCTGACCAAATTGAACTCTGAGGGGCCCCGCCCACCAAATCGGACCCAGAGTGGCCCGCCCACCAAATCAGACCTAGAGTGGCCCCGCTCACCAAATCGGACCCCGAGGGGCCCCACCCACCAAATCGGACCCAGAGGGATCCCGCCCACCAAATCAGACCCCGAGGGTCCCCGCCAACCAAATCAGACCCCGAGGGATCCCGCCCACCAAATCGGACCCCGAGGGTCCCCGCCAACCAAATTGGACCCTGAGGGGTCCCGCACACCAAATCGGACTCTGATAGATCCCGCCCACCAAATCAGACCCTGAGGGGCCCAGCTCACCAAATCGGAACCAGAGTGGCCCCGCCCACCAAATCAGACCCAGAGTGGCCCCGCCCACCGAATTGTACCCTGAGGGGCCCCACCCACAAAATCGGACCCTAAGGGGCCCCACCCACAAAATTGGACCCTGAGGGGCCCCGGCCACAAAATTGGACCCTGAGGGGCCCCACCCACAAAATCGGACCCTGAGGGGATCCGGCCACATCGGACCCTGAGTGGCCCCACTCACAAAATCAGACCCTGAGGGGCCCTACCCACAAAATTTGACCCTGAGGGGACCCAACCACAAAATCGGACCCTGACGGGCCCCGGCCACAAAATCGGACCCTGACGGGCCCCGGTCAAAAAATCGGACCCTGAGGGGCCCCGGCCACAAAATCGGACCCTGAGGGACCCCACCTACAAAATTGAACCCTGAGGGGCCCCAACCACAAAATCGGATCCTGAGGGGCCCCACCCACAAAATCGGACCCTGAGGGGCCCCACCCACAAAATTGGACCCTCAGGGGCCCCGGCCACAAAATTGGACCCTGAGGGACCCCGGCCACAAAATCAGATCCTGAGGGGCCCCAACCACAAAATCGGACCCTGAGAGGCTCCGGCCGCAAAATCGGACCCTGAGGGGCCCCAACCACAAAATCGGACCCTGAGAGGCACCGGCCACAAAATCGGACCCTGAGGGGCCCCAGACACAAAATCGGACCCTGAGGGGTCCAACCCACAAAATCAGACCCTGAGGAGCCCCGCCCACCAAATTAGACCCTGAGGGGCCCCACCCACAGAATCGGACCCTGAGGGGCCCCAGCCACAAAATCAGACCCTGAGGGTCCCCGGTCACAAAATTGGACCCCGAGGGGCCCCACCCACAGAATCGGACCCTGATGGGCCCCACCCACAAAATCAGACCCTGAGGGGCCCCAGCCACAAAATCGGACCCTGAGGGGCCCCACCCACAAAATCGGACCCTGAGGGGCCCCGCCCACCAAATTAGACCCTGAGGGGCCCCACCCTCAAAATCAGACCCTGAGGGGCCACAGCCACAAAATCAGACCCTGAGGGGCCCCAGCCACAAAATCGGACCCTGATGGGCCCCACCCACAAATCCAGACCCTGAGGGGCCCCAGCCACAAAATCGGACCCTGAGAGACCCCGGCCACAAAATCGGACCCTGAGGGGCCCCAACCACAAAATCAGACCCTGAGGGGCCCCGGTCACAAAATCGGACCCTGAGGGGCCCCACCCACAAAATCAGACCCTGAAGGACCACAGCCACAAAATCAGACCCTGAGGGTCCCCAGCCACAAAATCGGACCCTGAGTAGACCCGGCCACAAAATCAGACCCTGAGGGCCCCCAACCACAAAATCGGACCCTGAGGGGCCCCGGCCACAAAATCGGACCCTGAGGGGCCCCACCCTCAAAATCGGATCCTGAGGGGCCCAACCAACAAAATCGGACCCTGAGGGGCCCCAGCCACAAAATCGGACCCTGAGGGGCCCCAGCCACAAAATCAGACTTGGAGGAGCCCCGGCCACAAAATCGGACCCTGAGCGGCCTAACCACAAAATCGGACCCTGAGGGGCCCCGGCCACAAAATCGGACCCTGAGGGTCCCCAGCCACAAAATCGGACCCTGAGGGGCCCCAGCCACGAAATCGGACCCTGAGGGGCGCCGGCCACAAAATCGGACCCTGAGGGGCCCCAACCACAAAACCGGACCCTGAGGGGCCCCAACCACAAAATCGGACCCTGAGGGGCCCGAACCACAAAATCGGACCCTGAGGGGCCCCGCCCTCAAAATCGGACCCTGAGAGGCCCCGCCCACCACATCGGACCCTGAGGGGCCCCGCCAACCATATCGGACTCTGAGGGTCCCCACCCACAAAATCGGACCCTGAGGGCCCCCAACCACAAAATCAGACCCTAAGGGGCCCCGGCCACAAAATCAGACCTTGAGAGACCCCGGCCACAAAATCGAACCCAGAGGGGCCTCGCCCACCAAATCGTACCCTCAGGGGCCCCGCCCACAAAATCGGACCCTGAGGGGCCCCACCCACAAAATCGGACCCTGAGGGGCCCCACCCACAAAATCGGACCCTGAGGGGCCCCACCCACAAAATCAGACCCTGAGCGCCCCAACCACAAAATCGGACCCTGAGGGGCCCCAACCCCAAAATCGGACCCTGAGGGACCCCGGCCACAAAATCGGACCCTCAGGGGCCCCGCCCTCAAAATCGGACCCTGAGGGGCCCCGCCCTCAAAATCGGACCCTGAGAGGCCCCGCCCACCAAATCAGACCCTGAGGGGCCCCGCCAACCAAATCGGACTCTGAGGGGCCCCACCCACAAAATCGGACCCTGAGGGCCCCAACCACAAAATAGGACCCTAAGGGGCCCCGCCCTCAAAATCGGACCCAGAGGGGCCTCTCCACCAAATCGGACCCTCAGGGGCCCCGCCCACAAAATCGGACCCTAAGGGGCCCCGCCAACCAAATCGGACTCTGAGGGGCCCCACCCACAAAATCGGACCCTGAGGGCCCCCAACAACAAAATAGGACCCTAAGGGGCCCCGCCCTCAAAATCGGACCCTGAGTAGACCCGGCCACAAAATCAGACCCTGAGGGGCCCCAACCACAAAATCGGACCCTGAGGGGCCCAGGCCACAAAATCGGACCCTGAGGGGCCCCGGCCACAAAATCGGAACCTGAGGGGCCCAGGCCACAAAATTGGACCCTGAGCGGTCCAACCACAAAATCGGACCCTGAGGGGCCCCGGCCACAAAATCAGACCCTGAGGGACCCAGCCACGAAATCAGACCCTGAGGGGCGCCAGCCACAAAATCGGACCCTGAGGGGCCCCAACCACAAAATCAGACCCTGAGGGGCCCCGGCCACAAAATCGGACCCTGAGGGCCCCCAACCACAAAACCGGACTCTGAGGGGCCCCAACCACAAAATCGGACCCTGAGGGGCCCCAACCACAAAATCGGACCCTGAGGGGCCCCGGCCACAAAATCGGACCCTGAGAGACCCCGGCCACAAAATCGAACCCTGAGGGGCCCCACCCACAAAATTGGACCCTGAGGGGCCCCGCCCACCAAATCAGACCCTGAGGGTCCCCGCCCACAAAATCGGACCCTGAGGGGCCCCGCCCTCAAAATCAGACCCTGAGGGGCCCCGCCCACCAAATCAGACCCTGAGGGGCCCTGCCAACCAAATCGGACCCTGAGGGGCCCAACCAACAAAATCGCCACAAAATCGGACCATGAGGGCCCCGGCCACAAAATCGGACCCTGAGGGTCCCCGGCCACAAAATCGGACCCTGAGGTGTCCTGGCCACAAAATCAGGCCCTGAGGGGCCACACCCACAAAATCAGACCCTGAGGGGCCCCACCCACAAAATTGGACCCTGAGGAATCCCGGCCACTAATTCAAATCCTGAGGAGCCCAGGCCACCGAATCGGATCCTGAGGGGCCCCACCCACCAAATCAGACCCTGAGGCCAAAGTGGCCCCTGAGAGGCACCCACATTTAAAACGGATCCTGAGTTGAAAGTCTTGCAGGGGCAGCAGCCAAGTCTCTCTTAAAGGGGCAGCCCAGGCACCATTTCAAACCACTATCTGTACTTCCTTCAGGAAATACACATCTAGTATTAATGTTGTAATCCGAACGCTGCTAACTTTTTCTTTTTTTTCAGTTGATTTCCGCAATTAATGCGGCCCAAACCGCTACACGCACAGACTTCATTGAGGTGTCGTTTCGAAGCCAGCGTCCACGAGAGGTGTGCTAAGTATTTTTCGTGTCGATTGGATTTGTAGTTTTTGCGCAATTTGCTTTTGAAAAATTTTTTTCCTCTCATTGGAATGCATGTCTCAATGCATTTCAATGGGCAACTTAAAATGTGCCCTGAGGCAATTCAAATGGCAGTAAAGCTCATTGATATGCGCAGGCACACCCATTTACTATGTCAACGCCTACGAACGGAAATTCCCACACAGCAATGGCATAAAGTGAGACTAGGGACTTTTTTTTTTTTAAGTGGCGGAGGAATACAGTGCGGAAGGATACCTACCTTCCGTCATTGGATTCCTGCAGCCCGTAGAGAACGGCAGCATCAGCTGATGCTGCAGTTCTCTACCCAAGATCGTCGTGGGACACACTCGTGGACTGCTTCGGATCGTGGGTGAGTATTTTTGTGGTTTGTTATGTTAATATTTATTCCGGAAAAGACAATGGCTTCGGGGAACAATGTGACAAGTATTGGTAAGTATGTTACTCTATGTTATATGTACTGTATGTCTATGTATGTATTGTATGAATGTATTGTATGTATGTAGTATATATGTGGTATGTATGTAGCATGTAGTATGTATGTAGTATGTATGTAGCATGCATGTAGCATGCAGTATGTATGTAGCATGCATGTAGTATATACACTCACTGGCCACTTTATTAGGTACACCTGTCCAACTGTGTGTTAAGACTTAATTTCTAATCAGCCAATCACATGGCGGCAACTCAGTGCATTTAGGCATGTAGACATGGTCAAGACAATCTCCTGCAGTTCAAACCGAGCATCAGTATGGGGAAGAAAGGTGATTTGAGTGCCTTTGAACGTGGCATGATTGTTGGTGCCAGAAGGGCTGGTCTGAGAATTTCAGAAACTGCTGATCTACTGGGATTTTCACGCACAACCATCTCTAGGGTTTACAGAGAATGGTCCGAAAAAGAAAAAAAATCCAGTGAGCGGCAGTTCTGTGGCCGGAAATGCCATGTTGATGCCAGAGGTCAGAGGAGAATGGGCAGACTGGTTCGAGCTGATAGAAAGGCAACAGTGACTCAAATTGCCACCCGTTACAACCAAGGTAGGCAGAAGAGCATCTCTGAACGCACAGTGCGTCGAACTTTGAGGCAGATGGGCTACAGCAGCAGAAGACCACACTGGGTACCACTCCTCTCAGCTAAGAACAGGAAACTGAGGCTACAATTTGCACAAGCTCATCGAAATTGGACAGTAGAAGATTGGAAAAACGTTGCCTGGTCTGATGAGTCTCGATTTCTGCTGCGACATTCGGATGGTAGGGTCAGAATTTGGCGTAAACAACATGAAAGCATGGATCCATCCTGCCTTGTATCAACGGTTCAGGCTGGTGGTGGTGGTGTCATGGTGTGGGGAATTTTTTCTGGGCACTCTTTGGGCCCCTTGGTACCAATTGAGCATCGTTGCAACGCCACAGCCTACCTGAGTATTGTTGCTGACCATGTCCATCCCTTTATGACCACAATGTACCCAACATCTGATGGCTACTTTCAGCAGGATAATGCGCCATGTCATAAAGCTCGAATCATCTCAGATTGGTTTCTTGAACATGACAATGAGTTTACTGTACTCAAATGGCCTCCTCAGTCACCAGATCTCAATCCAATAGAGCATCTTTGGGATGTGGTGGAACGGGAGATTCGCATCAGGGATGTGCAGCCGACAAGTCTGCGCCAACTGTGTGATGCCATCATGTCAATATGGTCCAAAATCTCTGAGGAATGCTTCCAGCACCTTGTTGAATCTCTGCCACGAAGAATTGAGGCAGTTCTGAAGGCAAAAGGGGGTCCAACCCCTTACTAGCATGGTGTTCCTAATAAAGTGGCCAGTGAGTGTATGTAGTATGTATGTAGCATGCATGTAGTATATATGTAGTATGTATGTAGCATGTAGCATGTATGTAGTATGTATGTGGTATGTATGTAGCATGTAGTATGTATGCAGCATGCATGTAGTATATATGTAGTATGTATGTAGCATGTAGTATGTATATAGCATGCATGTAGTATATATGTAGTATGTATGTAGCATGTAGTATGTATGTAGCATGCATGTAGTATATATGTAGTATGTATGTAGCATGTAGTATGTATGTAGCATGCATGCAGTATATATGTAGTATGTATGTAGCATGTAGTATGTATGTAGCATACATGTAGTATATATGTAGTATGTATGTAGCATGTAGTATGTATGTAGCATGCATGTAGTATATATGTAGTATGTAGCATGTAGTATGTATGTAGCATGCATGTAGTATATATGTAGTATGTAGCATGTAGTATGTATGTAGCATGCATGTAGTATGTATGTAGCATGCATGTAGTATGTATGTGGTATGTATGTAGCATGTAGTATGTATGTAGCATGCATGTAGTATATATGTGTTATGTATGTAGCATGTAGCATGCATGTAGCATGCATGTAGTATGTATGTAGTATGTATGTAGTATATATGTGGTATGTATGTAGCATGTAGTATGTATGTAGCATGCAGTATGTATGTAGCATGCATGTAGTATATATGTAGTATGTATGTAGTATATATGTAGTATGTATGTTGCATGTAGTATTTATGTAGTATGAATGTAGCATGTATGTAGTATGTAGTATGAATGTAGCATGTATGCAGTATGCATGTTGTATGCATGTAGCATGTATGTAGCATGTAATTTTTTTTTTTTTTTTACATTCAACACATTAGCCGGATGATGGGACTATTACTGTCCCATCATTGGCTAATGTGTCAATCACTGTCATGGTAGCAGGCATCGCCCGATGGGACTTGTAGTCCCATCGGACGATGCCTGCACAGACCCCCGAAGCCTGCACAGCCCCCCGGCAGGCCGGCACAGCCCCCCGGAGCCTGCACAGCCCCCCGGCAGGCCGGCACAGCCCCCCGGCAGGCCGGCACAGCCCCCCGGAGCCTGCACAGACCACCGGCAGGCCGGCACAGCCCCCCCGGCAGGCCGGCACAGCCCCCCGAAGCCTGCACAGCCCCCCAGCAGGCCGGCACAGCCCACCGGAGCCTGCACAGACCACCGGCAGGCCGGCACGGCCCCCCGGCAGGCCGGCACAGACCACCGGAGCCTGCACAGACCCCCTGGCAGGCCGACACAGCCCCCCGAAAGGCCCGTACAGACCCCAGAGAGGCTGTACAAGGCAAAAACAGGGTTTTTCTTATTCCGATACCGGAAGTCCCATAGACTTGAATGGGACTTCCGGTATCGGAATCGGCGATACCGATACTTTTTTTAAAGATCGGCCGATACCATCCGATACGATACTTTGAAGTATCGGACGGTATCGCCCAACTCTAGCCGGCGCGCAATTAATTTCCGCAATTAATGCGGCCCGAACCGCTACACGCACAGACTCCATTGAGGTGTCATTTCGAAGCCAGCGTCCACGAGAGGTGTGCTAAGTATTTTTCGTGTCGATCGGATTTGTAGGTTTTGCGCAATTTGCGTTTGAAAATTTTTTTTCCCGTCATTGGAATGCATGTCTCAATGCTTTTCAATGGGCAACTTAAAACATGCCCTGAGGCAATTCAAATGGCAGTAAAGCTCATTGATATGCGCAGGCACACCTATTTACTATGCCAACGCCTACGAACATCACATGACGCCCCCAGGACAGAGCTTCTGGCACATAATATCAGCTCTTAAAGCGAAGCCCACAGCACAAATGCAAATCTAGCTTCATCACATGAAGCATGCCCCTGAGAGAGAATGTGTGCCAAAGTGGATTTAGAAGCCCAGTGAGCCACCCTGTCTTTAAAACAGCCGACGCGCAAAAGTGATTCTTAAAGGGCCAGCGCGCCAAATCGAAAACTGAGTGACCCCAGGCTCCAAATCGGAGGCTTAGCCACCCCGGCCTCCAAATTGGAGGCTGATCGACCCGGGCCTCCAAATCGAACCCAGCGTGGCCCCACTCAAGAAATCGGACCCAGAGGGGCTCCGCTCACCAAATCAGACCCAGAGTGGCCCCGCCCAGGAAAATCGGACCCAGAGTAGCCCCGCCCACCAAATCGGCCCCCGAGTGGCCCCGCCCACTAAATCGGCCCCCAAGTGGCCCCGCCCACCAAATCGACCCCCGAGTGACCCCGCCCACCAAATCGGCACCCGAGTGTCCCCGCCCACCAAATTGGACCCAGAGTGGTCCCGCCCACCAAAACGGACCCAGAGTGGTCCCGCCCACCAAATTGGACCCAGAGGGGCTCCGCCCACAAAATCAGACACTAAGGGCCCCACCCACAAAATCGGACCCTGAGGGGCCCCGGCCACAAAGTCAAACCCTGAGGGGCCCCAACAAAATCAGACCCTGAGGGGCCTCGGCCACAAAATTGGACCCTGATGGGCCCCGGTCATAAAATCGGACCCTGAGGGGCACCGGCCACAAAATCGGACCCTGAGGGGCCCCAACCACAAAATCGGACCCTGAGGGTCCCAACCCACAAAATCAGACCCTGAGGGGCCTCGGCCACAAAATCGGACCCTGATGGGCCCCAGTCACAAAATCGGACCCTGAGGGGCACCGGCTACAAAATCGGACCCTGAGGGGCCCCAACCACAAAATCAGACCCTGAGGGGCCCAACCCACAAAATCGGACCCTGAGGGGCCCCGGCCAGAAAATCGGACCCTGAGGGGCCCCGCCCACCAAATTGGACCCTGAGGGGCCCCGCCCACCAAATCGGACCCTGAGGGGCCCCGCCCACCAAATCGGACCATGAGCAGCCCCGCCCAAAAAACGGACCCAGAGTGGCTCCACCCACCAAATCGGAACCTGAGTGGCCCCATCCACAAAATCAGACCCTGAGGGGCCCAGGCCACAAAATCGGACCCTGAGGGGCCCCAACCACAAAATCAGACCCTGAGAGGTCCCAACCACAAAATCGGACCCTGAGGGGACCCGGACACAAAATCGGACCCTGTGGGGGCCCGGCCACAAAATCGGACCCTCAGGGGCCCAACCCACAAAATCGGACCCTGAGGGTCCCAACCCACAAAAACGGACCCTGAGGGGCCCCAACCACAAAATCGGACCCTGAGGGGCCCCACTCACAATATCGGACCCTGATGGGCCCCACTCACAAAATCGGACCCTGAGGGGCCCCACCCACAAAATCGGACCCTGAGGGGCCACACCCACAAAATCGGACCCTGAGGGGCCACACCCACAAAATCGGACCCTGAGGGGCCACACCCACAAAATCGGACCCTGAGGGGCCACACCCACAAAATAGGAGCCTGAGGGATCCCGGCCAACAATTCAAGCCCTGAGGAGCCCAGGCCAAGGAATCAGATCCTGAGGAGTCCCACCCACCAAATCAGACCCTGTGGCCAAAGTGGCCCCTGAGAGCCACTCACAGTTAAAAAGGATCCTGAGCTGAAAGTCTTGCAGGGGCAGCAGGCAAGTCTCTCTTAAAGTGGCAGCCCGGTACGATTTCAAACCACTATCTGTAGTTCCTTCAGGAAATACACATCTAGTTCTTCTTATTATAGTGGTTTGAAAAAACCACAATATTGTAATCCGAACGCTGCTAGCTTATTCTTCTTCTTCTTAATTTCCAGTTGATTTCCGCAATTAATGCGGCCCGAACCGCTACACGCACAGACGCCGTTGAGGTGTCTTTTCGAAGCAAGCGTCCACGAGAGGTGTGCTAAGTATTTTTCGTGTCGATCGGATTTGTAGTTTTTGCGCAATTTGCGTTTGAAATTTTTTTTTCCCGTCATTGGAATGCACTTTCTCCAATGCTTTTCAATGGGAAATGGCAAAACGTGCCCTGAGGCGTTTGAAATAGCAGTTAAGCTCATTGATATGTGCAGGCACACCCAGTTGCTATGCCAACGCCTACGAACGTCACATGACGCCCCAAGGACAGAGCTTCTGCCACATAATATCAGCTCTTAAAGCGAAACTCACAGCACAAATGCAAATCTAGCTTCATCACATGACACATGCCCCTGAGAGAGAATGTGCGCCAAAGTGGATTTAGAAGCCCAGTGAGCCACCCTGGCTCTTAAAGGGCCGACATGCCAAAGTGATTCTTAAAGGGCCGGCGCACCGAAATGAGTCTTAAAGGGCCGGCGCGCCAAATCGAAAGCTGAGTGACCCCGGCCTCCAAAGCGGAGGCTGAGCCACCCCGGCCTCCAAATCGGAGGCTGAACCACCCCAGCCTCCAAATCGGAGGCTGAGCCACCCTGGCCTCCAAATCGGACCCAGTGTGGCCCCGCTCAAAAAATCAGACCCAGAGTGGCACAGCCCACCAAATCGGATCCTGAGTGGCCCCGCCCACCAAATCAGACCCTGAAGGGCCCGTCCACCAAATCGGACCCTGAGGAGCCCCGCCCACCAAATCGAACCCTGAGGAGCCCCGCCCACCAAATCGGACCCTGAGGAGCCACGCCCACCAAATCGGACCCGGAGTGGGCCCGGCCACAAAATCAGACCCTGAGGGGCCCCAACCACAAAATCGGACCCTGAGAGACCCCGGCCAAAAAATCGAACCTAGAGGGGCCCCAGTCACAAAATAGGACACTGAGGGGCCCCAACCGCAAAATCAGACCCTGAGGTGCCTCGGTCACAAAATCGGACCCTGAGGGGCCCCACCCACAAAATCAGACCCTGGGGGACCCCAGCCACAAAATCGGACCCTGAGGGGCCCCACCCACAAAATCGGACCCTGAGGGGACCCACCCACAAATCCAGACCCTGAGGGTCCCCGGTCACAAAATCGGACCCTGAGGGGCCCCAACCACAAAATCAGACCCTGAAGGGCCCCACCCACAAAATCGGACCCTGAGAGACCCCGGCCAAAAAATCGAACCTAGAGGGGCCAAAGTCACAAAATAGGACCCTGAGGGGCCCCAACCACAAAATCAGACCCTGAGGTGCCCCGGTCACAAAATCGGACCCTGAGGGGCTCCACCCACAAAATCAGACCCTGGGGGACCCCAGCCACAAAATCGGACCCTGAGGGGCCCCACCCACAAAATCGGACCCTGAGGGTACCCACCCACAAATCCAGACCCTGAGGGTCCCCGGTCACAAAATCGGACCCTGAGGGGCCCCAACCACAAAATCAGACCCTGAGGGTCCCCGGTCACAAAATCGGACCCTGAGGGGCCCCACCCACAAAATCAGACCCTGAGGGGCCCCAGCCACAAAATCAGACCCTGAGGGGCCCCACCCACAAAATCAGACCCTGAGGGGCCCCGGCCACAAAATCAGACCCTGAGGGGCCCCAGCCACAAAATCAGACCCTGAGGGCCCCCACCCACAAAATCGGACCCTGAGAGACCCCGGCCACAAAATCGAACCCAGAGGGACCCCAGCCACAAAATCGGACCCTGAGGGGCCCTACCCACAAATCCAGACCCTGAGGGGCCCCGGCCACAAAATCGGACCCTGAGAGACCCCGGCCACAAAATCGGACCCTGAGTAGACCCGGCCACAAAATCAGACCCTGAGGGCCCCAACCACAAAATCGGACCCTGAGGGGCCCCGGCCACAAAATCGGACCCTGAGGGGCCCCACCCACAAAATCGGACTCTGAGGGGCCCCGGCCACAAAATCGGAATCTGAAGGGCCCCGGCCACAAAATCGGACCCTGAGCGGCCCATCCACAAAATCGGACCCTGAGAGGCCCCAGCCACAAAATCGGACCCTGAGGGGCCCCGGCCATGAAATCGGACCCTAAGGGGCCCCTGCCACGAAATCGGACACTGAGGGGCGCTGGCCACAAAATCGGACCCTGAGGGGCCCAACCACGAAATCAGACCCTGAGGGGCCCCAACCACAAAATCGGACCCTAAGGGGCCCCGGCCACAAAATCGGACCCTAAGGGGCCCCGGCCACAAAATCGGACCCTGAGAGACCCCGGCCACAAAATCGGACCCTGAGAGACCCCGGCCACAAAATCGGACCCTGAGAGACCCCGGCCACAAAATTGAACCCAGAGGGGCCCCACCCACAAAATTGAACCCAGAGGGGCCCCACCCACAAAATCGGACCCTGAGTGGCCCCGCCAACCAAATCGGACTCTGAGGGGCCCCACCCACAAAATCGGACCCTGAGGGCCCCCAACCACAAAATCGGACCCTAAGGGGCCCCAACCACAAAATCGGACCCTGAGGGGCCCCAACCAAAAAATCGGACCCTAAGGGGCCCCGGCCACAAAATCGGACCCTGAGAGACCCCGGCCACAAAATCGAACCCAGAGGGGCCCCGCCCTCAAAATCGGACCCTGAGAGGCCCCGCCCACCAAATCGGACCCTGAGTGGCCCCGCCAACCAAATCGGACTCTGAGGGGCCCCACCCACAAAATCGGACCCTGAGGGCCCCCAACCACAAAATCGGACCCTAAGGGGCCCCGGCCACAAAATCGGACCCTGAGAGACCCCGGCCACAAAATCGAACCCAGAGGGGCCCCGCCCACCAAATCGGACCCTCAGGGGCCCCGCCCACAAAATCGGACCCTGAGGGGCCCCGCCCTCAAAATCGGACCCTGAGAGGCCCCGCCCACCAAATCGGACCCTGAGGGGCCCCGCCAACCAAATCGGACTCTGAGGGGCCCCACCCACAAAATCGGACCCTGAGGGCCCCCAACCACAAAATAGGACCCTAAGGGGCCCCGCTCTCAAAATCGGACCCTGAGTAGACACGGCCACAAAATCAGACCCTGAGGGGCCCCGGCCACAAAATCGGACACTGAGGGGCCCCACCCTCAAAATTGGTTCCTGAGGGGCCCAACCAACAAAATCGGACCCTGAGGGGCCCCAGCCACAAAATCGGACCCTGAGGGGCCCCACCCACAAAATCGGACCCTGAGGGGCCCCGGCCACAAAATCGGAACCGGAGGGGCCTTGGCCACAAAATCGGACCCTGAGCGGCCCAACCACAAAATTGGACCCTGAGGGGCCCCGGCCACAAAATCGGACCCTGAGGGGCCCCAGCCACAAAATTGGACCCTGAGGGGCCCCGGCCACGAAATCGGACCCTGAGGGGTGCCGGCCAAAAAATCAGACCCTGAGGGGCCCCAACCACAAAATCAGACCCTGAGGGGCCCCGGCCACAAAATCGGACCCTGAGGGCCCCCAACCACAAAACCGGACCCTGAGGGGCCCCAACCACAAAATCGGACCCTGAGGGCCCCCAACCACAAAACCGGACCCTGAGGGGCCCCAACCACAAAATCGGACCATGAGGGGCCCCAACCACAAAATCGGACCCTGAGGGGCCCCGGCCACAAAATCGGACCCTGAGAGACCCCGGCCACAAAATCGAACCCAGAGGGGCCCCACCCACAAAATTGGACCCTGAGGGGCCCCGCCAACCAAATCGGACCCTGAGGGGCCCCGCCAACCAAATCGGACTCTGAGGGGCCCCATCCACAAAATCCCGGGGGATTTCCCACGCAGCAATGGCATAAAGTGAGACTAGGGACTTTTTTTTTTTAAGTGGCGGAGGAATACAGTGCGGAAGGATACCTACCTTCCGTCATTGGATTCCTGCAGCCCGTAGAGAGCGGCAGCATCAGCTGATGCTGCAGTTCTCTACCCAAGATCGTCGTGGGACACACTCGTGGACTGCTTCGGATCATGGGTGAGTATTTTTGTGGTTTGTTATGTTAATATTTATTCCGTAGACGACAATGGCTTCGGGGAACAATGTGACAAGTATTGGTAAGTATGTTACTCTATGTTATATGTACTGTATGTCTATGTATGTATTGTATGAATGTATTGTATGTAGCATGCATGTAGTATGTATGTAGTATGTATGTAGCATGTAGTATGTATGTAGCATGCATGTAGTATGTATGTAGTATGTATGTAGTATGTATGTAGCATGTAGTATGTATGTAGCATGCATGTAGTATGTATGTAGCAGGCATGTAGTATGTATGTAGCATGCATGTAGTATGTATGTAGTATGTATGTAGCATGCATGTAGTATGTATGTAGCATGCATGTAGTATGTAGCATGTATGTAGTATGCATGTAGTATATATGTAGTATGTATGTTACATGTAGTATATATGTAGTATGCATGTTGCATGCATTTAGTATATATGTTGTATGTATGTTGCATGCATGTAGTATATATGTAGTATGTGTGTTGCATGCATGTAGTATGTATGTTGCATGCATGTAGTATATATGTAGTATGAATGTAGCATGTATGTAGTATGTAGCATGTATGTAGCATGCATGTAGTATGCATGTTGCATGTAGTATATATGTAGTATGTATGTTACATGTAGTATATATGTAGTATGCATGTTGTATGTATGTAGCATGTATGTAGCATGTAATTTTTTTTTTTTTTTTTTTTTTTTTTTTTACATTCAACACATTAGCCGGATGATGGGACTACTACTGTCCCATCATTGGCTAATGTGTCAATCACTGTCATGGTAGCAGGCATCGCCCGATGGGACTTGTAGTCCCATCGGACGATGCCTGCACAGACCCCCGAAGCCTGCACAGCCCCCCGGCAGGCCGGCACAGCCCCCCAGAGCCTGCACAGACCACCGGCAGGCCGGCACAGCCCCCCGGCAGGCCGGCACAGACCACCGGAGCCTGCACAGACCACCGGCAGGCCGTCACAGCCCCCCGGCAGGCCGGCACAGACCATCGGAGCCTGCACAGACCCCCTGGCAGGCCGGCACAGCCCCCCGAAAGGCCCGTACAGACCCCAGAGAGGCTGTACAAGGCAAAAATAGGGTTTTTCTTATTCCGATACCGGAAGTCCCATAGACTTGAATGGGACTTCTGGTATCGGAATCGGCGATACCGATACTTTTTTTTAAGATCGGCCGATCCATTCCGATCCGATACTTTGAAGTATCGGACGGTATCGCTCAACTCTAGCCCTGAGGCAATTCAAATGGCAGGTAAGCTCATTGATATGCACAGGCACACCCAGTTACTATGCCAACGCCTAGGAACATCACATGACACCTCCAGGACAGAGCTTCTGCCACATAATATCAGCTCTTAAAGCGAAACCCACAGCACAAATGCAAATCTAGCTTCATCACATGACGCATGCCCCTGAGAGAGAATGTGCACCAAAGTGGATTTAGAAGCCCAGTGAGCCAAACTGGCTCTTAAAGGGCCGACGCACCAAAGTGATTCTTAAAGGGCCGGCACACCGAAATGAGTCTTAAAGGGCCGGCGGGCCAAATTGAAAGCTGAGTGACCCCAGGCTCCAAATCGGAGGCTGAGCCACCCCGGCCTCCAAATTGGAGGCTGATCGACCCTGGCCTCCAAATTGGACCCAGCGTGGCCCCACTCAAAAAATTGAACCCAGAGTGGCCCCGCCCACCAAATCGGCCCCGAGTGGCCCCACCCACCAAATAGGCCCCGAGTGGCCCCACCCACCAAATCGGCCCCCGAGTGGCCCCGCCCACCAAATCGGCCCCCGAGTGGCCCTGCCCACCAAATCGGCCCCGAGTGGCCCCGCCCACCAAATCGGACCCTGAGGGACCTCGCCCACCAAATTAGACCCAGAGTGGCCCCAACCACAAAATCGGACACTGAGGGTCCCCACTCACCAAATCGGACCCTGAAGGGTCCCGCCCACCAAGTCGGCCCCCGAGTGGCCCGCCCACCAAATTGGCCCCCGAGTGGCCCTGCTCACCAAATCGGCCCCCGAGTGGCCCCGAACACCAAATCGGCCCCCGAGTGGCCCCACCCACCAAATCGGCCCCGAGTGGCCCTGCCCACCAAATCAGACCCTGAGGGGCCCCGCCCACCAAATTAGACCCAGAGTGGCCCCGACCACAAAATCGGAGCCTGAGGGGCCCCACCCACAAAATCGGACCCTAAGTGGCCCCACCCACAAAATTGGACCCTGAGGGGCCCCACCCACAAAATTGGACCCTGAGGGGCCCCACCCACAAAATCAGACCCCGAGGGGCCCCGCCCACCAAATCAGACCCGATGGGGCCCCCGCCCACCAAATCAGACCCCAAGGGGCCCCGCCCACCAAATCGGACACTGAGGGTCCAAACTCACCAAATCGGACTCTGAGGGGCCCCACCCACCAAATCGGACCCTGAGGGGCCCCGCCCACTAAATCGGACCCTGAGGGGCCCCGCCCACCAAATCTGACCCAGAGTGGTCCCGCCTACCAAATCGGACCCTGAGGGGCCCCGCTCACCAAATCGGACCCTGAGGGGCCCCGCTCACCAAATCGGACCCTGAGGGGCCCCACCCACCAAATCAGACCCTAAGGGGCCCCGCTCACCAAATTGGACCCTGAGTGATCCCATCCTCCAATTCAAGCCCTGAGGAGCCCAGGCCACCGAATCAGATCCTGAGGGGCCCCACCCACCAATTCAGACCCTGAGGGGCCCCACAGGCCAAAGTGGCCCCTGAGAGGCACCCACAGTTAAAATGGATCCTGAGTTGAAAGTCTTGCAGGGGCAGCAGGCAAGTCTCTCTTAAAGGGGCAGCCCGGGCTCCATTTCAAAGCACTATCTGTACTTCCTTCAGGAAATACACAGCTAGTTATTATTATTCAGTTGATTTTCTGCAATTAATGCAGCCTGAACCGCTACACGCACAGACTCCGTTGAGGTGTCGTTTCGAAGCCAGCATCCACGAGTGGTGTGCTAAGTAATTTTCATGTTGATCAGATTTGCAGTTTTTGCGCAATTCGCGTTTGAAAAAACATTTTCCTCAATGCATTTCAATGGGAAAATGTTGCCACAGCGAAAACATGCCCTGAGGCGATTCAAATGGCAGTTAAGCTCATTGATATGCGCAGGCACACCCAGTTACTATGCCAACGCCTATGAACTATACATGACCTCTCCAGGACAGAGTTTCTGGCAGATAATATCAGCTCTTAAAGCGAAACCCACAGCACAAATGCAAATCTAGCTTCATCACATGATGCATGCCCCTGAGAGAGAATGTGCGCCAAAGGGGATTTAGAAGCCCAGTGAGCCACCCTGGCTCTTAAAGGGCCGGCGTGCCAAATCGAAAGCTGAGTGACCCCAGGCTCCAAATCGGAGGCTGAGCCACCCCGGCCTCCAAATCGGAGGCTGATCGACCCTGGCCTCCAAATCAGAGGCTGAGCCACCCCAGCCTCTAAATCGGAGGCTGATCGACCCTAGCCTCCAAATCGGAGGCTGAGCCACCCTGGCCTCCAAATTGGACCCAGAGTGGCACCGCTCACCAAATCGGACCCAGAGTGGCCCCGCCCACCAAATCAGACCCAGGGTGGCCCCGCCCACCAAATCGGACCCAGAGTGGCCCGCCCACCAAATCGGACTTTGAAGGGCCCCACCCACCAAATCGTACCCAGAGTGGCCCTGCCCACCAAATCGGACCCAGAGTGGCCCCGTCCACCAAATTGGACCCTGAGGGGCCCCGCCAACCAAATCGGACCCTGAGGGGCCCCAACCACAAAATCAGACCCTGAGGGGCCCGGCCACAAAATCGGACCCTGAGGGGCCCCAACCACAAAATCGGACCCTGAGGGGCACCGGCCACAAAATCGGACCCTGAGGGGCCCCAACCACAAAATCAGACCCTGAGGGGTCCCGGCCACAAAATCGGACATTGAGGGGCCCCACCCACAAAATCAGACCCTGAGGGGCCCCACCCACAAAATCGGACCCTGAGGGGCCCCACCCACAAAATCAGACCCTGAGGGGCCACACCCACAAAATCAGACCCTGAGGGATCCCGGCCACCAAGTCGGCCCCCGAGTGGCCCGCCCACCAAATTGGCCCCCGAGTGGCCCTGCTCACCAAATCGGCCCCCGAGTGGCCCCGAACACCAAATCGGCCCCCGAGTGGCCCCACCCACCAAATCGGCCCCGAGTGGCCCTGCCCACCAAATCAGACCCTGAGGGGCCCCGCCCACCAAATTAGACCCAGAGTGGCCCCGACCACAAAATCGGAGCCTGAGGGGCCCCACCCACAAAATCGGACCCTAAGTGGCCCCACCCACAAAATTGGACCCTGAGGGGCCCCACCCACAAAATTGGACCCTGAGGGGCCCCACCCACAAAATCAGACCCCGAGGGGCCCCGCCCACCAAATCAGACCCGAGGGGCCCCCGCCCACCAAATCAGACCCCAAGGGGCCCCGCCCACCAAATCGGACACTGAGGGTCCAAACTCACCAAATCGGACTCTGAGGGGCCCCACCCACCAAATCGGACCCTGAGGGGCCCCGCCCACTAAATCGGACCCTGAGGGGCCCCGCCCACCAAATCTGACCCAGAGTGGTCCCGCCTACCAAATCGGACCCTGAGGGGCCCCGCTCACCAAATCGGACCCTGAGGGGCCCCGCTCACCAAATCGGACCCTGAGGGGCCCCACCCACCAAATCAGACCCTAAGGGGCCCCGCTCACCAAATCGGACCCTGAGTGATCCCATCCTCCAATTCAAGCCCTGAGGAGCCCAGGCCACCGAATCGGATCCTGAGGGGCCCCACCCACCAATTCAGACCCTGAGGGGCCCCACAGGCCAAAGTGGCCCCTGAGAGGCACCCACAGTTAAAACGGATCCTGAGTTGAAAGTCTTGCAGGGGCAGCAGGCAAGTCTCTCTTAAAGGGGCAGCCCAGGCTCCATTTCAAAGCACTATCTGTATTTCCTTCAGGAAATACACAGCTAGTTATTATTATTCAGTTGATTTTCTGCAATTAATGCAGCCTGAACCGCTACACGCACAGACTCCGTTGAGGTGTCGTTTCGAAGCCAGCGTCCACGAGTGGTGTGCTAAGTAATTTTCGTGTTGATCAGATTTGCAGTTTTTGCGCAATTCGCGTTTGAAAAAACATTTTCCTCAATGCATTTCAATGGGAAAATGTTGCCACAGAGAAAACATGCCCTGAGGCGATTCAAATGGCAGTTAAGCTCATTGATATGCGCAGGCACACCCAGTTACTATGCCAACGCCTATGAACTATACATGACCTCTCCAGGACAGAGTTTCTGGCAGATAATATCAGCTCTTAAAGCGAAACCCACAGCACAAATGCAAATCTAGCTTCATCACATGACACATGCCCCTGAGAGAGAATGTGCGCCAAAGGGGATTTAGAAGCCCAGTGAGCCACCCTGGCTCTTAAAGGGCCGGCGCGCCAAATCGAAAGCTGAGTGACCCCAGGCTCCAAATCGGAGGCTGAGCCTCCCCGGCCTCCAAATCGGAGGCTGATCGACCCTGGCCTCCAAATCAGAGGCTGAGCCACCCCAGCCTCCAAATCGGAGGCTGATCGACCCTAGCCTCCAAATCGGAGGCTGAGCCACCCTGGCCTCCAAATTGGACCCAGAGTGGCACCGCTCACCAAATCGGACCCAGAGTGGCCCCGCCCACCAAATCGGACCCAGGGTGGCCCCGCCCACCAAATCGGACCCAGAGTGGCCCGCCCACCAAATCGGACTTTGAAGGGCCCCACCCACCAAATCGTACCCAGAGTGGCCCTGCCCACCAAATCGGACCCAGAGTGGCCCCGTCCACCAAATTGGACCCTGAGGGGCCCCGCCAACCAAATCGGACCCTGAGGGGCCCCAACCACAAAATCAGACCCTGAGGGGCCCGGCCACAAAATCGGACCCTGAGGGGCCCCAACCACAAAATCGGACCCTGAGGGGCACCGGCCACAAAATCGGACCCTGAGGGGCCCCAACCACAAAATCAGACCCTGAGGGGTCCCGGCCACAAAATCGGACCTTGAGGGGCCCCACCCACAAAATCGGACCCTGAGGGGCCCCACCCACAAAATCGGACCCTGAGGGGCCCCACCCACAAAATCAGACCCTGAGGGGCCACACCCACAAAATCAGACCCTGAGGGATCCCGGCCACCAATTCAAGCCCTGAGGAGCCCAGGCCACCGAATCGGATCCTGAGGGGCCCCACCCACCATATCAGACCCTGAGGCCAAAGTGGCCCCTGAGAGGCACCCACAGTTAAAACGGATCCTGAGTTGAAAGTCTTGCAGGGGCAGCAGGCAAGTCTCTATTAAAGGGGCAGCCCAGGCACCATTTCAAAGCACTATCTGTACTTCCTTCAGGAAATACACATCTAGTTCTAATATGTTCTCCGATTCGTGTTTTTTGGGGGTGTTTTGTGCATCCCACATACAATTTATCACATGGACATCTAATTACATATATAACGCCCTCAGAAAAACAAGTAATAAAATCTTTTATGGTATAGTTATATCCATCTTTAGAAATTGCTAGCTTTTTACTGGTGCAGGTTTGTGAGCATATTATACATTTTCGGCAAGGATAAAATCCTTTTAAATTGTGAGTAAAAATATTGGGGCTTCTATATTTGATATTATTTTACACCGTGGGTGCAATTAAGTTACCTAAATAGCGTACTTTTTTGTATATAAAACGAGGGACTGAAGGGACCAGTCCCCCCCCAGAATTTTGTCATCTTTTAGTATCACTCAGTGTTTGTTCACAATTTTCCTTAAAATACAGAAATTAGAGCTGTATTGTGTAATTACTGGGGTAAAATTCAAAAAATCATTTCCTTTGCTTTTTGTTTTTTCTTTAAAAAAAATCTTGGCTGGTCATATTCATAACTGATCCTTTTGATGCCTCCAATGATTTGAGGTTATACCCCATTTCCAAAAATTTGGAAGTGGAGGATTCAGCCTTCCTATTGAAATCAGAGGGTTTAGAGCAGTTGTGATATAATTTCATATACTGACTCTTAGGTATCTTCAACAACCAACTGGGTAAAGGACAGCTATTAATAGGGATAAAGCTGTTAGCATCCATGGGCTTAGTAAAAGTACAAGTCTCATTAAAGAATTTTCAATATAAATTGTTACATCTAAAAAGTGGATTTTTTCGTTGCTAACACTTGCCGAAAATTTTAAAAAGAAATAATTTTTATTAATGTCACTTAAAAACTGATTGAGGGACTCCTGACCAAATAAAAACCACATCATCGGTAAAACGCCACCATAGGACCAGGTTCTTGTGCAACACACTCCCAGGGTAGATAGTGTGCTATTTGATATTATTAAACCCTATGAAAACCATCCTGAACTTATTAAAATTTTTTCTAATATACGTAAGAGAATATATAACAAAGAACAAGAAGTAATCAATAGAAAAACGAAGAAATTTGGCAGGGATGCTATCCCAGAATGTGCCTTTAGAAATTCATCCCAAAACAAGCAAGCATTTGAAACTTTGGATGAAACGGGAAGTATTCTTTCTGTTTCCCTTATCTCTGAGAATGAATTTTCGATATACCCTACTCCATCTAATGAGAATTCTCCAATCTCTGACCCCCCCTGCCGAATGGACATACTACTGAGACAAGGGATCACACCAACTCTAACTTGAGTGAAGTTCCTCAAAATTCCTCTAATGGAGTAATAGTTACACCTTTAACTACTTCAAACCGATTTGAAGTTCTGGATTTAGATAGCGGACAAGATATGGAAAGATCTAATACAGCTGAACCATCTACCCCTAATAGGGATATAACACTAAAACAAATAAAAATCACCCTCAACCAATGGTCCGTATAAAACAATCCACCAAACCTTTTTTCAAGTGGGCAAAAAAAGACACGTAGGAGGGGCTGCAGAGGGGGGAAACTCGCCGACAAGAGAAAGAAATTAAAGTCTAATTCACCAAAAGATCTAAGCACCTCTAACCTTAGCAGACATACACTTAGCCCTAATGAAATAGCATTATTAAATAAAGGCTTAAAATATGCTCATTCCAGAAAGTTTGATAAAATCCAAGCCTTTATAGGTATAAAACTATGAGGAAATTAGCCATAAAGAGAAATTTTATGAAATCCTCCAACATGGTACCGGCAGATCAACCTACATTAGACTCATTTGTTCACACATCATTGCGTAAGAAATCTAGTTTTCATCCCATCAATGAATACTCAGAGCCCATGGAAGCCTTCCAAAAAATGTTATTGATGATATTAAAAAACTTGGAGATAAAAGGTGCAAGAAGTTTAAACACAATTTATCCTTCAATGAAAGAATGGCCATTGTATCCCTGCAGAACAATAAGGAACTGGTGATTCGCCCCGCTGACAAAGGGGGTGGGATTGTGGTTCTCAACCAAGAGGATTATGACAAAAAGGCCCTTCGGCTTCTAAATGATACCAGGACCTACAAATTACTAAAAACTGATCCCACTAAAGAATATCTAGCAGGAATAAAGTCTTTAATTACGACTGGTTTGAATAAAGGCTTCTTAACCCAAAAATGAATTTGAATTAATTTACAATCCACTTCCCAGGCTGACAGCTTTACTACTATTTACCAAACACACACAAAAGTCTCACAAATCCAACTGGGTGACCGATTTTATCCGGCATCCAATGCCTAACAGCAAATCTTTTGCGTTATGTTGATACTTATCTGCAAAAGCTAGTACCTCAGTTACCAGCTTATCTCAAGGATACAACTCATGCCCTTAAGCCCCCGTTACACATAGCGATATCGCTAGCAATATCGCTGTAACGTCACCGATTTTGTGACGTAGCAGCGATATTGTTAGCGATATCGCTATGTCTGATACTTACCTCCGACCGGCTCCCCCGCTGCTCATCGCTGGTCGCGCGAGAACGTCCTGGACCATTTCTCTTCGGGCGCTTCCTGCTGGGCTTCCTGTGGCGCCGACGAGCGACGCGTGGATGCGGGCGGGAGGATGTCAGGATCGCCTTGTCTGACAGGTAAGTAGCGACCCCCGACCCCTGCTATGTCGCTGGTGAGATTTGCCTGTGTGGCAGCTCACTAGCGACCACTTAGCGATGCACCAGCGATCCATATCGTTGTCGGGATCGCTGGTGCATCGCTAAGTGTAACGGTACCCTTATTCTACTCCATAATATCCCTTGGCAAGACCACTTTATCATAGGTAACCTTGATATTACATCATTATACACAGTTATTGAAAATATTAAAGGGTGTGAGTCGGAATAATACATTTTAAATAAAATTTCCTCATTGCTAATGGACCAGATTGACTTTCTAGTAGACTGCATGTTATTTATTTTAACTCACAATTATTTTAAATTTAAGATGCACTATTATACCCAGCAATGGGGCACCGCCATGGGTACAAGGTTAGCCCCCAGCTTTGCCAATTTATATGTGGGTAAAAGGAAGAGGACACTATCTACCCTATGAGGGTGTTGCACAAGAACCTGGTCCTATGGCGGAGTTTTATCGATGATGTGGTTTTTATTTGGTCAGGGGTACAGGAGTCCCTCAATCAGTTTTTAAGTGACATTAATAAAAATTATTTCTTTTTAAAATTTTTGGCAAGTGTTAGCAACGAAAAAATCCACTTTTTAGATTTAACAATTTTTATTGAAAATTCTTTAATACAGACTTGTACTTTTAATAAGCCCATGGATGCTAACAGCTTTATCCCTATTGATAGCTTTCATTTACCCAGTTGGTTGTTGAATATACCTAAGAGTCAGTATATGAGATTATATCGCAACTGCTCTAAACCCTCTGATTTCAACAGGGAGGATGAATCCCTCACTTCCACATTTTTGAAAAGAGGTATAACCTCAAATCATTGGAGGCATCAAAAGAATCGGTTATGAATATGACCCGCCAAGATTTTTTTAAAGGAAAAACAAAAAGCAAAGGAAATGATTTTTTAATTTTATCCCAGTAATTACACAATACAGCTGTTATTCCTGTATTTTAAGGAAAATTGTGAACAAACACTGGGGGATACTAAAAGATGGCAAAATTCTGGCGGGACTGGTCCCTTCAGTTCGCTGTTTTATATAAAAAAAAAGTACGCTATTTAGGTAACATAATTACACTCACAGTGCAAAATAATATCAAATATAGAAGCCCCAATGTTTTTATTCACAATTTAAAAGGTTTTTATCCTTGCCGAAAATGTATAATATGATCACAAGCCTGCACCAGTAAAAAGCTAGCAATTTCTAAAGATGGATATAACTATACCATAAAAGATTTTATTACTTGTTCTTCTGAGGGTGTTATATATGTAATTAGATGCCCATGTGATAAATTGTATGTGGGACGCACAAAACGCCCCCTAAAAACACGAATCGGAGAACATATTACAAATATCAAAAATAAATTTACCGGTCATCCACTCTCCAAACATTTTATTGAACATCATAACAGTGAGACACATTGCATGGATGTTACGGGTTTTGCGCATGTACCACCACCTTGGAGGAAGGGTGACTATATAGCCTTAATGTCACGGATGGAAACCAAGTGGATTTTCACTTTGGACACATTGATCCCCAAAGGATTCAATAGGCTTCTATTCATTTGAGCAGCCCTACTCGTATCTCATTATGTCTTTATCAGCTGAGTATGGGAGGAGGCATGCATAAAAAGGACCCTATTGTCAGAAAGGACCAACCCTGATGAAGGAAACTGTGTTTCCGAAACGCGTTTGATGTTTTGTGGTTCTTTCTGCATTCCGTACTTCTTCACTGCCAGCAGCAAGCTTGGGTCACGTGTTATCACGTGACCTCCCGTGTCACGTCAGATCCTGCTCCCAAACATCACACAATAGCGAGGACGCAGTTACCGACCGGGGCTGACGGGATTTCATCACTGCGGGCGCACGTCATCGGATCAATCACCGCAATAGAGAGCTCTCCGGATTCCTCTGCAATTAGCAGCATGCGAAGGTCACGCTTTACCACGTGACTCCTGACGTCACGCCAGGTCCAGCTCCCATCCACGCTCACTAGCAGGAACGCAGCCATTGACCGCGGCTACTAGGACCGCTTTCACCACCAGCTACTGCATGGACCTCCATCAAGAGGGGACTTCCTTACATAGTGTTAGGTAAGGCCTCTTTCACACTTCAGTTTTTTACAATCAGTCACAATCCGCCAGGTTTTGAAAAAAACGGATCCGCAATTTTCTTTTGAGGATCCGTTTTTTTTCCCCATTGACTTCCATTATTGGCGGATCTCTCTCTCTCTCTCTCCCCCCTTTTCCAGGCTGCGATTCCTTTACAATTCTTCATTTATCGGATCCGTCAAAAAAAACGGACGGGTGGCATCCGTTGTCATCAGTACTAAAACGGATCCACCATCCGTCCTTTTGGCGGATTTTGACTGATGCAAAAAACTGAAGTGTGAAAGAGGCCTAAGCAAACCCTCACGTCCGTGACCAGGCTATTTTTAACACCCCTTTTTAGGACATTTAGGAGCTGCCACCGGCTGGGGCATGTCCAATAGACTTTATAAACAAGTATTTTCTTCACAGTTCATTCCACCATCTACTTTATGGGTACATGTTTAGTGGTGTAAACAGGATTTTCACACATTCATGTGGGCTTTCTTCTAAGAACGGCATCTTTTAACCTCATATTTATTACAGGTTTCTTTTCAGAGCTTACTCAAGTGAGTTATTTCTACTTTGCAGCAACGACTAATGACCCCACTCTGCTTTCTCCACAGTCTCTTTTAGGGTTGGATATCATCTTCACTGCAATTAACTTGATTTTCTCTTGACACTTAGTGGGGTCCAGGATGAAATTCATACCACCTCTAGAATCAACGTCAATGTACCCTTATATACATTCATGTTCTTTATCTGCAGCAATTCATAAATATTTGGGCAAAGTGCAATAACTACTGAAGGCCATTATCATTGTACTCTATTACATCTGTAAGGTCTAAATGTGATTTTTTTATACCTCTATTTTTTTACATTTTGGGCAATTAACAAATACAAAAAATCAGGTTATTTGTACGCGAATCTATTTTCCTTTTTGCTTAATATATATATATATATATTGCGATGTAGGGACCACTGTGTCTGCTAGGGGGCACTGTGTGGGTATCCCAGGACGGATGGATAGCCATGTCCAGCGTGGTAACAGGAGTAAGGTGCTAAAAGACCGTTATGTATCTCAAGGTGGGTGGCCTTGGGATGAAGGCTTGATTATGTGCTGATCAGCAGAGCTGATCTTTCGTTCCAATGTGTTAGGAAGAAGCCTTCAGTGATTGATGAGACGGGTGGGACCAATCACCTACAAACCCACCTAGGGGTGGGTGTCTAAAACGCCATAGTAAAGGATGTGTATGAGTGTTTGAAGGACCTGTGATGAGGTCATAGGAATGTGATCCGGTGGGCGTGGCTACGGACCATATAAGGTGGCCAGGGTAGGTCACATGAGTGAATGCTTGGACCAGGTTGGTCCGTATGGAAGGTCTCGTCTGGCTGAAATGAGGCTGACTGAGGAAGATGTGTCTGGCTTCCTGAGTGCACGTGGAGACATGTGTCTGATAGTTCCCTGGAGGGAATGAACGTCTGCACTGAGAAGCAGCCATGAGGTAACCCTGACAGGGGATATAACTGTGAGGCTAGAGAGCCTGCATACCGGACATAGCAAAGCCTGTGTGGCCACAGGATTAAAAGAGGGGAGCTCTGTCATGGATGCTATGCTGTTTGGATATTGTAAGGATCTCCAAGGGTGAACCCACTGGACCACGGCAACGAACCTCCCCTGGGCGAGCGGACCAGGTGGACCACCCCCTATACAGGGAGTGTTAGGGACAGGCCCAGGGGAAACTATTAACGTGGCAGCTGGTACCCCGGGCAGACGGGGGAGACCAAGAAGGTGGTAAGCTAGGCAGCCGGAAGGAGCGGTGAGACCAGAATCAGGAAATGCGGAGATACGGGCAGGCACAGCGGGAAAAACAAGAACTCGAGCTGGACGGAGACACAGGGTGGCACGGCTGGAACACCGGAGTACAGTCTGGACAAAGACACTGGATGGCACGGCTGGAACACCGGCAGGATGGAGACACAGGGAGGCACGGCAGGAACACAGGCAGTATGGAGGCACAGGATGGCACGACAGGAACCCAGGCTGGATGAAGACACAGGATGGCACGCTGGAACACTGAAACACAGGATGGTAAAGGTCACACGGATGGGAGTAAATACAAGACCGAAGGGTGCGGAGGAGGCAGCAGAGTACGCCAGCAAGTGTGGGGCCAGAATCACAGGAAATACAAGTGACGATCAGGCAGCGTCACTAGGGAGCAGCGGCCTGATCAGGGAGAGTGAGGAGGAGCTTCCGGGTCAGGGTCCTCCAAGTCATAGAGTGGACAGGGAGGAGAGGCCGGCTCACAAGGAAGAAAGTGCGCGGTGGGGCCTGCAGTGAGCGTGCGCCCGAGAGGAAGCAAGCGCCATCGTCAGGGCAGGAGAACGTACGGGAACGGGGACGTGCCGGGAAGCCACGGTCTGGTGAATATGACGGGGAAAGGGGGGGGTGGCGCGACAGGAGTGAGCGGCGGCGTGACAGTACCCCCCTCCTTACGTGCGGCTGGAAAGAAATCTTGCCAGAATCCGGGGAGCTTGAATGTTCTCCAGAGGCTCCCAAGATCTCTCCTGTGGGCCAGAACCCTTCCAATCCACTAGGAAAAAGGTCTTTCCCCTTAGCTTTTTCATAGCGAGAATGTCTTTAACTTCAAAGACATCATCGACGGAAACAGGCTGGGGAGTTCGGGTAGTAGTGTCATGGAATTGGTTGAGGACCACTGGTTTCAGAAGAGAGACATGAAATGAATTGGGGAAGCGAAGCGAGGCAGGGAGCTTTAACTTGTAAGAGACGTCATTGATGCGAGTCAAGGCCTCGAAGGGTCCAATATACCGGGGACCTAATTTGTGCAAAGGGACCCTAAGGCGGATGAACTTAGACGATAGCCACACTTTGTCGCCAGGGTGGTAGAGAGGTGAATCCAAACGCCTTTTGTCTGCGTGTTTCTTCATCTTAATACGTGCTTGTTCAAGGGCGGTTTTGGTCTCCTGCCAGATCCTGGAGAACTCCCCAGACAGAAGATCAGCGGCCGGCACACCCAAGACAGGAGGGACCAGTAGAGGCACGCCTGGATGTAAGCCGTAGACGATAAAGAAGGGAGACTTGGCAGAAGATTCGTTGGCGTGATTGTTATACGCAAACTCGGCCCATGGGAGTAAATCAGACCAGTCGTCCTGGTGAGCTTTGGAGAAATGTCGGAGGTAGTTAACCAAAATTTGGTTAGTACGCTCTGCTTGACCATTGGTCTGAGGGTGATATGTGGAGGAAAAATCCAGCATGATGTTCATAAACTTGCAGAGCGCTCTCCAAAATCGGGAGGTGAACTGGACTCCACTATCAGAGACTATACGTTGAGGGAAGCCATGGGCACGAAAAATATGATGGATAAAAATCTTCGCCAATTCAGGAGCCAAGGGTAATCCAGGCAGAGGGATGAAATGAGCCATCTTGGAGAATCTATCCACAACGACTAAGATGGCAGTGCATTCAGAAGAACGAGGCAGGACAGTGATAAAGTCCATAGCTACGGCTGCCAGGGAGCTGAAGGGACTGGAAGCGGGTACAAGAGTCCAGAAGGTAATTGCCTGGGGAATTTGTTTTTGGCACAGGATGGGCACGAGGCTAAAAAACTTCGAACATCTTGAGGAAGAGTAGGCCACCAATAGTAGCGTGACAAAAGATGAAGGTTCTTTTTAAAACCCACATGGCCTGCAATTTTGGAGGCATAATAATAATAATAATATAATAAATTTTATTTTTATAGCGCCGACATATTCCGCAGCACTTTACATTTCAGAGGGGATTTGTACAGACAATAGACATTAGTAGACTTTACTTCCTAAGGAAGTTAAGGTCGTTTAATGTGTGTAGCAAAATGCTTGAAATGTTCTACCAATCCATTGTGGCGAGTGCAATCTTTGATGCAATTATATGCTGGGGTAGTAGTGTGCGCACAGCTGACGCGAATAAGCTGAATAAACTTATCAAGAAGGCTAGTGCGGCGGTGGGTCTACAACTCAGGACTTTCGAGGAGGTATTAGAGGATAGAATTACTAAGAAATGCAAGGCTATAATGAGCAACAATACACACCCGCTCTATGAACTGTTTGCGAAGCAAAAGAGCACATTCAGCAAGCGTCTACTCCAACTAATGTGTAAAAAGGAAAGATATAGAAAATCGTTTGTTCCGACAGCTGTGGGGATGTTTAACAAATGTATAAGTGTAAAGCATCCCAAGACTAAATGAAGTTCAAAGTGTATGGGGGGGAATTGGTGAGTTACAAGTACCAGTCTATCCGCATCTGCTGTCCATATAGACTTATTTTGTAAAGTGTGTATTGTTCTTGTAATGTTCTTGATCTTTGTTCTGCTGCTGTAATACTGTAATTTCCTCCGGGATCAATAAAGTTTATCTAATCTAATCTAATCTAATCTAATCTAATTACAGCATAACAATAATCACATGCAGTAGATTATAACAAATACCAAGAGGAAAGAGGGCCCTGCTCGCAAGCTTACAGTCTATGAGGAAAGAGGGAGACACGAAAGGTGGGTGGTAACAGTTACCCTGATTGTATGGACCAGTCATAATGTTAAGTGTGTAACAGTACAGACACAGAGGGCTAATGGAGGCATAAAGCATGTGGGAACATGATGCGGGGAACCTGGTTATGGTAAAACTTTTGGCTCTGCCACACAGGGATAGATTAGGTTAATGTGTTGGGGTGGTAGGCCAGTCTGAATAAATGCGTTTTCAGGACACGCTTAAAATTGTGGGGATTGGGGACTAATCGTATTGACCTGGGAAGTGCATTCCAAAGAATTGGCGCGGCACGTGTAAAGTCTTGGAGACGGGAGTGGGAGGTTCTGACTATTGAGGATGCTAATCTCAGGTCATCAGCAGAACGGAGGGCGCGGGTAGGGTGGTTTACTGAAACAAGGGAGGAGATGTAGGGTGGTGCTGAGCCATGGAGGGCTTTGTGAGTGAGGGTAATAAGTTTATACTGAATTCTGGAGTGGATGCAAGACTCGCTTTCAGTTGGTCTCTGGGACGAAGGTCTTACCCGGAGGTAGGGTAGACAAACTGAGGGGTGCCACAGTGATAATCTTGGAAGGGTCCAGGATGTGCGTAGGAACCTCCTCTGAATCGACGGCAAGAAAGGATCTGGACAACGCATCAGCCTTGAGGTTCTTCCTACCCGGGCAAAAGTGCAATTCAAAATCGAAACGGGCGAAAAATAAAGACCATCTCGCTTGTCGTGGATTAAGTCTCTGTGCCGATCGAATGTATGCCAAATTCTTATGGTCCGTGTAGATCTTAAAAGGATGCACAGCTCCTTCCAATAGGTACCGCCATTCCTACCAACGCCATTTTGATGGCCAAGAGCTCCCTGTCACCAATGGAATAATTTCGCTCCGGGGTAGAGAACGTCTTTGAGAAGAAGCCGCAGGTGACCAGTCACCCGGAAGGAGATCTCTGAGAGAGTACGGCTCCGGCCCCGATGGCAGAGGCATCCACCTCCAAAATGAAAGGTTTGTTAGTCACTGGGCGGTGAAGGACGGGGTCGTAAGCAAAGGCTTGTTTCAGGGCAAGGAAGGATCCTTCGGCCTCTGAGGACCAAACGTGAGGGTTGGCCCCCTTACGAATCAGAGAGGAGATTGGAGTGGTCAAGGAAGAAAAATGAGGGATGAACTGCCGATAATAATTGGCGAATCCCAGGAATCGTTGAATTGCCTTGACTCCATGAGGTTGTGGCCAGTTGAGTGCATCTGACACTTTCTCTGGATCCATGCTTAAGCCAGAATCAGACACGATGTATCCCAGGAACGGAAGAGAGGTTTGTTCAAAGGAGCATTTCTCCAGTTTCTCATACAGGCGATTCTCCCTCAGGCGCGACAGGACTAGCCGGACACTCTTTCTATGGGCAGACAAATCCGGGGAAAAGACAAGAATATCGTCCAGATACACTACCACACAAGAGAACAGGCGGTCTCGGAAAATGTCATTCACGAATTCCCTGGAATACTGCGGGGGCATTGCACAAGCCGAAGGGCATGACCAAATATTCATAGTGGCCATCCCTGGTGTTGAAAGCGGTTTTCCATTCATCACCATGGCGAATACGGATGAGATTGTAGGCCCCACGAAGGTCCAGTTTGGTGAAAATTTGTGCCCCCCACAACCAACCGAACAGCTCTGGAATGAGAGGGAGTGGGTACTTGTTTTTGATAGTGATATCATTGAGGCCCCGGTAGTCAATGCAAGGGCGAAGAGCCCCGTCCTTCTTCTTCACAAAGAAGAAGCCTGCGCCTGTGGGTGAAGAAGACTTCCGGATAAAGCCTCTAGCCAGATTTTCCTGGATGTATTCGGACTTGGCTTGGGATTCGAGAGGATTCAAAGGGTAAATTCGGCCCCGGGGTGGAGTAGAGCCTGGAACGAGATCAATAGGGCAGTCATATGGACGATGCGGGGGCAGACTCTCTGCCTCTTTCTTGTTAAAAACGTCCGCGAAGGACCAATAGGCTGAAGGCAAACCCACGGGCGCCGCAGGAGTCCTAGGTGACTTGGTTGGCAGAACGGGAAGTAGGCACGTAGAGTGGCATGACTGACCCCATCGAAGAATATCCCCAGATCGCCAATCGAGGACGGGCTCATGAGTCCTTAACCACGGAAGACTCAACAGGAGCGTATGGGACAGCAAGGGCAATACAAAGAAGGCAATCTTCTCCCGATGTAGAGCTCCGACTTGTAATTCTACCTCTTCGGTGACCAAGGTAATGACCTCCCGCAGGGGAGCGCCGTTGACAGAAGCTAACTGCTGAGGAGACTCCAAGGATCTGATAGGTATCCGCAACTTTTTGACCGCCTCAAGCTGGATGAAGTTCCCGGCGGCTCCTGAGTCAATGTAGGCCAGCTCAGAAACGCGGGTGGAACCAAGATTCAATAGGACAGAAAGGGTCAAGGGTAGAGAAGTATCACTAACACCTAGGGAGGCCTCTCTTACTTGTCCTAGGCGGAGGCATTTCCCGACCTCACCGGACATGAAGCGCAGAAGATGGGAGGAACTGCCGCAGTAAAGACAGAGACCCTTGTCGAACCTCTCCTGGCGGCGCTGTTCTGCTGGTTTGAGGCGATCTACCTGCATAGGTTCAGGCACCGGGGCACCGGAGGTAGAGCCAAATCGCGAACCGGAGGAACTGCGTGTTGTTAGGGAAACGCGGGGGAGTCTTCTCTCCCTGGCGGATTCGCGGGAGCGCTCCTGGAAGCGCAAGTCAATGCGAGTCGCCAGGGAAATGAGATTCTCCAGGGACGTTGGTGTATCCCGACCCGTCAGCTCGTCCTTAATACGAGCAGACAAACCCCGCCAAAATGCTCCAACCAAGGCCTCGTTCCACCCGAGCTCCATGGACAGGGTGCAAAACTGAATGGCATATTGGCCCACAGAAAGAGTACCCTGACGGAGATTAAAAAGGGACTCTGTGGTAGAAGCCAGGCGTCCCGGTTCGTCAAAAACCTTGCGAAAGGTCTCTAGGAACGTGGAGAGCTGGGAGACCACCGGATCATCCCGCTCCCAGAGGGGGTTTACCCAGGCCAATGCTTCACCCTCCAAGTGGGATACCATAAAGGCCACCTTGGCACGGTCAGTAGGATATTGCTGAGGCAGCAATTCAAAGTGCAACTGGTACTGATTAATGAACTCCCGGCACAATCTGGGATCTGCGCCACACCGCGGAGGCTTAGCTAAACGGGGCGGCGGATGTGAAACCGGCGCCTGAACAGGGGCAGCCGTGGCAGACTGGAGAGAGAGGAGTCGGTTATCCACCGAGGCCATATAGTTTAGAATATGGCCCTGAGTGTCGTGTTGCCGGGCGAGTTCCTGCTGGACACTGGCCAGCTGGGATGCACTTCCGGGGTCAGAGCACTATAGTGCTGATAGCCGGGATTCCATGGTCTTTAGGAAAGCCATGATCTGGGCCTGATTGTCTCGTAGGGTCGCAAGTTCCTTCTGGGTGGTCGCTGAGGTACCAGCGGGGTTCATGGCCTGATCGTACTGTAAGGATCCCCAAGGGTGAACCCACTGGACCACGGCAACGAACCTCCCCTGGGCGAGTAGACCAGGTGGACCACCCCTATACAGGGAGTGTTAGGGACAGGCCCAGGGGAAACTATTACCGCGGCAGCTGGTACCCTGGGCAGATGGGGGAGACCAAGCAGGAGGTAGGCTAGGCAGCCGGAAGGAGCGGTGAGACCAGAATCAGGAAATGCGGAGATACGGGCAGGCACAGCGGGAAAAACAGGAACTCGAGCTGGACGGAGACACAGGGTGGCACGGCTGGAACACCAGAGTACAGTCTGGACAAAGACACTGGATGGCACGGCTGGAACACCGGCAGGATGGAGACACAGGGAGGCACGGCAGGAACACAGGCAGTATGGAGACACAGGATGGCACGACAGGAACACAGGCTGGATGAAGACACAGGATGGCACGCTGGAACACTGAAACACAGGATGGTAAAGGTCACACGGATGGGAGTAAATACAAGACCGAAGGATGCGGAGGAGGCAGCGGAGTACGCCAGCAAGTGTGGGGCCAGAATCACAGGAAATACAAGTGACGATCAGGCAGCGTCACTAGGGAGCAGCGGCCTGATCAGGGAGAGTGAGGAGGAGCTTCCGGGTCAGGGTCCTCCTAGTCATAGAGTGGACAGGGAGGAGAGGCCGGCTCACAAGGGAGAAAGTGCGCGGTGGGGTCTGCAGTGAGCGTGCGCCCGAGAGGAAGCAAGCGCCATTGTCAGGGCAGGAGAGCGTACGGGAACGGGGACGTGCCGAGAAGCCACGGTCTGGTGAATATGACGGGACACGGGAGGTGGTGGCGCGACAGGAGTGAGCGGCGGCGTGACAGTACCCCCCTCCTTACGTGCGGCTGGAAAGAAATCTTGCCAGAATCTGGGGAGCTTGAATGTTCTCCAGAGGCTCCCAAGATCTCTCCTGTGGGCCAGAACCCTTCCAATCCACTAGGAAAAAGGTCTTTCCCCTTAGCTTTTTCATAGCGAGAATGTCTTTAACTTCAAAGACATCATCGACGGAAACAGGCTGGGGAGTTCGGGTAGTAGTGGCATGGAATTGGTTGAGGACCACTGGTTTCAGAAGAGAGACATGAAACGAATTGGGGATGTGAAGCGAGGCAGGGAGCTTTAACTTGAAAGAGACATCGTTGATGCGAGTCAAGACCTCGAAGGGTCCAATATACCGGGGACCTAATTTGTGCAAAGGGACCCTAAGGCGGATGAACTTAGACGATAGCCACACTTTGTCGCCAGGGTGGTAGAGAGGTGAATCCAAACGCCTTTTGTCTGCGTGTTTCTTCATCTTAATACGTGCTTGTTCAAGGGCGGTTTTGGTCTCCTGCCAGATCCTGGAGAACTCCCCAGACAGAAGATCAGCGGCCAGCACACCCGAGACAGGAGGGACCGGTAGAGGCACGCCTGGATGTAAGCCGTAGACGATAAAGAAGGGAGACTTGGCAGAAGATTCGTTGGCGTGATTGTTATATGCAAACTCGGCCCATGGGAGTAAATCAGACCAGTCGTCAGGGTCCTCCTAGTCATAGAGTGGACCGGGAGGAGCGGCTGGCTCACAAGGGAGGAAGTGCGCAGCGGGGCCTGCAGTGAGCGTGCGCCCGAGAGGAAGCAAGCGCCATCATCAGGGCAGGAGAACAGACGGGAACGGGGACGTGCCGGGAAGCCATGGTCTGGTGAGTATGACGGGGCATGGGAGGCAGCGGCGCGACAGGAGCGAGCGGCGGCGTGACAGATATGAACTTTATGTTGCTGTTCATGGTTTATGATGCCTAATAAACCGCATGGACTGTTCGTATTATATGAGAAACTTGTGCCGGACCTGGTTATTTGGCTGCCTAGCGAGTATCCCCTACCTTAATAAAAAGCACTACCTTACAATTGGTGGAGAATGCAAAGGGCACTGTTGTAGCCTTGTTGCTAGGGACAACAGACGAGGACTGCAAAACTCGGTTGCTAAAGGCAACGGTTCCAACAGCACATGTTGGAGTGCTGGCAACGCTGAGCCAGGAGGGCGGACGGTCTTGAAAGCCGTTTGATGTGCTGACTGGGGTCAGTGGAAGAGACTTATAGGACACCTCTGCGGTAGAGGGGTCTGAGAACCTGCGTGGCCGGCAGGTGACGGTCGTGAAAGCCGTGTCATGTGCTGACCAGGGTCAGAGAAAGAGACTGTTGATTGCTATAGGATGCCTCTGTGGATAAGAGGTACCCGATAACCTCTGTGGCCGACACAGGTAACGGACAGGTGTCCGTGTTGTACTGACCGGGGTCAGTGAGAAAGACCGTGAACCTGGAGGGTTCAGTGTGTGAGGTCCTGGAGGGTCAGTGTTGGGAGGTTCTGGGAGAAGAATTGGATCCCTGGAGCACATGCTGTGACCTTGGACCTGGTGAGGCGTGAATGTTGGGTAGTCTCAGGCAGAGACGGATGTCCTGAAGAGCACCCGCTGAGCCCCTGGACCTGGTGAGGTCGGTGTGTTGGGAAACCCTGGAAGAAAGGTCGGCTCCCTGAATAGCAACGGGTGCGCCCTATGTGTTGGACGGTCTCAGGAGGAGACGGACGTCCTGAATAGCACACAGACAGGAAACGTGAGTTTTGTGTTGTGTGTGTGTTTTTTTTTTCTTTTCCCTCTCAAGTCAGCTTGCAGTGGCTCGAGAAGGTGACAAGCGGCTTGCTGTAACTCGACAGGGTTACGAAGGTGACACCAGCAGCTGTGTGTGAGCGACAGCCGGAAGTGTCGGTGATCGGTGACAGCAGGAGCTGTGGTGGTGCCAGCAAGAACTTGTGTGGTATCGTACTTAAAGGGCCAGTACGGGCCCAAGAGACAAACTGTGTCGTGTGAACTGTGATCTAAAGAGACCTGTAGAAAGGAGAAAGGATGTGGGGAAATCCCAAAAGGGGGCGGTGACCCAAATCAGGGTGGTAACCCAAAAAGGGTGGAGTCTCAGAGGGAGGCGGTGACCCAAATGGGGATAGTAACCCAAAAAGGGGTGGAGTCCCAAAAGGGGATAGTCGCCCAAAAGAGGCTGGAGTCCCGGCGATTGGGGGCTGAGCGTCTCGATGTAAAAGGGGTGGTACAGATGAACTGTTGCCAGGAGCAAATGTCCTGTCTGTCCCATCTGCCTGGTGAACTACCCAGCTGGCACGAGGCTATAGGGTGTGGCCTCCAGATAGACAATGAAGATATAGTTGGTCTGGTCGACCCTGGGAGCCAGTGACTCTAGTGCAGGTTTCTCCTGAGATACCCGGCAGAAAGGTGGGGGTAACTTGCAACCACAGGGGCACTAAGAGTTGCCCGGTCGCCAGGGTAGTCTTTGAGACCGGTTGGGACATTGCCGGACAGGATGTCGCAATAGTCCTGGATCTGTCCTGTCCAGTGGTTATAGGCTGGGATTCTAGACTGTTCTCTGGCTTGTGGGAAAGGGGAGTTCCTCTACAGCAAGGGGATGGAGACATTTCTAATGTTGGGCTAGCAGACACTGAGACGGTGACGCCTCCTAAAGTGGACAGGTCTGATGTAGAAGTGACCGGAAGAAGGGGTACATCTGCCCAACTTACGAACCTGACATCTCGTGACATGACGGATGGTGGGCTGGGAGATGAGACGACTGGAGCGGACACACGGTCAGAGGGTAACTGGAGGGTTCACTTGGATGATCGGGGTGACTCAGACTCTGGGGGTGACTGTTGCTCTGAGAGAGAAAGGGAGCACAGACTAGAAGAGCTAGAGAAGGAATTCTCCGAGCTCAAAGATCACCTGGCATTGTGGCAAGGTCTGAATAAGTCCCTCAGAGAAGAGGTAGGAGTACTCACAAAAACTGGAAGAGGTCTTCTGCGGAAGAAGAACTGGGACAAAGACTCACAGCGGCCAGGCCCGAGTGAGGAGCTGAGTGAAGAAAAGAAGAAACTGGAAAGTATGGAAGCAGAGATGATTCGTTTGCAGGAAGAGCTTGCTGCTGCAGAGCATGCTAAAAGGCAAGCACAGCAGGAAAGAGATGAACTGGCCGATATAATTGCCAACAACAGTGGTAAAGGTGCTCTGTCTTTGGAAGAAAAGAGGTGTTTAGAGTCTCGCATTGTACAGCTTGAAGAAGAATTGGAGGAAAAACAAGGCAACGTTGAATTAGCCAATGACAGGCTGAGAAAGGCCACACTTCAGGTTGACCAGATAAATGCTGATCTGAATGCGGGACGTAGTAATGCTCAGAAGAATGAGAATGCCCTGCAGCAATTAGATCACCAGAATAAGGAGTTAAAAGCAAAGGTTGCACAACTGGAGGAACAGCTGGATGCTGAAACTAAAGAGCGACAATCTGCAAGCAAACAAGTACGTCGTACAGAGAAAAAACTGAAGGATGTACTAATGCAAATGGATGATGAAAGGCGCAATTCTGAACACTACAAAGACCTGGCGAAGGGAAATAATTTTCGTCTGAAACAGCTGAAGCGCCAGGTGGAAGAAGCAGAGAAAGAGGCTCAACGTGCCAATACATTGCACCGTAGATTACAACGTGAACTGGAGGATGCTACAGAGACAGCAGGTGCAATAAACCGTGAGGTTAACCCCTTCATGACCTGGCCATTTTTTGCAATTCTGACCAGTGTCCCTTTATGAGGTAATAACTCTGGAACGCTTCAACGCATCCTAGCGATTCTGAGAATGTTTTTTCGTGACATATTGGGCTTCATGTTAGTGGTAAATTTAGATCGATAATTTTTGCGTTTATTTGTGAAAAAATCAGAAATTTGGCGAAAATTTTGAAAATTTCGCAATTTTCAAATTTTTAATTTTTATTCTGTTAAACTAGAGAGTTATGTGACACAAAATAGTTACTAAATAACATTTCCCACATGTCTACTTTACATCAGCACAATTTTGGAAGCAAAATATTTTTTTGTTAGGAAGTTATAAGGGTTAAAAGTTGACCAGTGATTTCTCATTTTTACAACAAAATTTACAAAAACATTTTTTTTAGGGACCACCTCACATTTGAAGTCCCTTTGAGGGGTCTATATGGCAGAAAATACCCAAAAGTGACACCATTCTAAAAACTGCACCCCTCAAGCTACTCAAAACTACATTCAAGAAGATTATTAACCCTTTAGGTGTTTCACAGGAACTAAAGCAACATGGAAGGAAAAAAAGGACATTTTAATTTCTCCAACAAAAATTTTCTTTCAGCACCAATTTTTTCATTTTCACATGGGCAACAGGATAAAATGGATCCTAAAATTTGTTGGGCAATTTCCCCTGAGTACACCGATACCTCATATGTGGTCAAAAACCACTGTTTGGGCGCACGGCAGGGCTCAGAAGGGAAGGAGCGCCATTTGACTTTTTGAATGGAAAATATGCTGGAATATTTAACTCTTGCCATGTCGCGTTTGGAGAGTCGCTGTGTGCCTAAACACTGGCGCTCCCCCACAAGTGACCCCATTTTGGAAACTAGACCCCCCAAGGAACTTATCTAGATGCATAGTGATCACTTTGAACCCCCAGGTGCTTCTCAAATTGATCCATAAAAAAAAAAAAAAGTACTTTTTTTCACAAAAATTATCTTTTAGCCTCAGTTTTTTCATTTTCACATGGGCAACAGGATAAAATGGATCCTAGAATTTGTTGGGCAATTTCTCCTGAGTACACCGATACCTCATATGTGGTCATAAACCACTGTTTGGGTGCACGGCAGGGCCCGGAAGGGAATGAGCGCCATTTGACTTTTTGAATGGAAAATTAGCTCCAATCGTTATCGGACACCATGTCGTGTTTGGAGAGCCCCTGTGTGCCTAAACATTGGAGCTCCCCCACAAGTGACACCATTTTGGAAACTAGACCCCTTAAGGAACTTATCTAGATGTGTAGTGAGCACTTTGAACCCCCAAGTGCTTCACAAAAGTTTATAACATAGAGCAGTGAAAATAAAAAATCATTTTTTTTCCTCAAAAATGATTTTTTAGCACGCTATTTTTTATTTTCACAAGGGTAACAGGAGAAATTGGACAACAAAAGTTGTTGTCCAGATTGTCCTGAGTATGCTGGTACCCCATATGTGGGGGGGGCACTGTTTGGGTGCACGGCAGGGCGCAGAAGGGAATGAGCGCCATTTGACTTTTTGAAATGAAAATTAGCTCCAATCGTTAGCGGACACCATGTCGTGTTTGGAGAGCCCCTGTGTGCCTAAACTTTGGAGCTCCCCCACAAATGACCCCATTTTGGAAACTAGACCCCCTAAGGAACTTATCTAGATGCATAGTGAGCACTTTGAACCCCCAGGTGATTCACAGAAGTTTATAATGCAGAGCAGTGAAAATAAAAAATCTTTTTTTTTCCTAAAAAAATTTTTTTAGTTGGCAATTTTTTATTTTCACAAGGGTACTAGGATAAATTGGACCCCAAAAGTTGTTTTCCAGTTTGTCCTGAGTACGCTGGTACCCCATATGTGGGGGGGAACCACTTTTTGGGCACACGTTGGGGCTCAGCAGGGAAGTAGTGACATTTTGAAATGCTGACTTTGATGGAATGGTCTGCGGGCGTCATGTTACATTTGCTGAGCCCCTGTGTGCCTAAACAGTAGAAACCCCCCACAAGTGACCCCATTTTGGAAACTAGACCCCCCAAGGAACTTATCTAGATGTGTGGTGAGCACCTTGAACCCCCAAGTGCTTCACAGAAGTTTATAATGCAGAGCCGTGAAAATAAAAAATCATTTTTTTTCCCTCAAAAAAATGAATTTTAGCACGCAATTTTTTTTTCACAAGGGTAACAGGAGAAATTGGACCCCAAAAGTTGTTGTCCAGTTTGTCCTGAGTACGCTGATACCCCATATGTGGGGGATGACCACTGTATGGGCACACGTCAGGGCTCGGAAGGGAAGTAGTGACGTTTTGGTATGCAGACTTTGATGGAATGGTCTGCGGGCATCATGTTTCATTTGCAGAGCCCTTGATGTACCTAAACTGTGGAAACCCCCCACAAGTGACCCCATTTTGGAAATTAGACCCCCCAAGGAACTTATCTAGATGTGTAGTGAGCACCTTGAACCCCGAAGTGCTTCACAGAAGATTGTAACGCAGAGCCATGAAAATAAAAAATCTTTTTTTTTCCTCAAAAAATGAATTTTTAGCTCGCAATTTTTTATTTTCACAAGGGTAACAGGAGAAATTGGACCCCAAAAGTTGTTGTACAGTTTGTCCTGAGTACGCTGATACCCCATATGTGGGGAGGGACCATTGTTTGGGCACACGTCGGGGCTCGGAAGGGAAGTAGTGACGTTTTGAAATACCGACTTGATCGAATGGTCTGCGGGCATCATGTTACATTTGCAGAGCCTCTGATGTGCCTAAACAGTGGAAACCCCCCACAAGTGACCCCATTTTGGAAACTAGACCACCAAGGAACTTATCTAGATGTGTGATGAGCAGCACTTTGAACCCCCAAGTGCTTCACAGAAGTTTATAACGCAGAACCGTGAAAATAAAAAATATTTTTTTTCCTCAAAAAATGATTTTTTAGCCCGCAATTTTTTATTTTCACAAGGGTAACAGGAGAAATTGAACCCCAAAAGTTGTTGTCCAGTTTGTCCTGAGTACGCTGGTACCCCATATGTGGGGGGGAACCATTGTTTGGGCACACGTCAAGGCTCGGAATGGAAGTAGTGACGTTTTGAAATGCAGACTTTGATGGAATAGTCTGCGGTCGTCATTACGTTTGCAGAGCACCTGATGTGCCTAAACAGTGGAAACCCCCCACAATTGACCCCGTTTTGGAAACTAGACCTTCCAAGGAACGTATGTAAGATGTGTTGTGAGCACTTTGAACCCCCAAGTGCTTCACAGAAGTTTATAATGCAGAGACGTGAAAATGAAAAAATCATTTTTTTCCACAAAAATAATTTTTTAGCCCCCAATTTTTTATTTTCCCAAGGGTAACACGAGAAATTAGTCCCCAAAAGTTGTTGTGCAATTTTTCCTGAGTACGCTGATACCTCATATGTTGGGGTAAACCACTGTTTGGGCACACGGCAGGGCTTGGAAGGGAGGGAGCACCGTTTGACTTTTTGAACGCAAAATTGGCTGGAATCAATGGTTGCACCATGTCGCGTTTGGCGACCCCCTTATGTGCCTAAACAGTGGAAACCCCTCAATTCTAACTCCAACCCTAACCCCAACACACCCCTAACCACAAGCCTAACCCTAATTCCAACCCTAACCCTAATTCCAACCCTAACCCTAATTCTAACCCTAATTCCAACCCTAACGCTAATTCCAACCCTAACCCTAATTCTAACCCTAATTCCAACCCTAACCCTAATTCCAACCCTAACCCTAACCCTCTTTCCAACCCTAACCCTCTTTCCAACCCTAACCCTCTTTCCAACCCTAACCCTAACCCTCTTTCCAACCCTAACCCTAACCCTCTTTCCAACCCTAACCCTCTTTCCAACCCTAACCCTAACCCTCTTTTCAACCCTAACCCTAACCCTCTTTTCAACCCTAACCCTAATCCTCTTTTCAACCCTAACCCTAACCCTAATGGAAAAATAAAAATAAAAATATTTTCTTTATTTTATTAGTTGTGCCTACCTATGGGGGTGATAATCGGGGGGTTTATTTACTTTTTCTTTCATTTTGATCACTGTGAGAGTGATCAAAATGAAAGAATAGAATCTGCAGCCGGCAGATTCGGGCGGGCGCACTGCGCATGCGCCCGCCATTTTCTAAGATGGCGGCGCCCATGAACCGGACCCGCCGGACCCCGGGAGCGACAGGGGGACTTAGAAGGTGCCGGGGGAGGCGAGAGGGGGTGAGGGGGGATCGGAATCTGGCGGGGAGCAGAGGGAATGGGAGGGGGGCAGATGATGACAGCGGCGGCAGATCGCCGCTGTCATTAAGTTGCGGGGGGGGCGATCGCCGGGGGGGGTGGAATCGGTGTCTCCAGCCATGTCCGATGCTACAGCAGCATCGGCCATGGCTGGATTGTAATATTTCATCAATTTTCATTGATGAAATATTACTATCGCTCTGATTGGCTGTTTCACTTTTAACAGCCAATCAGAGCGATCGTAGCCATGTGGGGGGTGAAGCCACGCCCCCTGTGGCGAAGAACAAAGCCCCCTGTATCTGCGGGTCGGGTGACCTTTCAGTGACCTAGGTCGCCCGAACCGCAGGGGGACTTTAAAGTCATGACGCCACATAGGCGTCATGGGTCGTTCTGGCACGACTTTTCATGACGCCTACGTGGCGTCAAAGGTCATGAAGGGGTTAATGCACTGAAAAGCAAACTTAGACGTGGTGATGTACCATGTGTTACAAGACGCTTGGCAGAAAAGAAGTTGATGGGGGGCACTGTAGAAGTGTGGTGACTAAGCAGTGTCTGATGACGCAGACAGACTGTGATTGGAGGGCCAAAGCCCAAGACCTATATTCTGACCGCTGGGGGCGGGGGAGGCCTACCGTAGAGATGAGGCCATATTACAGACAACACAGACAGAGACAGTTCTCTCGACCTGTTGGGCAAGGTCACATGGGTGCCCGGTCTCGAGATCCCTGGGTGATGTCGTGTGTTCAACCCCACAAGTTTGAACAGAGGGGGGAGGTATGTGATGTAGTGACCACTGTGTCTGCTAGGGGGCGCTGTGTGGGTGGCTCAGGACGGATAGCCATGTCCAGCGTGGTAACAGGAGCAGGGTGCTAAAGGACCGTTATGTATCTCAAGGTGGGTGGCCTTGGGATGAAGGCTTGATTATGTGCTGATCAGCAGAGCTGATCTTTCGTTCCAATGTGTTAAGGAGAAGCCTTCAGGTGATTGATGAGACGGGTGGAACCAATCACCTACAAGCCCACCTAGGGGTGGGTGTCTAAAACACCATAGTAAAGGATGTGTATGAGTGTTTGAAGGACCTGTGATGAGGTCATTGCCATGTGATCCGGTGGGCGTGGCTACGGACCATATAAGGTGGCCAGGGTAGGTCACATGAGTGAATGCTTGGACCCGGTTGGTCCGTATGGAAGGTTTCGTCTGGCTTATGTGAGGCCGACTGAGGAAGATGTGTCTGGCTTCCTGAGTGCACGTGGAGACGTGTGTCTGATAGTTCCCTGGAGGGAATGAACGTCTGCACTGAGAAGCAGCCATGAGGTAGCCCTGACAGGGGATATAACTGTGAGGCTAGAGAGCCTGCGTACCGGACATAGTAAAGCCTGTGTGACCACAGGATTAACAGAGGGGAGCTCTGTCATGGACGCTATGCTGTTTGGATATGAACTTTATGTTGCTGTTCATGGTTTATGATTAGAGTTGAGCGAAACGGGTCGAAAAAATTCAAAAGTCGCCAACTTTTGCCAAAGTCAGGTTTCATGAAACGAAACCCGACCTCAGCATGAGGTCGGCCACGAGGTCGGCGACTTTAGTGCCAAAGTCGCGTTTGAAAACATGCTTCAGCGCCCTTTTTCAGCCAATGAGGAAGAACGGACACTGTGGGCAACGTGATGACATAGGCAGCAGTCCCCACCATCTTTGAGAAGGGCTTGCAAGTGATTGGCTTGCTTTGGGGGGTGTCACAGGGGGTATAAAAGAGCGTGCACGCCGACCGCCATCTTACTTCTGCTGATCTCAGTATAGGGAGAGATGCTGCTGCTGCAGATTCTGTAGGGAGAGCGTTAGGCAGGGAAGAAGAAAAAAAATCAGCTGCTGCTGCTAGCGATATTGCCTGTACAACACACCAGTCACTGTGCAGTGCAAGGGGAGGCTATATTTTGGTGGACCAACTCTGTTGGTTGTTAGGCTGCCTTATAAGGCTACCTGATAGTTGCATTGCTGGTTTCACACTGCTTTGCAAACTGCTTTTTTAAAAGCAATCCATTTTTTTTTGTCCTGGTGAGATACTGAGCGTGCATTTTTTCACACCTTACAGCGGTGTACGCTGCTCTTTCAGTACCGTGTAACTGCTGTTATCACGGCCACAGTGAAGCTAAGGGTGTGACTCTGTAAGGATAAGTCGAGGAGTTGTTCCGTTCTTACAGACCTCCACCTTATAGTTTTGTCTGTTTTTCAAACAGTCTAGTCTATTTGCTGTTTGATTACATTCAAAACTATAGAGAGACAGCGTGTGTCAGTCCGTATACTAAAAAAACCTGCCGCTTGACAATTTAACATACACCAGACAGCGGTGTACGTGCACGCTGCTCTCTCAGTACCGTGTAACGGCTGTTATCACGGCCACAGTGAAGCTAAGGGTGTGACTCTGTAAGGATAAGTCGAGGAGTTGTTCCGTTCTTACAGACCTACACTCTAGACAAATTCCAGGAGAGTGCTGTATGATTGCAGTGGTTTTATTCTACGCGTTTCAGGGGTCTCATGCCCCCTTCATCAGGAAATACCACAAATACATACAGGTGTCACAGACATAAATAGGTTTGAAAGGATGCTGGATTTCAAAAAAATGAGTGCCAACAAGTCAGATGATGCAGTGTCAAAGTTCAATGACACCACATGATTAACAGTTAACCTAAGATATATTACAAAAGAATACGTATTTTAAAAGATTTTTTGATTAAATTTTCATTTACAAAACAGATAATAAAGTCAAATTTACGATTTAAACAAAAAAAAAAAAAGGGGAAGGGGAGAGTTTATTCCTGTTTAGAGGTGGATACCTTACAAGTGAACTATCGTATGGAAACAGCAAACCGCTTTGCATAAGATTTCTTTGGTCGCTGAAGATCTGTGGATCTGCAGCAGCCGCTACCTACACGCTCTTATCTCATCCTAACCAGGTGAGCATATTTCATGATATACTGTCTCTTGTAACGTGGATAAGACCCTATTGCGCTTTTTTGTCTCCCCCTTTTTTTTGCAATAGACCTACACTCTAGGGAGATTCCAATCCTGCCCTGTCCTATATAACATTTTTCACACCTGCCAAATTCATCCTGTCATACAGCGGTGTGATATACACTGGGCCTGACACAATACATCAGTGTCCAGAAGTGTGTAAGGACATTCCATTTCTCCCGTCATATATCACATTTTACACACCAGCCAAATTCAGCCTGTCATACAGCGGTGTGATATACATTGGGCCTCACACAATACATCAGTGTCCAGAAGTGTGTAAGGACAATCCATTTCTGCCGTCCTATGTCACATTTTTCACACCAGCCAAATTCAGCCTGTCATACAGCGGTGTGATATACATTGGGCCTCACACAATACATCAGTGTCCAGAAGTGTGTAAGGACAATCCATTTCTGCCGTCCTATGTCACATTTTTCACACCAGCCTAATTCAGTCTGTCATACAGCGGTGTGATATACATTGGGCCTGACACAATACATCAGTGTCCAGAAGTGTGTAAGGACATTCCATTTCTCCCGTCATATATCACATTTTACACACCAGCCAAATTCAGCCTGTCATACAGCGATGTGATATACACTGGCCTGACACAATACATCAGTGTCCAGAAGTGGTAGGAGAATTAAATTCTCCCCTGTCCTATATACACCTTGTACCTTGTTTTACAGTTCCATATTGTTGGTGGAATTGTGGGTACATTTTTCAAAAAAATGAGGAAGTGTGGTGTAAGAGGCCGTGTTAGTGGGCGGGGGTTGCCAGCTGTTAATGATGGTGTTGGTGTTGGATCTGCTGGTAGTGGCAAAAGCAAAATAACACCTAATGCAGGAGGTGTTAAGCCTGCGTCATCATCTGGCTCCACAAGGCCTCGAAGGCTCCCTTTTCTGGGAGTAGGTAAACCGCTTATAAAGCCGGAGCTTCAGGAACAAGTTTTGGTCTACATTTCTGACTCGTCCTCCAGCTCTATCGCCTCCTCTTCTGGACTTGTAAAAAATAAAAGCACTGAGTCATCTTTGGAGGCTCATGGTCATGAACCACACCTTTCTTTGTGTCCTTCACCCCAACCAAAATTGAAGGATGCGGCAGGCCACACAACAGATTACTCCATGGAGCTGTTTTCACATAGCATGCCTGGGTTATCAAGTGAAATGATGAATTACCCAGGCCAAGATGAATCTGACATGGAGTGCACTGATGCACAGCCACTGATAGATGATTCTGCTGGTACATTCACTCAGAGCACGACATTGTCCTTGCAGTGTACTGAGCCAGATTATGACCCTGATGAAACTCAGGTGCCCCTTCCCGCATACTATACCACCGTACACGGTGACACAGAGGAAGGTGCACATGACATTGAAGAGGAGGTGATGGATGAACCAGTTGTTGACCCAGATTGGCATCCATTGGGGGAAGAGGGTGCCGCTGCCAATAGCTCCGAAGAGGAGGAGGAGCATCCGCAACAGGCATCAACATCGCAACAGCTGTTATCTGGCAGGCACGGAGCAGTGCAAAAACGGGTTACAAAAAGCCAAAAAGTTGCTGGACTGCTTGGCCAGACGGTCAAAATAGCACAGCGTGCAAGGACGCAAAATGTCTTCCATAGTAGGAAGAGTGCAGTGTGGCACTTTTTTGAACAAAATCCTAATGATCAGGCCAAGGTTATCTGTAAGAAGTGCGCAAAGACCTTTAGCCGAGGGAAAAATCTGAAAAATTTGAATACCAGTTGCATGCTTAGACAATTAACCACCATGCACTTGCAAGCGTGGACGGAACACCAAACCTCAAGTACCACATGTGCAAATGCTCCCAAAGAAGGTAGTCAGCAACGCTACATTGTTTCCCCCACTGTAAGCCCACCGGTTAGCACAGCAGCAAATGTTGAGGTGTCGTTGCAAGGCCAAAGCTGTCAGGGAATTACAATGTTATATCAACGAAAGACTGAATCTAGGCAATCAGAAAGAACACCAACTCCATCACCATCATCAACCCTCTCTCAGTCCGCCCTGTCCACCGCTAGTTCCACCATAGGCATCTCTCAAGTCCAGCTCACCCTGCCAGAGACTATGAGTAGGACAAGAAAGTACTCATCCTCTCTTCCGCGTACACTGGGTTTGAATGCCCACATTGCCAAACTAATCTCGTTAGAGATGATGCCCTATCGGTTGGTGGAAAGCGCAGCTTTCCTCAAACTCATGGCCTACGCAGTACCACGCTATGAACTACCCAGTCGCCACTTCTTTTCTCGCAAAGCCATCCCAGCCCTCCACCTTCATGTGAAGGACCGCATTGTCCATGCACTCAGCAATCAGTGAGTGGAAAGGTGCACCTCACAGCTGATGCATGGTCCAGTAGGCATGGCCAGGGCCGTTACGTGTCCATCACTGCGCACTGGGTTAATGTGGTGGATGCAGGGTCCACAGGGGACAGCGGTGGTGGGACTGTGCTGCCTAGCCCACGGTTTAGGAAACAGTTGGCTGTAGGCGTTCGACCCTCCTCCTCCTACTCCTCTAGAAGCGAAAGCTCGTCCCCAGAGCGCAGTCGCAGCAGCACTCCATCCGCAGCTGCAAGTGTTGCACACGAAGTGCCCCCTATCGATCAGCTAGTGGAAAGCGTCAGCAGGCTGTGTTGAAGATGATGTGTTTGGGCGACAGACACACCGCGGAGGTACTGGCCGACTACTTTCAGCAACAAACTGAGTCATGGCTGGGCAGTCTACATCTTGAGGCAGGCAAGGTAGTCAGCGATAACGGCCGTAATTTTGTGGCTGCCATAGCCCTTTCAAAACTCAGACACATACCTTGCTTGGCTCACACCTTGAACGTGGTGGTGCAGTGCTTCCTCAATAATTATCCAGAGTTAACAGGCCTGCTCCAGAAGGTTCGAAAACTGTGCTCGCACATCCGCTGGTCGCCCGTACACTCCAGTCGTATGCAGAAGCTGCAGTGATTGCTACACCTTCCCAAGCACCGGCTAATTATCGACGTTGCAACAAGGTGGAACTCCACCCTGCACATGGTTGAGCGGCTGTGCGAACAGAGGCAGGCCGTAATGCATTTGTGGGAGGATACCCGGACAGGCACTTTGAGGGCAGACATGGAGTTGACAGGTGATGGTGTCTCCGCGGCTTCTGTCTTGCATGTTTTACATATTTCCCATAAGGGATGGGGGCAGTGCTCTAGAATCACTGCGTTGAGAAACACGTGATGGTGTCTCCGCAGTGTCGGATGTTGATCTCCATGAGTTCATTCATCCTCCTCTTCATAGTCTTTTTACTAGGCATTGCTCCTACCAGCCAGTTTCCTACTCCACACTGATGAGGGGCAATACCCCGAAACAGCTGTAAGTGGATGGATACCATGTTTTGGCATAGGTGGTTTCCTTCATTGGAGACTGCCCTTCCCGTGGTTGTTCCTTCCCGGGCAAAGACCTGGCTGGTCATTGCTTGCGTTGAGAAACACGTGATGGTGTCTCCGCGGCTTCTGTCTTGCATGTTTTACATATTTCCCATAAGGGATGGGGGCAGTGCTCTAGAATCACTGCGTTGAGAAACACGTGATGGTGTCTCCGCAGTGTCGGATGTTGATCTCCATGAGTTCATTCATCCTCCTCTTCATAGTCTTTTTACTAGGCTTTGCTCCTACCAGCCAGTTTCCTACTCCACACTGATGAGGGGCAATACCCCGAAACAGCTGTATGTGGATGGATACCATGTTTTGGCATAGGTGGTTTCCTTCATTGGAGACTGCCCTTCCCGTGGTTGTTCCTTCCCGGGCAAAGACCTGGCAGAGAAAATGTTGGCATGGCAAGGTCTGGTACAGGGTTTGTGCGTGACTGGAGGGATGTGGATTTGCCAGAAAGTGCTCCTCCACCAAGCAGTTGCACTGCATCATTGACACCGGGAACATTGGCCCACATGTCAGATTATGCCTTGCAGATCCTAAAAAGGGACCCCCGCATTGCCAAAATGATGAACGATGATGACTACTGGTTGGCCAGCATCCTGGATCCATGCTATAAAGGCAAACTCCAAAACATCATTCCACAGGAGAACCTTGACCTAATATTGGCTAACAAACAAGCTACTCTGGTAAACCGGTTGGTTGAGGCATTCCCAGCACACATCAGCGGTGATGGTTCTCACACGAGCCGTAGGGGCCAGGTGCAGCTTGGAAGAGGTGTTCATGGTGCACACATCAGAAGTGGCGTTGGAGACATGGGTTTCATGACCATGTTGCGGACTGATTTTTCAAGTACCGCTCACACGACTGGTAATACTGCATCGATGGAAAGTGACCTAAGACAGCACTTGTCAACTATGTTTTTTTTTTTTTTAAACCAGTTACTTTTATTTAGGTTTCAAAAGATTTTAAACAATAAACAGTGGATATCAATATACATGTAACAATTCACATATCTTGTAGTAATACAATCAAAGCCATCCCCCCCTCCCCCCTCCCCCAATACTCCTTATGCCGGGTATACTTGAGAGTCTTAGCAATCATATCACCGCCATCCAGGCGGACCATATTTTTTCGAAAGTTCTTTCACCATGCCTTCGCCTGTAAATGCTTTCCTCTAAATGCATTACCGTACGTGTCTGAGCAATAAATTCCCTCCTAGTGGGGGGTTCCGAATCCTTCCATTTTCGTGCTATTAGTTTGCGTGCCACATACAGCAACCTCGCTATTGCCACTTTGTAATGTTCTGAGACAGATATCCCATCCACCTCCCCCAAAACACACAGCACTGGATTCCTGTCGAGCGTACATGCATAAGCTCTCTCAATTTTGTTGATAACGACCAGCCAGTATGCCACCAGCCGCGGACACGACCATAACATATGTAACAGTCCGGCCTGGTCTGTGCCACATCTAGGGCAGCTAGAGTCTCCCCTCAAGCCCGCCTTGAATAGGACCAGCGGTGTTTTGTATGTTCTATGTATTACATATAATTGGGAGAGCCATGCCTGCTCGCTTAGAGAGATCTTCGGGACATATTCAAGAATAGTCTCCCATTGTTCTGTTGTGAGGGTACCCACCTCCCTTTCCCATTTACTCTTTGCAGTGAGGTGATTATCCCCCAGATAGGAGTGTAGTAGATCATGATATATGCTCGATATAACTCCCCTCGTCCCTCCCTTCATATGCACAAAGTCTAGTACAATGTCGCCCTGAACCGTCATGGCTCCCAATCTACACTGTGCCCTCCAAGCATGTCGAAGCATATAGTATTGAAACCCCCATACCGAAGGCAAATCAAATTCCTCTCTCAATGTCTCAAAGGTCTTCAGGTCCGTTCCACTCTGCAGCTGGCACACATATCTTACTCCTTTCGCCTTCCAATTGCCCATTTGACGCAGCTTATTAAGTTCCGGCAGATGCTCATTGTCCCACACCGGTGAGTACCTAGTCAGCTCATCCACCCCTCTGATCCTTTTAATGGTGTCCCATACCTTCTGAATCATGCCTATGGTAGGATATGGTGCTCCCAGTTTCTTAAAGGTACCATCCTCTAGACCCTGGATAAGTGGGCGTCTCCCCGTCACATGTACCAGCACCCGGTGAGCTGCTCCTCCACAATCGAGCTCTCTCCATCCCCTGACATGCTGGCCCTGTACTGCCAAGAAATAGACCCATGGATTTGGTGCGGCCAGTCCTCCCTCGTCCTTTCCTTTTTGCAGAGTTCCAAATTTAATCCGTGCCTGCTTCTTGCCCCATATCAAGGATCTGAAGATAGAATCAATGCCCCGAAACCGTTTTTTTGGTAGCCATATCGTCGAATTGTGCAAAACGTACATTAGTTGTGGCATAAGGACCATCTTAATCAGGTTAGTTCTACTCATTACCGTTAAAGCCAATTTGCACCATGCACCTATTTTCCCTTTAAATTTCTCTAGCAGAGGAACCAAATTCAGACCCGTGAATCGGGACAGTGGAAGAGCTACCCATATCCCTAGGTATTTAAACTGTGAAACTAGCTGGAGTTGTTTCCCCCTCTCATCTATCTCCTCCGCTTCTATTGCTCTATCCAGCCATGACATAAGACTTGTGCCAATTTATCTCCAGTCCCGAAATGCTCCCAAATTGTTTAATTACATCCATCGCGCACCCCAGTGTCTCTCCTGCACTTTCCAAAAACAACAGGATGTCGTCGGCATACAATGATATTTTTTCTTCCAGCTTCCCAAATTTAAATCCGACCACTCCCCTCTCAGCTCTGATCTTGGCCGCCAGGGGCTCCACTGCCACCGCGAACAATAGCGGGGACAGCGGACACCCCTGCCTTGTGCCCCTATGCAAGTCAAACATCCCAGACTGTTCTCCATTCACCTTAACTACCGCCTTTGGGGATGAGTACAATAACTTCACCCAGGCCATGAACGCGGGGCCGAATCCCATCAGTTCCATGATTTTCCATAAGTGTTGCCATTCCACGCTATCAAATGCTTTCCTAGCGTCCAGTGACATCACTATTCTCCTGCCACCATTATCAGCAGGCAGTTGCATATTAAGAAATAATCTTCTTAAGTTAATAGCCGTGGAGCGGTTAGGCATAAAGCCCGACTGGTCCTCGTGTATAATGGTATGCGCAACCCCGGTGAGCCGGGTGGCCAGGATCTTAGCGAGTATTTTGACATCCGTTGTCAACAACGAAATGGGCCTGTACGACTCCGCATCCATGGGATCTTTTCCCTCCTTCGGCAGAACTACTATCACCGCTTCCTCCATTGATCTCGGCAGTGCCCCCGTCACTAAAGCCTCATCAAGCACAGATTTCAATTTCGGAGCCAGCAGTTCCACTAACTCCCTGTACACCTCCCCAGGTAGACCATCAGCTCCCGGTGATTTGTTATTGGGCATAGACAGTATTGCACATTCCACCTCCTCCCAACTATGGTTACAAACTACTTATCCTCCCATGTCGATGTTCTCCCTCACAGTTCATTCCCCTTTGACTATTGGGCCGCTAAACTGGACACCTGGCCTGAATTGGCACAATATGCGCTACAGGAGCTCGCTTGCCCAGCTGCAAGTGTGCTATCGGAAAGAGTCTTCAGTGCTGCTGGATCAATCCTGACAGAAAAAAGGACCCATCTGTCGACCCAAAATGTGGATGATCTAACCTTCATTAAAATGAACCATGCATGGGTTTCCAAGGATTTTGTCCCACCTTCCCCTGATGACACATAGGTTGACAGAAAAATGGCTTGCTTTGGTCCTCCTCTTCCTGGGACTTTAACAATTTCGCCTTTTGCATCAGCTGAATGTCCAACATCAACATATGCCACTTTCTAAAACTCCCTAACTGTGCTGCCCCCCCCCCCATGGCCAGGGTCACCACCTAACGCACGAAACCGTGCGAGTGCCGTTGCCCTGGACAGGTGGGTAGGCCGATTCTTGGGCGTGGGCACTGGCACAGGGTCCCTCATAGTGCAATCAAGTGTCTCTGACGGTGGTGGTGCACACCCGCCATCAGACACACCGCCGTACTATGAGGGGCCCAGTGCCAGTACCGACGCCCACGAGTAGGCCCCCCTTGCTTGGGCAGGGCCCCAGCATTTGCAATCTTTACCTCTCCCTGCTCCTACGCTGTGTAGTCTGGGCCGTCAAATCCATACTGGGCCTGACACCGTCTGAGCCTGCCTCCTGATCTGTAGACATATATTTTGAATGTGTACACTATGCTATCCATACATGTTATCCGGTGATACGGTACCCTTTCTCACCTTTGTGCAATCACGTGTAATCCATACTGGGCCTGACACCGTCTGAGCCTGCCTCCTGATCTACAGACATATATTTTGAATGTGTACACTATGCTATCCATAAATGTTATCCGGTGATTTGGTACCCTTTCTCTCCTTTGTGCAATCACGTGTAATCCATACTGGGCCTGAGAACAGCTGGCGAGCTGTTAAGCAAGCTACAGCACCTGTGGTTTGCACACGTAAGTTTTTCATTTTTTCAGGAATGACGGTTAAGCCTTATTCCGGAACTGCGGTTGACCTGCACTTACTGGGAAATCGTCGTTCGCGGGTAATAATTTTAATCCCAGATCCCCATCACTAACGGTGTTCAGCGGGTTATCTGCACCTGTAAGCGACAAACGCTGGCCCTTTCAGTGTAGCGCACATGCAGCCACGGACATGTAAGGGAATGACACACCAGTTATTGGCCAATCTCACGTGCCAGAGCCTCGCGTGTCCCTCTAGTAAGCCGGACTCGGACCACGGGGCATGACGGAGTCTCATTCGTTAACGGAATTAAGCTTGCAATGTGTGCATCTTTTTTGTTGCTGGATGGTTGAGGTTGCCCGTGTTGAGTCAAATTACGCCACAGGCTCCACTCCTGGTGGTGCCCTTCTGGACATTCCTTTAAGGTTCAGCTTTGCAACCATACTGCCCACGTAAAACAAACACTTTGACTTCATGAACGCTGTTTGGAGGGTCGTGACTCATGGGAATAACGCCGCCCAATCAGTTAACCTGCTAGAGAGATCCTTCGTTGCTCCCAAGCATGACATCACACTCCCTAGGAGGAAGGTAATGCCACTGTGGCGACCGTACTCCTGGGGCGACACAAGTGCACTGATGCCCAGCCACTGCTCGAGAATCTGCTGGTACATTGTCCCAGACCACTACATTCCCCTCGCACTCTACACGGCCTGAATCTGACCCTGATGAAACTCAGGTTACCCTTCCCATATACTGTTCCATCTTACACGGTGACAAAGAGGAAGCTGCAGATGAAAGTGCAGGTTCAGCCCACCCGCCGTCAGACACAACACCGTACTATCAGGGACCCTGTGCCAGTGCCGTCGCCAACGAGTGGGCCCCCCTGCTTGCTCAGGATCACAGCACTTGCAAGGTTGAAATACTGTGCAGTGAGATGGAAGATGGGGACGACGAGGAGTCCAGACTAGTACAGGGATTCCCTAGCGAGGAGACTTATTTCATTGTTTTCAATGTTGGGACAGCAATTTTTGGGGAGCACTATACTCTGGAGAATGATAGATGGGGCCCACCATACACTGGAACATTCCAAAGGTGGACATCAGACACTGGAGCAGCATTTACAGGGCCCATTATACACTAGAGCATTAGAAATGGGGCCCATTATGTATGGAGCATTATTTGGGCCCATAAGACAGTGGAGCTTCATCCATGGGGACCAACATATACTGTAGCATTATGTGGAGCTCATCATATACTGTTTCAAACATTATATGGGACCAATGATTCTGTATGGAGAAATAGATGGGCCTTGTCATGAGATGTAAAAAGTGAAGTATTTTTCTTTGTAGTATACCACTATTTCTCTGCCGTATCGGAGCAGCATGAGTTGTGGTATGTGTTAAAGGGGCGATCTTTCGCCCAGGGCACATGAAAACCTGGAGCCAGCCCTACTCCCCCATAACTTTAGCCAAATAACCCCCATTTTTCAGTGCGTAACTAGTATTATGAAGTAAATAAAGGGTGACAAGCTTCAGTAATAAGAATTTATGCTTTTGGCATTCAAATGGGCACTGTAAGTGTGTTTCCTGTCCCCCTCTCACTGCCGACTTTTCTTCCCCATTGGCTTACATTGGGTTTCGTGTTTCAGTCGGACCCCCGACTTTTCCCTATAGTCGGCCGATTTCGTTCGACCCGGCTTTTACGAAAGTCGGGTTTCGCGAAACCCAACTCGACAAAGTCGCTCATCTCTATTTAAGATGCCTAATAAACCACATGGACTGTTCGTGTTATATGAGAAACCTGTGCCGGACCTGGTTATTTGGCTGCTTAGCGAGTATCCCCTACCTTAATAACAAGTGCTACCTTAATATATATATCCTTATAGAAGAAAGGTCGCACTCATCGGGATAAATCCTTCAAATTTATTGACACATGTTACATGTCATAGTCGGGAGGGTGACATCTAGAGTGCAAAAAGACTGACAACGGCCGTTTCGCGCTGCTCAAGCGCTTCAACGGGTCGCCTGATGAGTGCGACCTTTCTTCTCTAAGGATACCAAGTTGTGATTTCTTCGAGGTCAAGCACCCGGGATCCCTGGTTGTTGGCTTACTGATTGCCGCACATCACCAACACATTCACGGTAAAAGCGGTGCCCTCCGCGGTTTCTTCTTTAATATCTCTCAGAGGTCAAAGACCTATATATGTCTTTGACCACTGAGAGATATTAAGTGCAATCTTTTTGTGATTTTTTTTTTATATAAATAAATTATGTAATACATGTTTGTAAGCTTGGCTTCTGTTGTGATTGGTGTAGATTTTGTTTTCACACTACATAAGCCAGCCTCTTTATATATTCTGTATACTCGATAAAGAAGTGCTGTAGATGGAAATGTTGTATGTATCTCTATGACGGAATAAAGTTTCTTTGAATTTCTACACCCGGATTTGACGTTGTTCTCATTTACCCTAACAGACTACTGAATTGTGAAAAGTCTTCAGTGCTACTTTTGTCACAATTCCCCTGTATTCGCAGTGTGATTAATTCTTCATGTGAATGTATTATGCGATCTGCATACTTGCAGTTATGTCCTGACTAGATTGTCATCTGCCTCTCATAATAGAACATTGAGAGAAGAGGCTAAAGGGCCTGTCACACTAAGAGATATCCCTAGCAATATCGCTATAACTTGTGACGTTATAGCGATATTGCTAGCGATATCGCTGTGTGTGATACTTACCTACGACCGGCTCCCCCGCTGGTTATCGCTGAATGCGCGAGAACGTTCAGGACTGTTTCTCGTCATCAGCTTCCTGCGGCGCTTCCTGCTGTGACGACGAGCGACGTGTGGAGCCGGGCGGGAGGATGCAGGATCGCCTCGTCTGACAGGTAAGTAGTGACCACCGTCCCCAGCGATGTCGCTGGTGAGATCTGCCTGTGTGGCAGCTCACTAGCAACCACTTAGCGATGTACCAGCGATCCTGACAGCGTCATATCGCTGGTCGGGATCGCTGGTACATCGCTAAGTGTGACAGTACCCTAAGGCTCTAGTTAGCGTGTGATTGCAACTATGCAAATTACATAGTGCTTCACGTAACCACCTATTCACACTGCAACTATATGGGAATCATGACAAAGTTTGCACTGCACACTATCAATGGATGATCTGCATCATACGAAACTATTTTTATTAAAAAAAAACAAAAAACCATATAACAAGCATCCCAGTAAGTGATACATTGTTAGATTCAGGGTTTCGACCCTTATAGCATGTTCCTGTCATACTTTTAATAAGCTTTTAGTCTGACGAACCTGAACTGTAACATGGATGTACAGTAAGAAGTCTGTGTTCGAAGTTTGGTACTAGACATTAGGTGTCTGCTACGAACCTTGAAATTTACAGTTCGGGCCCACTCATGCATACTCCCAATCCTTTAACAATATTAGATCAAACTCTTTGATCCCTTGCAACACTAAGTATATATAATATCAAGTTGCCTGGTTCTCATTCACAGAGTGGTCTACACTCAGCACTGTGTTGTGGTTTCTGTGTAAATCTCCCAAAAATGGGATTCTAGAATCCCGGATGGAGTAATTCACTATACTGATGCAGTATAGTGACACTTTATACTTCATTTGCTGCAGAAACAGACTATAGAATAAGAATGACTAAACAATGGAACATGGCCAGAATAGTGGCTTGATGGAGTCCAAAATGAGCCAGTCTGGCTCATTATGGTGAATGGCTCAGATGGCGGTTTTGTCTGAAATACATATTTGAGGCGTTTTAATGGAAACTCAACACTACTCAGCATAAAGCACTGTATGAATGTGAACTAGGCCTTACAATGGCGAATAGCAGTAACATACAATGTCCACATAATGGATCAATTCACAGGCCAAATAATAATTCTATGCAGTAAATAAACTCTTTTAAACATAATAAAATCTTAATTTACTGTATATATTGCCTCTTTTGAACATACAATAATTTTTGCCATACCCCCCACCATCTACGAAGGATGATCCCACAATAGGTATTACATTACTCACCAGACAGATGGATTGATTGTTTTCTGCTGCAACTGACAAAGATCCGGAGATAATATACTGCATGGAGGAATGCAAAGAAAAATATTTCACCTATGCATATATATTTAATACACTTATATGTACATGATATAGTGAAGCTGTACTTCTATTGAGTTGATTTATTATGTTCTCAACAGCTTTCAATAGTTAAAGGAACACATTAGGGACAGTGAAACTCATTGTTATAGAAAGATATACGACGTCTGTTTCTCCGTCAACATAGCCATATTAAACTAAACGTTTGCTAAAAAACTTTTTACATTTTTTGTGCCCTTTTAATTGCAAGTTTATTGATGGATGTCCAGTCCTGAGACCATCATCAATTGCTCAAAAAAAACATGAGAAATGCTAAGCTAAGGAGAAGGGAACGTACAACTCATGTCTGGGTGTGCACACTGAGTGGAGTACAAATGCTCCTCAAGGAAAAGAAAAGTGCCAGAATTGCGCTTTTTGTTCACCATAACACTGCGAAAAAATGCAAAAAGAAGTGATCAAAACATTATACAGTATACCCTAAAATGGTATTAATAAAAGCATCAGCTTGTCAAAAAACAAACTCTCACCCAGCTACATCAACTGTAAAATGAAAACATTGCCTGTCTCAGACAATGGTAGCACAAGTACCGTAACACAAAATTTAATGAATTTCTGAATTTTGTTCAACACTTAAGTGTTGTGCAATGCATAAAATCCCCTATATACATATCTATTTTAAGCCCTAATCACTTTTGTAATATGCTTTATTTGAAAATTACATACAGCTAATCCCGATATCTCTTATTTTTCTCCCTAAGATGTTTCGTTTGAAGGGAGTCTCAAATGGGGCATCATCTGAAGAATCACCCTGCGTCACTTTTCTGCAGCTTTTATACCCCCATATTCATGACACCATCATGAGATGGTGCTGCGGTCACTTACTATAGCTTCTCTCACTTTTGTCCCCTGATGATGTCTGGAATCAATAGCCGTGATGTTGATGAAGGTACCAGGACACCACACAGCTTCTGACCCAGCTGCTTCTTTCACTGAAAAGTACGTCTTCAGAGCATGGTGATAGAAGCAAAGTGAGTGACAGAAGCGCCACCCCTTATGAGAATTAATTACGTGGTGTTTACAGAAGCAGTGGGGCGGCACTGTTACTCTTCCTGATGACATCAAATTTCAATGAAAAAGGCAGCACAAACAGAAGCGGTGGGCACAGAAGCTGCAATCATTTCTCTCTCCCTCAATGACCGTGATTGGTCCAAATATCATCATGTGATAGGGGTGAAAGAAGCAGTGGTAAGTGACCACACCGCCGAACCAAGAGGAAATTCTGGGCTGGGACAAGACAAGGGGTAGCAGGGTAGGCACCTGCCTGAGGCGCTACTTCTTGCCTACCCAAGGAAGGCGTAGTTTGAAAAAAGACTGCTGAATGCCTGCGGCTGCCCAACGCCTTCCTCTGACCACAGGCATTCAGAACAGTGACGGCCGGGGCGCAGGCGCACAGGGAAGCACAGTCACTGAAGCCACGTATCTCTCTCTCTGCCTGTGCCCCGGCCGTCGCCCCCTCAATTGTATTCGGGTCTGTGAGACACCAAAACAATTGATGTTGACGCTGTCTGAGAAATGAGTAGAAAAGCTGTAATCACCCTCCTGCTCCATCTTATTGGAGAAGGTGCATGCAAAGGACATTAGATGGTACGATGCAGTGATATCATTGGCCATCAAGTGCCAATTGCTGCACTTCAAAAAAGAAGAGATGGGGGACGGGGAGTCTGGAGTAGGTGAGTATGAGCTTTCTTTTATCTTTTTTATTTTTTCAGTCATATTACTTGGCCATGAAATAAGGGGCTATGCCGGGGGCATAAAACAAGGCGCCGTGCAGGGGAAGCATAAAATGAGAGGCTGTGAAGTGGGGGCATAAAATGAGATGCTGTGCGGGGTTCTATAAAATGAGGGGCTGTGCAGGTGGGGGCCATGGAATGAGGCACTGTGCAGGGTGCATGAAATGAGGTGCTGTACGTGAAGCATGAATTGAGGGGCTGTGTGTGGGGGCCATGAAATGAGGGTCTGTGCGAGGGGTCCATGGAATGAGGGACTGTGCAGAGGGTATGAAACGAGGTGCTGTGCAGGTGGGCCATCAAATGGGCTGTGTGGGGGGACAGCAAAGTATATGAGGAGCTATAATGACCAAACTGTATATGGGGCTGTGGAGGACATTATACTGCGAGCTGTAGTAAATGTAATACTGTTTGTGGGTCAAAATACTGTATGGGGTGCTGTGGGGGCCATCATAGTATACATAAGGGCTGTTTTGGACATTATACTACTTATGGTTTGCTGTGGTGGACATCATCCTAAATATGGTGCTGCGATATCAAACCATATGGGCGGCTGTGGTGGCCAACATACTGTGTAGGGGAGCGATGTGAGGAGTGGTTACAGTTTGAAGAGGGCAGCCTGGTGGGTAATATGAGGGCATGTATGAAGAAGGGGAGAAAAATAGATATGGAGAGGGGACAGTGTGAAATGGGGGCACAATATGGAGATCAGTTAGCATGTCGGGGGGGGACAGTGTAAAGATATAGAAAGTGTAATGGAAAATTAGGGAAGGGACAGCCATGGTATATCACTTGACATTACAAATGACTGTTGTACTTAGCTTGGTTCTTGTATTCAAGTACTTTCGGTTCTGGTCATGTATTCATGTACTTCTGGTGGTTCTGGTGACGTAGTCATATACTTATGGTGGTTCTGGTAACGTATTAATTTACAGATGGTGGTTCCGGTGACATAATTATTTACTGATGATGTTTCTGGTGCCATATTCATGTACCATTAATGCCTCTAGTGCTCTAATTATGAACTAATGGTGATTTTTGTTTTGTATTCATGTACTGATGATGGTTCTAGTGATGAATACACTCCAGGCTCTATATCTCACCATCCACAGCTGCTTTGAATGTGAGACTACCATCATTTTATAGACAATCATTGTGGCTATTTCATACATAAATTTGACTTGTAACTATTTAACCTCTAGCTATCTCATATATAAGTTTGACTTGCAACTATTTTGTATATGTTTGGTTATGCAGAGTCTTGTCATGTCATTGCTGTCATGAACTCAGCCGCGTGTCCAGTCTCTCATGGACAGGGAGACTGGCACTCATCACGCAGGGCTATGCACCTCACCCGCTCTGTCCCCGCTGTGCAGGGAGACCATCGCCTATCACGCAGCTTCACTTTTACTGCTCACCCTGTCTGTGGCTCCAGACGATCGGTGGCTCCTTTCTCTGCTTGGAACCTGCATCCCCTTGGCAGGTCTCCTGGAAATGCTCTTAGGAGGCTCACCCCACTTCTTGCACATACGTAAAGCAACAGGGCACTTGTTCTCTATTAGGGATGTCTGTGCTGTGATGTTCTGTGTTTAACCCCTTAATGACCAGGGGTATTTTTGGTTTTACATTTTCATTTTTCCCTCCCCTTCTTTCCAGAGCCATAACTTTTTTATTTTTCCGTTTATATGGCCATGTGAGGGCTTATTTTTTGCGGGACGAGTTGTACTTTTAAATCACATTATTGGTTTTACCATATCGTGTACTCGAAAACGGGAAAAAAATTCCAAGTGCGGTGAAATTGCAAAAAAAGTGCAATCCCACACTTGTTTTTTGCTTGGCTTTTTTGTTAGGTTCACTAGATGCTAAATCTGACCTGCCATTATGATTCTCCAGGTCATTACGAGTTCATAGACACCAAACATGTCTATGTCCTCTTTTATCTAAGTGGTGAAAAAAAATTCCAAAATTTGCTAAAAAAAAAAAAAAAAATTTGTGCAATTTTCCGAGACCCGTAGCGTCTCCATTTTTCATGATCTGGGGTCGGGTGAGGGCTTATTTTTTCCGTGCCGGACTGACGTTTTTAATGATACCACGTTTGTGCAGATACGTTCTTTTGATCACCCGTTATTGCATTTTAATGCAATGTCTTGGTGACCAAAAAAACGTAATTCTGGCGTTTTTAATTTTTTTCTCGCTACGCCGTTTAGCGATCGGGTTAATGCTTTTTTTTATTGATAGATCGGGCGATTCTGAACGCGGCGACACCTAATATGTGTATGTGGGATTTTTTTTTTTACTGTTTTATTTTGATTGGGGCGAAAGGGGGGTGATTTGAACTTTTAGGGTTTTTTAATTTTTTTTTATTTTTAAACATTTTTTTTTTTTACTTTTGGCATGCTTCAATAGCCTCCATAGGAGGCTAGAAGCTTGCGCAACCCGATCGGCTCTGCTACATATGGGCGATGAGCAGATCGCCCATATGTAGCAGATTTACTGCTGTGCTTTCAGCGCCGACCACCGGGTGGCGCTGAAAGCCATATGCCTGGAACAACCATAGAGGTCTCATAGAGACCTCTGGTTGTCCAGGCAACATGACGCCGACCCCCGATCACGTGACGGGGGTCGGCGATGACGTCATTTCCGGCCCGGCGGCCGGAAATGCTATTTAAATGCCCGCTGTCAGCGTTGACAGCGGCATTTAACTAGTTAATAGGCGCGGGCGGACGGCGATTCCGCTCGCACCTATTGCGGGCACATGTCAGCTGTTCATAACAGCTGACATGTCCCGGCTTTGATGCGGGCTCAGCGCCGGAGCCCTCATCAAAGCAGGGGAAATGTCTGATGACGGACTGTGTCCATCATTGGACATTAAGGGGTTAAAGGGAATCAGTCACCCTTTTTTTGGCCTTTCAGCTGCTGGCATAGACATCGGGGGTTTATCTACAGCATTCTGTAATGCTGTAGATAAGCCTCTGATGTAACCTGAAAGAAAAACACGTTATATTATACTCACGGAGGTGGGCGGTCCGGTCCGATTGGTGTCGCCGTCCCGTCCGGCGCCTCCCTTCTTCATGCGATGACGTCCTCTTCTCCGGTCCTGTAATGGCTCCGACGCAAGTGCACTGCTCCGCCCTGTTGAGGGCAGAGCAGAGTCCAGCAGTGTGCAGGCGTTGGGAGAGGTCTGGCGCCTGCGCACTGCAGAATTCTGCTCTGCCCTCAACAGGGCAGAGCAATGCGCCTGCGCCGGAGCCATTTCAGGACGGGAGAAGAGGACGTCAGCGCATGAAGAAGGGAGGCGTCGGACCGGACCGCAACACCCACCGGACCGGACAGCCCACCTCGGTGAGTATAATCTAACTCTTTTTTTATTATCTTTCAGGTTACATTGGGGGCTTATCTACAGCATTACAGAAAGTAATACGATGTCTATGCCAGCAGCTAATAGGGCAAAAAAAGGGTGACAGATTCCCTTTAAAAGGCATCCTCCCCTGAAGGGAGATGCCTGGACAATGTGTTCATTCTGTAGGATCGTTGCCTCCTGCTCAGTCCACACTCTGCTGTGCTCTGTGACTTGAAGACTGTTGCTTTGCATTTTACTAATACCTCTCTCTCCACAGAATCCTCTGCTGGCAGTTCCCTATTATGGATCCCTCTGGACACTCCAGATCCCACTCTGGGCTGACCAAGCCACTCCTCATGGAACCATCCAGATTCCACTACTGGCTGGATCAGCCTTTCCGGGATTACACAGAGCTTCCGGGATTCTCTCCATTGACAGAGCCAGTATTTCACTGTCTCTTCTATCCGATCTGTACAGATTGTCCCTCTGGTCCAGGATTCGAGGCATTTAGACCTCCTGGTGTTGTGATGGGGGAATCCCTGTATAGGGGTATACCTTGTCCGGTGCTCCACTATGTGGTATAATGTCATGATCCAGAGAGTTCTCCCCTCAGGCACCTTTTCCCTTTTGTTAAACTTTCTTTAATAAATATCTTTGGTTTTACGAAGCTCATTCTATCTCTTGAGTATCAGGTATACAGTTACCACTGCCCCATCAGTGGTCTGGTGAGTGCACTATACATCATCATGCCCTGTAGGCATGACAACTGCATTGTTACTGTTTTTCTCCTGCTGGTGGAAAAATCTTTTTCTTCCTGTGTGCTACAAAATACAACCTGTTCTCACATTCCCTAATAGCTCAGTGTGTTATTAAGTTGATTCCCAAGGGAAAGGTCACTGGTTCAAATCAAGGAGCAGCCATGAAGAAAATTTCCAAAGAAAAGAGAAACAGCATCATCCAGCTCATTGATAACGGTCTCTTGGCCAAGAAAATTGCCAAACTGCATCATGTGAGTGCCATGACAGTTGGAAGAATACTGTCATGCTACTGCAGTGCAATATAGTGCAACCTCCATCAGGGGGTGCTGGTGAGGGAGAGAGGTTGCACACACAGCGTAGCAACACTGAGCAGCAGCACAAGCGCCACCAGGTGGCAAAAGAGTGGTCAGACGAGCCGAGTCAGAAACAGTCAGGAGCAGAAGTACCAACGGTCACAGCCAGGGGATCAGCAATGGTCGGAAGCGGATAAGACAAAGACAAAAGACAGGAGCAGATCCGAATGCAAGCCAAATCAAAACCAGGTTTAACTTTTCTCAGCCTCAGTCTGGTCCCAGGTTTGCCATTTAGCTCCTCTGCATCTTGCAGGCGGTGTCAGCTATAGTTCTGCCTTCGGCGTGTGTATCTGACTCTGGTATGCCCTGATTTGTCCTGCTATGATCCCTGACTTGCCCCATGTCTGTTTATTCCCTCTGTCTGTCCTGACTCAGTTTTTCCCTGTAAGTTTGTTGAAAAACTGCATCCGCTACCCCCGTTGTGCTAAACTTTCACAACGTGCGACGCTACATCGTCCCAACGCAGGGCGACATGCGTCGCACGACGCTAGTGTGAAAGTAGCCTTACCCAGATAACAGTTTTGCCATTGGAAGGAGGGAGATCAGTGATAAAATCCATGGTCAAATGAGGCCAAGGTCTATCCGGAATTGGCAATGGCACCAATTCCCAGGCCGGCCGGTTATGGAAGCTCTTTGCACGGCCTAGCAATGGCTTTCCGGTTGGCCGAGATCCCCGGGTGCCCACTGAGAGCAGAATCGTGGAACTCCCGGAGAACCCTCAACCGGTACTGAACCGGGACAAAGAGCTTATTATCAGGCAAAGATGGAGGAGCAAGAGACTGAGCCTCCTGAATTTCACGCTCCAATTCAGAGGATACCCCAGCAACAACCACCCCATGCTGAAGAATGGAGGAAGGAGGTTTGGGGGTGATATTGAATCAAAAGTTTAAATCAACCCCCTTATTTGACAATTGTATATAACAAAATGTAAGAAGTAAAAAATGTAACATTTTTGACATTGCTGTGTGTTAATTTGCCTTAACTAATAAAATATAAAAATATTCCATATAGTGAACACTGAAGCACAAAAAACAAACCCTCATATCAACAGAAAAATAGAAAAGGGAAGTCAAAAATACTGCAGAAACTATTTTTTTTACAAAGTTCTGAATTTTATTATCAACTAAAAGCCCCCAGAAAAGGCAGAATTACATTTTTTTCACTATTTCACACCACTTAGAATTTATTTTCCTGATTTTCAGTATCCTATATGATGAAATGAATTTAAAACATTTAAAACAATGGCTCATTCTATGAAAAACATGCTCACATACTGCTATATGGATGGAAAAATAAAAAAGTTATGGCTCTTCTAAGAAAGGAAAGACAAGAATGAAAGCATCATAGCAAAAAATCACCCTGTCCTTAGAGGGTCAAGATGGGGATGCAATGGGGTAATAGAGGGGGGCTCCATCTCTGACTGCTTAGTTGCTCTTGAGACAGCTAAGAAGTTGAATATAAATAAATATATACAGTATATATTTATATATATATATATATAGTAGGGATTTGCTCTGGTTGGCAATGGCAGGGCCGCAGTAACAAGGCAACACACAGGCTTAAAGTCCAACTTCAGTGGTTTAATGTCACTTTGAAAAACAGCAGGTTAACAGAAAGTAATGGAAAACATAAACATGCTCCAGCTTGGAGAACCACTGGTCCCAGACTCACCCTTGCATGGGACGGGCTTAACTAAGAGTTTGCCAGGTCAGCGGCATCTGCCAGGTGCCATTCCCTGGGTTGTTTGGAGTCTTGCTGCTATAGCTCTGCAGCACGCGTAATCCTGCTTACAAATTCAGGCTAACTCCAGTCAAGTTCCTGTATCTTCCACACACACTCACACTGTGCCAAATACCAACCTCCATTATATAGCCCATAGCCCCACCCACAGGTGAGGTCGACATCACATGGGCTGATCACGTGACCGTGACATCATCGCAGGTCCTTGTCTTTAGGGAAAATCCCGTCCAAACTTTAACCTGCTGGGAGATATGTATCTCCCATCCAGCAAAACACCCTTTGCTGTGCCACATACTTCCCTCCTTTGTTCAACCCTAGGGGGGTGGACACATGACATACAGTGAACTCTGGACAGGGCATCTGTGTTCCCCTGCAGTTTGCCTGCCCGATGTTCTAATGAAAAACTGAAATTTTGCAGGGACATAAACCACCTGGTGACTCGTGCATTCCTCTCTTTAGCTTGACTCATCCATGTAAGAGGGGAATGATCTGTCACCAAACGAAACCATCACCCCAGCAAATAATAGCGCAATGACTCAAGTGCCAACTTAATGGCCAGGCACTTTCTTTCCACAATACTGTACCTGGTTTCCGCTGGGGTAAGCTTCCGGCTTAGGAAACTAACGGGATGCTCTTCCCCGTTAACCTCCTGAGACAGCACGGCCCTATCTCAGAGGCATCAGTCTGCACAATGAACTCTCTTTTGAAATCAGGTGTAATCAGAACTGGTGTACCACACAGTACCAGTTTTAGCTTTACAAAGGCCTCCTTTATCTGATCATTCCAGCAGACCATCATAGACGTCCTCCCTTTCAAGCAGTCTGTTAAAGGCGCGGACAAGGTTGCAAAGTTGGGAATAAACCATCTGTAATAACCCACTAAACCTAAAAAGGCTTTCACCTGTTTTGTTGTGAGGGGACGGGGCGAGTTCTGGATTGCCTCCACTTTGTCTACATGGGGTTTGAGGACTCCTCTCCCAATGACGCAACCCAAGTACCGAGCATCTGCCAACCCTACAGAACACTTCTTTGGTTTGGCAGTCAGCCCTGCTTGTCGCAAGGAATCTATCACCTCCTGTACTTTTGGTAAGTGACTTTCCCAGTCTGTACTGTACACAACAATATCGTCTAGATAGGCTGAGGCATAACGGCGATGGGGACTAAAAACAATATCCATTAACCGCTGAAATGTCGCTGGCGCGCCATGTAACCCAAAGGGTAATACTTTATATTGGAACAGCCCCTCGGGTGTTACAAACGCTGTTTTTTCCCTCGCCGCCTCTGTTAGGGGTACCTGCCAATATTCTTTTGTGAGATCAAGGGTTGAAAAATACTATGCCTGCTGTGGTGTAATGACCACTGTGTCCACTAGGGGGCGCTGTGTGGATGTCCCAAGAGAACGGATGAGTGGCAGAATCCTGAAGGATAGTTATGTATCTCAAAGTGGGTGGCTTTGAGATGGAGACTTGTGTATGTGTGATCAGCAATATCATTGCTGAGGGGTTGTTTCTAAGTGTAAGAGAGAAGTCTTCAGGTAACTAGAGAGATGGGCGGGTTCTGGTTACCTACAAATTCACCCAGGGGTGTGTCTGAAAACGCCTATAGTAAAAGGCTTTGTAAGTGTGTGAAGGACCTGTGATGAGGTCATAGCCATGTGACCCAGTTGGCGTGGCTACGAACCATATAAGGTGGTCAGAGTAGGTCACAAGGTGTGAATGCTGGGACCTGATTGGTCCAGTTTGGAAGGTCACGTGAGAAGATGGATCTCCTGGCTAACAGCCTGTGGAGCGGCTGTGTGAGCATTGGCGATGTGTGCCTGAGAGCTCCCTGGAGGGAACTAATGTATGCGATGGTGAAGCCGCATAAGGAACCCTGACGGGTGAGGTAATGATGAGGCTGAATAGCCTATATAATGGATGCTATGCTGATATGAACTTTGTGGTGCTTCCTTTGGTTTATGCTGAATAATAAACCTCATGGACTGATATGGTTTTATGGAAAACCCGTACCGGATGTGATTTATTTGCTGCCAAGCGAGTGGTCCCCAACCTTGAATGACAGTGCTACCTCACACTGCCCAATCCGCTCTATCAATTCATCGACCCGGGGCATGGGGTAGGCGTCAAAACTTCATTACGTTTTCTAAAGTCATTACAGAACCTTAGCATCAGGCTTGAGTATTAGGACTATTGGGCTGGCCCACTCACTTTGGGACTCTTCAATGACCCCTACCTGCAGCATAGTTTTTACCTCCTCCACAATGGCTTGTCACCGGGCCTCAGGCACCAGATATGGCTTTAGTCGGACTTTGGCCTATGGCTCCGTGACAATGTCATGTTGGATCAAGGAGGTGCATCCAGGGAGCTCCGAAAAAACATCTGTATTTCGGCTAACAAACTCCCGGACCTCCTGAACCTGTCTAGGAGACAAAGTATCTGCTATTTTGACTACGGAGAGGGCTTCTCCTGTCTCCCCCAGAGGTAATGGAGCCTTCTTCGTCTGAAATGCAGGCAGCGGACTATTCCCACCAAGGTGGTCTCTATCTTTCCATAGTTTAAGCAAAATAACATGGTAAACCTGTTCTGGCTTCCTCCGACCTGGTTGGTGTACCTTGTAGTCTACAGGCCCTGCTTCTCCATAATATCATAGGGCCCCTGCCACCTTGCAAGAAATTTGCTATCCACTGCAGGCACAAGTACCAATACCCGATCCCCAGGACTAAAGGTTCTTACTCGAGCCTCCTGGTTATAGACCCGACTCTGCGACCATTGTGCTGCCTCCATATGTTCCCGGACTAACGGTAGGACTGTCTCCATTCTTTCTTGCATTTTTGCAACATGTTCTATCACACTTTTATGGGGGGGGGTGGGTTGATTCTCCCATGCTTCTTTGGTTATATCGAGTAAGCCTCGTGGATGTCTGCCATACAATAGTTCAAAAGGCGAGAACCCCGTAGATGCCTGGGGCACCTCCCGCACTGCAAACAAATATGGCAGTAAGAGATCCCAATTCTTCCCATCTTTGGAAACGGCTTTTTTCAACATGCTCTTCAGCGACTTATTGAATCTTTCTACAAGACCATCTGTTTGGGGATGATAGACCGACGTGCGCAATTGTATAACATTTAACAAGCGGCAGAGTTCCTTCATGATTTTTGACATAATGGGGGTTCCCTGGTCTATCTCTTGAGGAATTCCCACCCACGAAAACATACCCATGAGTTCTTTTGCTATGAGCTTAGCTGACGTGTGGCGCAGTGGAATGGCCTCAGGATACCGGGTAGCATATTCTAAAACTACAAAAACTACTAGGATTTGTTGGTGTCCCCTTGCTGACTTATTGACAGGCCCTACCAGATCCATTGCCACTCTTTCGAAAGGTACCTCTATAATTGGTAAAGGCACCAAAGGACTCCGGAAGTGAGTCTGGGGACTGGTTACCTGGCATACTGGACAGGAATTACAGTACCGTTTAACTTCTTCATGGACACCTAGCCAATATAACCGCTGCAGAATTCGGTCTAGGGTTTTCTTTTGGCCCAAATGCCCACCGAGTACATGCGCATGTGCTAAGTCCATTACCAGCCTACGATATGCCTGAGGTACCAGTAATTGTTCTACCATTTCCCCACATATTTTCTCGAATCGATACAAGTCTCGGTTCAGCTCAAAGCGTGGCAACACTGTAGCCGCCTCAGGGTTTTGGGGTACCCCATTGACAAACTGTACATTCTCCCTGGCTCTAGCCAAAGTATGGTCTCCGAGTTGTGCTGTACCAAAATTGTCACCTGAAACATTTAAGTCTGACAATTCAGGTCCTGGCGGCAAATCTTCCACCTCTCCAGCCAACACTTCTATGGGAGGATTCTTCCCCTCCTCCACCGAAGGGAAGGTTAGCCCTACCGCCAGCACTTCATCCTCTGGGCTACCAGGTTCATGCCCTACTTCTGGAGAATGTAACCTGGTTGCCATTGGTGCCGGCAGCTGTTCAGGGAGTGGGACAACAGTTGGCCACAGCACAGAAAGCAAAGGAAAGTCTCTTCCAATTATCACTTCATAATGAAAATTGATCACAACCCCCACCTCGTGGCACTGCCTCCCCGCTGGCGTGTTTATCACCACTAGTGCGGTAGGATAGTATTACAGGTCCCCATGTATACAGAACACCCCAATTTTCCGACCAGTATACTCGCTGGTTTGTACCAGGGTGGCTCGTACCAGGATTACGAGACTCCCTGAGTCCAGTAAGGCCACAACCGGGGTGCCCTCCACTTCAGCTTTACACAAATGTTCAATATTGGGACCCTTCGGTGTGCCCATTGCACACATCGGTTCTGCATAGTGGGACTGGAGGTACCCAAAGTTTGTGTCCATGGGCTCAGTCAGGTGGGGGCAATCAGCTCTCATATGACCTGGTTCCTAGCACCACCAGCAGATTATGGGGCTCCTTTCTTCGCCTGATAAGTCCTGAGCAGCCTTCCTGGGCTCTGCTCGCCTAGCCAGGGGTGGGGACTTAGAGAACCTTCCTGTTACCTTCTGGGAAGTCCCTCCCTGTAGTTCTCTGGTAGCCCCATATCTCTCTATGAGGTCTATCATCTGAAGGGCATTAGTAGGTGAGGCCTGTCTGACCCAAGTTTGGAGAGAGTGGAGCAAAGCCCTCCAAAATTTATCAGTCACTATGCGGTCCAGCATAGCCATGGGAGACAATACCTCAGGTTGCAACCACTTTTGTAACAGCTGCACCAGGTCATAATACTGGGACCGAGCCAGCTTGGAGGGGTTAAACTCCCACTGGTGTACCCGTTGGGACCGGACTAACACATTTACCCCAAGACGTGACAGTATCTCACCCTTGCTGATCGTGTAATCCGCCTGTCACGATACTAGTGGATACAACTGGACACCAGTGGCTAGGTCAAAGAGACTGCAGACACAATGGGTAGCGCAAGCAATATTGTATTTGTGATCTGAATGCAATATAGCATATAAGTCCAGATAAATGTTCAGTCAATCTGATAAATGGTAATAGCAGAGCTGATACTCTGCGACACAGCATGCAAAGTCACTGAGCAATGAGGGCACAAGACACAGACTCTTGCAGGGCGGAGGAACACACTAGCTGGCTGGAGTTCTTACTTCACCGCAGGTGTAGTCAGGCAGAGGTTCCTGAAGTCCAGTGTCCAGTGTTCAGCAGGCAGGGATCCAGACGTGCAGGTTGGCAGAGGACTCCGCCGTTAAGAGAGGACCAACAGGGATAGTAAGTCCAGGCTTGGGACTGCAGAGGCACAAAGTCCAATACATAATACACAAGCAATGAATCAGAGCAGGTGCTGGCTTTATATACAGCTTTGGCAGGAAGCAAGATGGCCGACGTGGAAACATCAAGATCCATGTTAACTAAGGGCAAGTCTAAGGGCAAGAGAAACAGATTCCAGGACTAGATACTGACACCGCCCTTTGCTCAGTGGGTAAGTCCATATAGGCTTTCTGCGGTCCTGGGGCCACAAATGGAGAGATGATTTCTGCCAACTGGTCCCGGGGTAATTTCTCCCTCTCAGCCACTTCTTCAAACACCTCCAGGTAGGTCTCAACATCGTCAGACTTCTCCATTTTGGAAACCGCTGTATGAACCGCTTTCCGGACATCATGGATTCCCCGGGTAGTTCCTGTTGTCTGTGCCATCGTGATGTGCTGTATCAATAGCCGGTTTGTTTCCTGCTGCTGCTGTGTAGCCTGCTGCTGCTGTAGCATGGCCTCCATAAGCATTTTTACTGTTGTCTCCATTTCTGGAAAGTTCCCCACCTGGGTCTGCGGCACTCTTTTCACCCAGGACATATGCTGGAGTGCAGAGCAAAATTTCAGCAAAAACAGCCCGGCCACACTGCGTATGCCCGCATTCTCCACCAATTGTAGAGATTTGCTCTGGTAGGCAATGGCAGGGCCGCAGGCACGAGGCAACACGCTGGCTTAAAGTCCAACTTCAGTGGTTTAATGTCACTTTGAAAAACAGCAGGTTAACAGAAAGTAACGGAAAACATAAACATGCTCCAGCTTGGAGAACCACTGGTCCCAGACTCACCCTTGCATGAGACGGGCTTAACTAAGCATTTGCCATGTCAGCGGCATCTGCCAGGTGCCATTTCTAGGGTTGTTTGGAGTCTTGCTGCTATAGCTCTGCAGCACAGGTAATCCTGCTAACAAATTCAGGCTAACTCCAGCCAAGTTCCTGCATCTTCCACGCACACTCACACTGTGCCAAATACCAACCTCCATTATATAGTCCAAAGCCCCACCCGCAGTTGAGGTCGACATCACATGGGCTGATCACATGACCATGACATCATTGCAGATCCTTGTCTTCAGGGAAAATCCCATCCAAACTTTAACCTGCTTGGAGAAATGTATCTCCCATCCAGCAAAACACCCTTTGCTGTACCACAATATATATAAAAAATTATCAGAATTTAAGAGACCACTGCAAAATCTTCATTTTGTCTAATTTTTCTCTTTATAGGTATATTTTTGAGTAAAATGTAAATTGCTCTTGTTACAGAACCCCCCCAGCACCCCGAATAGGAGATGCATGTATGATAGGTGCAATGTGAGATGCATACCCCTAATGCAGCAACTGACCGGCTGCAAATCCTGGGCAGAGGTAAGCAAGATATCCCACTTCTAAGCTCCCCCCACCTTTGTAAATCCCACGGTAAATGATCGGGGGTCGCCGGCCACCTGCGGCTATTGTATTGTACGTCTGGCGTCTTAATTGGAGCCTGTTATCTACTTGCCCGCCACATATTGATTGTCCTATCCTCTGTATGTATATATATTCTGAGACCGGTGAGTAAATTGTTGACACACTGGAAATACATGGAGAAGCAGTGATCTTTTATATGTTCCCATGTTACAAAGCCTTTCGAGCCAGCGTCCTTCATCCAGAAGTGAGGAAAAGCAGAGCGGACCTCCTGAAACACGGGGTGGTAATGTAAGAGGTATTACAGCACAGAAGACCCCGTTACAGCTCTTTTATTCTATAAACTACTGACAACATGTCTTTGAATTTCCAAGCACTAAATTTTGTATATATTTTCAGAAAATGAGAAAGGGTCAAAAGAAGAAAAAAAATTCAGTGCTTGCAGACCTCAAATAAGCAGTTCTTCTTTGTTTGATGGCTTGTGACTATCCATCTTCCTCTTGATTACATTCCAGAGGTTTTCGATGGGGTTCAGGTCTGGAGATTGAGCTGGCCATGACAGGGATTTGATGTGGTGGTCCTTCATCCACACATTGATTGACCTAGCTGTGTAGCATGGCGCATTGTCCTGCTGGAAAAAAACAGTCCTCAGAGTTGGGGAACATTGCCTGAGCAGAAGTAATCAACTGTTTTTCCAGGATAAACTTATATGCGGCTTGTTTCATACGTCTCAAAGATTAACCTGCCCACTTCCAGTCTTGATGAAGCATCCCCAGATTATCACCGATCCTCCACCAAATTTCACAGTGAGTGCAAGATACTGTGGCTTGTACGCCTCTCCAGGTCTCTGTCTAACCAGTAGATGACCAGATATTGGGCAGAGCTAAAAATTAGACCTTACCCCAGTCCTCTATGGTCCAATCCCTATGGTCTTTGACAAACTTCAGCCTGGCTCTCCTTTGCTTCTCAGTGATGAAAGGCTTTTTTCTATCTTTACATGACTTGAGCTCTGCCTCTAGGAGCCTGCTATGAACTGTTCTTGCCGTGCACTTCACCCCAGCTGCCATTTGCCATTCCTTTTGTAGGTCACTTGATGTCATCCTGCGGTTGCTGAGTGACATTCGAATAAGATAACGGTCATCCTGGTCACTGGAGAGTCGTTTTCGCCCTCTGATGGTCTGTAGCTTTGTTGTCCCCAATGTCTACTGCTTGACCTTGTTGTAATGGACTGGTGTCTTAGAAATTTTAAGGATGGAGGCAAAATGACACTCACTGTATCCCTCTGCTAGTAAAGCCAGAATTGAGTCCTTCTTTTCCTCACTCAAAACTTTTCTTTTCAACTCCTTTGGCATGATTAAAAGTTATTTTTTTCATTTTTATTACTTTTGGGATATTACTAGCACTTGTTTTGCCATCCAGTTTGTCCTATTGCAAGAGGATTGTGTGACATCGGCGGCTGTGCCCGCCGTTGCCTCATCTGCGGCGGCACCCGCCGCTGCCTCTCCTTACCGGCACTCCTTCCTCAGTGCGCACTCTCACCCAGCCTCCAGCTCTGCTGCTTCCCTGCGCACCGTCCTTAGGCCGCGAGCGCGCGCCAGTCCTCTCTCTTCTGCTGGTGGTGGGCGTCGCTAGGGGCAGTGCTTGCAAACCCACTTCCTGACCATAAGGTATTTCAAGCGTCCTCTCTGTGATGATTGTGTGGTATTCACGCGTTGTTCTGGCCGCTATAGCTACACTATAGTTCCTCTTTTTTGAGATCCTCTCTGTTTCTCCCTGTCGATCTCTGCCTCGTCCTGCCCTTTTACCCTACTCCTTGCTCTCCTTGCCTATCATCTGGTATTCATACCACCGGTTCCATCTCCTGCCTCCCTGGGTCTCCTGTCTTCTGCCAATCCGTTCCTGTATCTCCTCCTGGAGCATCCACGTCTGCACTCCTTCTTCTTCTGTGGCTACTCCTGCTGCCCCTTCTAGTAGTTGCTGCCTGGTCCCCTCCTCATCCGATACCCCCGTTCAGGTACTCTAAACTCTGTCCAGTATCCCTGTTCCTCCTCTGGCCTTCCTAGTCCTTTGAGCCGTCCCTCTTGTTACCGGCTTCCGCGGTTTTGTCCTCTATGGCTCTGCCCCTAACGATCCCTGTATAGGGGTCGGTCATCACCTGGCGCACTCGACCCAGGGGCTCCAGATCCGCGACCCAGAGGGTCCACTCTCGGACATTGTCCATTCCTGAACGTCACAGTATCATCAGGCCATGGATCCCACCGGTGCCGCTACACAGAAGGAACTGCTTTTCTTACGTGAAAATCAGACCCGGATAATGTCCTTCATGAAATCTATGGACACCAGGTTGTCCGCCCTGCAAACCTCTGATCCTGGGCATGCTCCCCGCCTAGCCAGTCTCCAGCAGGAGCTCGCGCAGCAGCGCGATGCCCAGTCTCACATCTTGGGTTATATGGCGTCCGTAGACGATCGACTGCTTGCCTTGCAGTCCTCTGCGGCCGCCTCAACCTCACCCCGGGAGTTTTGTCCCCGCCTCCTCGTCTGGGAAAGCCTCCCCGGTATAGCGGAGATCCTAAGTTATGTCGGGGTTTCTTGAACCAGTGCAGACTGCACTTTGAGCTTTTGCCCCAACAATACCCCACAGATCGCGCCAAGGTGGCGTTCATAGTGTCCCATCTTGAGGGAGAGGCTCTGGCCTGGGTGAATCCTTTATGGGAGAGGGATGATCCCGTAGTTTCTAGTATTCAGAACTTTCTGGAGATGTTCCGCAAAGTATTCGCCGAATCCGGATGCTTAACATCTACCACAGAGGCCCTCTTTAACCTCCGCCAGGGTTCCCTTACTGTGGGACAGACACATCCGCTTTTGGACATTGTCGTCGGAACTTGGATGGAATAATGAGGCACTTGTGGGTGCCTTCTGGAGAGGTCTCTCAGGTAAAATCAAGGACAAGCTTGCCGGACGAGATACCCCAACCACTCTGGAGGATCTCATGGCTACTCGTATCGACCTGCGGTTTTTGGAACGCGCTCGAGAGTCGGTTAGGGAGAGAAAGCCCTTTAGGCTGTATCAAGCTACCATTCCGCGCTCCTCTGCTTCCTCTACTAGCGTCGCTACCGAGCCCATGCAGGTAGATCGTATCAGGCTGTCCGAGCAGCGGCGCAGGGAGAGGATGACGAACGGTCTCTGTCTGTACTGCGGTGGAGCCAATCACTTTGTGCGCACCTGTCCTGAGAAACCGGGAAACGCCTCCACCTAGGTCAGGTAAGGGAGGTCTTCCTAGGTGATCATAATTCCTCTCTGCCCCTTACCCTTTCAGCTTCAATTATTGCAGGTCAGGAGCGTAGATCTGTGGAGGCGTATGTGGACTCGGGTGCGGCTGGTAATTTCATTCGGCAAGAAGAGGTTGATAAACTCCAAATCCCGGTGGTCATCCTAAAAGACCCACGTGCAATCACCTCCATTGATGGTAAACCTCTCCCCGAGCTCGTCACCATGGTTACGGCCGAAGTAGATCTACAAATTGGAGCACTTCATCTCGAGAAAATAGCCTTTTACGTCCTGCCTAAATTGTCCCACGCTGTCCTCCTTGGATTACCCTGGCTTAGGCTGCACGAGCCAGTTGTCGACTGGCGCTCAGGGGAGATTCTGCGTTGGGGCCATTCCTGCCACGAACGTTGTCTGCAGCCCATCGTCCATCCTCGTTCTCTGCCTAAACCAGCCAATCTTCCGGGCCTTCCTGCACCGTACTACACGTACACCAATGTTTTTAGCAAAAAGGAAGCGGATTCTCTGCCTCTGCATCGGGCCTATGACTGCTCTATCGACCTGATTCCCGGAGCCACGCCTCCCAGAGGGAGAACGTATCCCTTATTCCCAGCAGAGACCACGGTTATGACTGAATACATACAGGAGAACTTGGCCAAGGGTTTCATTCGGAAATTCTCATCCCCAGCAGGCGCAGGCTTTTTCTTTGTGCGGAAGAAGGACGGATCACTTCGACCATGTATTGACTACCGAGGCCTGAACAATATCACGGTTAAGAATCGATACCCGCTTCCGCTTATCCCTGAACTCTTCGACCGGCTGAGGGGGGCTTGGATCTTCACGAAGTTGGATCTGCGGGGAGCTTATAATTTGATCTGGATCCGCGCAGGGGACGAGTGGAAGACGGCCTTCAATACCCGTGATGGTCATTATGAGTATTTAGTCATGCCGTTTGGTCTCTGCAATGCTCCGGCTGTGTTTCAGGAATTCGTTAACGAGGTGTTTCGGGATCTACTGTACTCTTTCGTGGTGGTGTACTTAGATGATATTCTCATCTTTTCGCCTGACCTATCCTCTCATCGGAGAAGCGTACGCATGGTCCTGCATCGTCTTCGGGAGAATCACCTCTACACCAAAATTGAAAAGTGCCTCTTTGAGCAAACCTCGTTACCCTTCTTGGGTTATATAATCACGGACTCCGGTCTGAAGGTGGATCCAGAGAAGCTCTCTGCGGTGCTCAAGTGGCACCGTCCTGTCGGTATAAAAGCCATCCAGCGTTTCCTCGGATGCGCGAATTACTACCGACAGTTTGTGCCTCATTTTTCCACAGTGACCAAGCCCATTATGGCCCTGACCCGTAAAGGAACAAAGTCAAACAGTTGGTCTCCCGAAGCTGAAGACGCCTTCCTCGCCTTGAAACGCTCTTTTGCATCAGCACCAATCTTACATCGCCCGGTGGTCAGTAGGCCTTTTGTTCTAGAAGTGGATGCCTCCTCCACCGGAGCAGGGGCGGACCTTTCCCAGCAGGTTCCATCAGGACGGCTGGTTCCCTGCGGGTTCTTTTCCAAATCCTTTTCGCCTGCAGAGTGCAATTACTACATTGGAGACCGGGAGTTGCTGGCCATTAAGATAGCTCTAGAAGAATGGCGGTACTTGCTCGAAGGGGCAGTGCATCCCTTTACTATCTTCACGGATCACAAGAATTTGGCCTATCTGCAGTCCGCTCAGAGACTCAATTCCAGACAGGCCAGATGGGCCTTGTATTTTTCTCGGTTTGATTTCAAGCTTCACTTCCGTCCCGGCAACAAGAACATCAAAGCGGATGCACTCTCCAGGTCTTTGCAGTCGCCTGAAGAGGATGAGGGTCCATCATATATTACCGAGCCTGCCAAAGAGATCACCGTGGCTCCGGTGAATTTTTCTACTCCTCCACCAGGCAAGACATTCGTTCCTCTGAATAAACGCCCGGAGGTGTTGCGCTGAGGGCATTCCTCCAAGGTTGCTGGGCACGTTGGGAACAAGAAGACCCTCTTGCTTCTATTCCATTATTACTGGTGTACAACAAGAGAACACAGAATGACAGATTTGCAAAAATTCTCTGCAGCCAAAAATATGGCAGTGATCAGCAAGTGCTGGATAACAAACACAGGGTATTTAGTCGATACGTTCTTTTGCAAAAAAATGTATACCAAGCTGCCTCACCAACGTCAAGGTAACCCGTATTGAAGCAGTCCCTATCTAATGTATTTAAAACCTGAACATGTGAACAGTGTCTAATATGAACAGGATTCCGACAGGCCGCTCCACAGTATGGGCTTATGGTCTGAGACAGCTCTTTTGTGCACATCACACAGGAGAGGGGTGTTGTCTCCCAAACCATGCTAAGCAAGGAAAAAAGGGATTAAAAACACATGTGACATGCACAAATGTGAACACGTCGGTCAGACAACGCTCACACCACCCATTAACTAAGATACAACAAGAGAACACAGAATGACAGATTTGCAAAAATTCTCTGCAGCCAGAAATATGGCAGTGATCAGCAAGTGCTGGATAACAAACACAGGGTATTTATTCGATACTTTTTTTGCAAAAAAATGTATACCAAGCTGCCTCACCAACATCAAGGTAGCCCGTATTGAAGCAATCCCTATCTAATGTATTTAAAATGTTATTACTGGTGGCCCTCCCTTCGCCAAGACGTGATGGACTATGTTGCCTCTTGCAAAACCTGTGCTCAGAACAAGGTTCCGAGGACCCTGCCCTCCGGTCTTCTCCAACCGTTACCTGTTCCGGAGGCTCCTTGGCAGCAAATCGCATTGGATTTTGTAACCGACTTGCCCCACTCAGCTGGTTTCACTACAATCTTAGTCATAGCAGATCTGTCACGATACTAGTGGATACAACTGGACACCAGTGGCTAGGTCAAAGAGACTGCAGACACAATGGGTAGCGCAAGCAATATTGTATTTGTGATCTGAATGCAATATAGCATATAAGTCCAGATAAATGTTCAGTCAATCTGATAAACAGTAATAGCAGAGCTGATACTCTGCGACACAGCATGCAAAGTCACTGAGCAATGAGGGCACAAGACACACTCTTGCAGGGCAGAGGAACACACTAGCTGGCTGGAGTTCTTACTTCACCGCAGGTGTAGTCAGGCAGAGGTTCCTGAAGTCAAGTGTTCAGCAATCACTCGGTCAGCAGGCAGGGATCCAGACGTGCAGGTTGGCAGAGGACTCCGCCGTTAAGAGAGGACCAACAGGGATAGTAAGTCCAGGCTTGGGACTGCAGAGGCACAAAGTCCAATACATAATACACAAGCAATGAATCAGAGCAGGTGCTGGCTTTATATACAGCTTTGGCAGGAAGCAAGATGGCCGACGTGGAAACATCAAGATCCATGTTAACTAAGGGCAAGTCTAAGGGCAAGAGAAACAGATTCCAGGACTAGATACTGACATTACTCCCACCTCAAGAACGGCCTCCGGACGACCTTAGACCAGGCTTGCCAGGGTACCTTTGATGGAACTGCTCAATCAGTCGGGAGGCGTTAATATTATCCACGGGTTCCCAGGAATTCTCCTCTGAGGAATAGCCTTGCCATTTAATCAAATACTGCAGTCGATTTCTGTAGATTCTTGAATCCAGAATCCTCTCAACGATGAACTGCTCTTGACCATCCACAAGAACGGGATCGGGAGGAGGAGATGAACGTCCTGGAAAAGGATTTGGTACTACAGTCTTTAGTAGGGAAGTATGAAAGACAGGATGTATCTTCAGTGTTTTTGGGAGTTTTAAGCGACATGCAACAGCACCTACCAGACCACTGATCCTATAAGGACCAATGTACTTCTGTCCCAACTTAGGGGAAGGGATCTTCATCTTTAAATTCTTCGTAGATAACCAGACTAAATCTCCTACCTTAAATGTTGGTGTTGGTTTGCGAAATCTGTCAGCTGCATTCTTGTACCTCTCTTGTGCGGAACCCAAAGTCTCTTTCAGAAGTTCAAGGTTCTGTTGAAGTGAAGAGATCCTGTCGGCAACTGCTGGTAAAGATGTATCTACCGGTAATCTGGGAAGAATGCTAGGGTGATAACCCAGGTTAGCGTAGAATGGAGACTGTTTGGTGGAGGCACTCTGGGAGTTGTTATAAGAGAATTCGGCCAAGGGGAGTAGCCTTACCCAATCATCTTGCAAATGGCAAACGTAGCACCGAAGGTATTGCTCTAGTGTTTGGTTGGTACGTTCTGTCTGCCCGTTGGACTGTGGGTGGAAAGCAGAAGATAAGTTAACTTCTATGCCTAATGCTGAACAAAAGCTTCGCCAAAACTTTGAAGTAAATTGAACTCCACGGTCAGAAAGAACTTCATCCGGAACCCCGTGCAGGCGAAGGATGTTCTGGATAATAAGGTCAGCAGTGTCCTTCGCAGAGGGTAAACCGGAACAAGGGATGAAATGGGCCGCCTTGGTCAGGCGATCGACCACCACCAAAATCGTACTCTTTCCCTCAGAAAGGGGCAGTTCTACAATAAAGTCCATAGAAATGGATCCCCACGGGCGAGACGGCACCGGCAAAGGCTGTAACAGACCAGTAGGGGAGGCACGTGGAACCTTGAATTTGGCACATACCTCACAAGATGAAACGTACTTCTGGACATCCTTCCGAAAACCTGGCCACCAGAAGAAGCGAGATAAGAATTCTTGAGTCTTCTGAATTCCTCTGTGCCCTGCAACCTTGGAATCATGAACCAATCTCAACACTCTTAACCTCACGGCTTCAGGAATGTAGAGGCGCCGTTCCCGGGTCCAAACTCCATTCCTAAAAAGAAGGCTTACCTCATCAGATGGCTGAGACAGGAAAAGATCAGAGTTGTAAGCTTCTTTGATGACCTGCAGCAAATCTTGATTCTGAAAGACTCCTACAAAATTGCAATCAGAAAGTATGGTCTTAGGTGGAGCATCTGGAACAGCGTCAGTGGAGAACATCCGGGATAGAGCATCTGCTTTTCCATTGCGAGAACCTGGTCTATAAGAGATTGTAAAATTGAATTGATTAAGGAAAAGACTCCAGCGGGCCTGCCGTGGGGTCAGGCATCTTGCTGACCTGATGAACTCAAGGTTGTGGTGATCCGTGAGGACCACGATCGGCTGTGAGGCTCCTTGCAGAAGACGTCTCCACTCCTTGAAGGCGGCGATGATAGCCAGTAATTCTTTATTTCCTACATCGTAGTTCTTTTCGGCAGGAGACAGTCGCTTGGAAAGAAAAGCACAAGGATGAAGTAAATTCTTCTCACCTGTTCTTTGGGACAGTATAGCCCCGGTGGCACAGTTTGAGGCATCCACTTCAATAATGAAGGCGAGTTCCGGGTCAGGGTGGATCAGTACTGGTGCTGACGTGAACTCGGTCTTGAGCCGAGAGAATGCTTCTTGGGCTTGAAGTGACCAAATAAATGCTGTCTTCTTCTGTGTCAACCGGGTGATGGGCGAGACGATGTCAGAGAAGTTCTTGATGAAACGTCTGTAGAAGTTAGCAAACCCGATGAAACGTTGGACCTCTTTGACGTTCTTGGGGATTGGCCACTCCTGAATCGCCTTGATCTTGCTGTTATCCATACTCAGACCCTGTGGAGAAATTACATAACCTAAGAATTGGATCTCCGACTTGTGAAATTCGCATTTCCCCAGCTTGATGTACAGCTGGTGTTCCCTCAACCGCTGCAAGACAGTCTTGACGTGTTGCTGATGTTCCTCCATGGAGCTAGAAAAAATCAGAATGTCATCCAAATAGATTACGACAAAAATATCAAGAATGTCTCTGAAAATATCATTTACGAGATGTTGGAACGTTGCTGGGGCATTGCAAAGTCCAAATGGCATGACCAAATACTCAAAGTGTCCATATCGAGACCTAAATGCTGTTTTCCATTCGTCTCCAGGTCGTATACGGAATAGATTGTATGCCCCGCGTAGGTCCAATTTTGAAAAGACCTTGGCCTGACGAACTCTCTCGAGAAGCTCCGGAATTAATGGCAGGGGGTAACGGTTCTTGATGGTTACCTTGTTAATTTCCTGGTAATCAACACCGGGTCTGAAGGATCCATCCTTCTTTTTAACGAAAAAGATGGGTGCACCGGCTGGAGAGAATGAGGGGCGTATAAACCCCTTGGACAGGTTCTCCTCGATATATTCTTTGAGAGTCTTGAGCTCTGGACCGGACAATGGAGAAATATTACCAAAAGGAATGGTAGCAGCAGGCAGAAGCTCGATTGGGCAGTCATAAGAGCGGTGTGGTGGTAATTTATCTGCATTCTTTTTATCGCACACGTCCGAAAATTCTTTATAAACTGCCGGTAACTCTAGGTCCGATGGTGGGTTGGCCGAAGAGGAATCAGTCGATTTCTCAGAAGTTACCTCTTTAGCTGGGAAGCGCAATCTCTTAGTCTCCCAGTCAATGAGGGGATTTTGAGCCTGCAACCAGGGTAAACCCAAGATAATAGGGAAATGTGGAGAGGAAATCAGAAGGAAGGGCAATTTCTCCTGGTGATCATCTCCCATGAGGACCTTCAGTGGTTCAGTCTGCTGGTCTACGGGCCCCGAGGTCAAAGGGGACCCATCCACAGTCTCCATCAGAATTGAAGACACTCTTCTCTGTGATCGGATTCCATATTCCTTAGCAAAAGAAGTGTCCATGAAGTTACCGCTAGCCCCAGAGTCTATCATGGCAGAACTGTTCACCCAACGGGAGTCAATCCAGATCTTGATAGGAAGGTAACAATGTGAATCTTTTTTCTTATTGCAAGGGTAAGAAACTGCAGAAGATAGAATAACAGCATTAATGGGTAGTATCGTTTCGGATGTAACAGAGTTCATATCTGAAAAGTCATAATCAGGAGCGGTTGCTGCAATTTCGGGTGGCCCTGATTCGGAAGTCATGGAGTATGATTCAGAGAAGTCACGTTCTACCACGGCTGCGGTTGTTCTGTGAGAACGATTGGGGCAGTTGATAATAAAATGTCCTGACTTCCCACAGTAAAAACATAAATTCTCCTTGAAGCGAAATTCCTTCCATTCATCACTTACTCGACTTCGTAGGGAATTTACCTGCATCGGCTCAGGTGCGGACTCCTGAGGACTTGAGTCCGGAATCTCCTTAGGAAGGAAAGGAAGAAGCGATTTATTGCTGCGGTTCATCTCAGACCACCTTTCTAGTTTTCGTTCGGAGATGCGAGCGTCTAGGCGAATACAGTGATTGATGAAATCACCTAGAGCAGTGGGAGCCTCCGCACGTGCAAGCTCGTCCTTGATAGAACTGGACAACCCCTTCTTAAATATAGAGTACTTCGCTGCACTATTCCAGGTGGTGTCCTGAGCCCACCTTCTAAAATCCATAGCATACTCAGTCACTGGGCGTTTACCTTGACGCAAATTCAACAGGGCCGTCTCAGCTGTAAGGCCACGGTTCGGATCGTCAAACATCTGCCCCATGGCGGCGATAAACATATTGAAGTCATTCAGACATGCATCCTGTGATTCTATCAGAGGGTTTGCCCAGGCAAGGGCCTTATTAGTCAGCAACATGATGATCGTCAATACTTTGGATCGGTCTGTAGGAAACTGTGTGACATGTGCAGCAAAGTATAAACGACACTGGTTCAGAAACCCACGGTACTTGTCTCGGTCGCCACCAAACCTAAATGGCGGTAGTTTTGGGATGGTAGGAACAGAAGCCTGAGATTGTGCCTCCAGAGCCGCAACTCGGCCACGCAATTCCTGAAGGGTCTGACTGAGCACTTGCATATCATATTTAGTCTGCCCCTCTAGGCCTTCTATTCTGCTCTTCCATGTCTGCACTTCAGCGTGTACAGTGGCAGTGATATTATTTAGCTTCTTAACACGCACTTCTAAAGTCTCTGACCCAGCGGCATCCATTTTTTAGGGCTTGTGTATCCTGTCACGATACTAGTGGATACAACTGGACACCATTGGCTAGGTCAAAGAGACTGCAGACACAATGGGTAGCGCAAGCAATATTGTATTTGTGATCTGAATGCAATATAGCATATAAGTCCAGATAAATGTTCAGTCAATCTGATAAACGGTAATAGCAGAGCTGATACTCTGCGACACAGCATGCAAAGTCACTGAGCAATGAGGGCACAAGACACAGACTCTTGCAGGGCAGAGGAACACACTAGCTGGCTGGAGTTCTTACTTCACCGCAGGTGTAGTCAGGCAGAGGTTCCTGAAGTCAAGTGTTCAGCAATCACTCGGTCAGCAGGCAGGGATTCAGACGTGCAGGTTGGCAGAGGACTCCGCCGTTAAGAGAGGACCAACAGGGATAGTAAGTCCAGGCTTGGGACTGCAGAGGCACAAAGTCCAATACATAATACACAAGCAATGAATCAGAGCAGGTGCTGGCTTTATATACAGCTTTGGCAGGAAGCAAGATGGCCGACGTGGAAACATCAAGATCCATGTTAACTAAGGGCAAGTCTAAGGGCAAGAGAAACAGATTCCAGGACTAGATACTGACAAGATCGCTTCTCCAAGATGGCTCATTTCATCCCCTTGCCCGGACTGCCGTCAGCTCCGAGGTTGGCCGAGATCTTCATCCACCAGATCTTCAGGCTACATGGTCTCCCTCAACAGATTGTGTCTGATCGTGGGGTCCAATTTACTTCTCGATTTTGGAGGGCTCTCTGTCGGCTTATGGGCACATCTCTCGACTTTTCCTCCGCTTATCATCCACAGACCAACGGGCAAGTGGAACGGATAAATCAGGTTCTGACAACCTACCTACGTCACTTTTCCAACACCCATCAGGACAATTGGGTCTCACTTCTACCTTGGGCAGAATTCGCCCATAATAATCATCCCAGCGAATCAACCACCAAATCACCGTTCTTTGTGGTCTCAGGTCAGAATCCGGGTGTTCCGCTGCCCTTTTTCACGTCTTTAGGAGTTCCCGCAGCAGATGCTCTCGCCATGGAATTTTCGCAAATTTGGAAGGAGACCAGAGAGGCCCTTGAGGATGCCAGTGCCCGAATCAAGAAACATGCGGACAAGAGACAGAAGGACCTTCCTCCGTACCATCCGTACAAGGTCTGGCTTTCGACCAAGCATATCCGCCTGAAAGTTCCATCCTACAAGTTAAGTCCCCGATACATCAGTCCCTTCGAAGTGCTTAGACGCATCAATGAGGTGGCTCATAAACTGAGGTTGCCAGCTTCACGCCAAGTCCCTAATGCCTTTCATGTCTCGCTCCTGAAACCTGCAGTTCTGAATCGGTTCCAACCTGCCTCCATTGCCCCTCCTTCACCTATTGGGTCGGATGACGTCTTTGAAGTAAAGGACATATTGGCCATGAAAAGAGTTAGGGGAAGACTCTTTTTCTTATTGATTGGAGGGGATTTGGCCCTGAAGAGAGGTCCTGGGAGCCTCGAGAGAATGTTAACGCTCCTCTTATACTGAAAAAAAAATTTCTGGCCAATCTCAGAAGGGGGGGACGTAAGGAGGGGGGTCCTGTGCCATCGGCGGCCGTGCCCGCCATTGCCTCATCTGCTGCGGCACCCACCGCTGCCTCTCCTTACCGGCACTCCTTCCTCAGCGCGCACTCTCACCCAGCCTCCAGCTCTGCTGCTTCCCTGCGCACCGTCCTTAGGCCGCTGGCGCGCGCCAGTCCTCTCTCTTCTGCTGGCAGTGGGCGTCGCTAGGGGCGTTGCTTGCAAACTCACTTCCTGACCATAAGGTATTTCAAGCGTCCTCTCTGTGGAGAAGACGCCTGATGATTGTGTGGTATTCACGCGTTGTTCTGGCCGCTATAGCTACACTATAGTTCCTCTGTTTTGAGTTCCTCTCTGTTTCTCCCTGTCGGTCTCCGCCTCGTCCTGCCCTTTTACCCCACTCCTTGCTCTCCTTGCCTATAATCTGGTATTCATACCACCGGTTCCGTCTCCTGCCTCCCTGGGTCTTCTGTCTTCTGCCAATCCGTTCCTATATCTCCTCCTGGGGCCTCCACATCTGCACTCCTTCTTCTTCTTCTGTGGCTACTCCTGCTGCCCCTTCTAGTAGTTGCTGCCTGGTCCCCTCCTCATCCGATACCCCGTTCAGGTACTCTAAACTCTGTCCAGTATCCCTGTTCCTCCTCTGGCCTTCCTAGTCCTTTGAGCCGTCCCTCTTGGTACCGGCTGTCGTGGTTCTGTCCTCTGTGGTTCTGCCCCTAACGATCCCTGTATAGGGGTCGGTCATCACCTGGCGCGCTCGACCCAGGGGCTCCAGATCCGCGACCCAGAGGGTCCACTCTCGGACATTGTCCATTCCTGAACGTCACAGATTGTGAACACCACAGCAGGGTTTTTTAAACTTTTCTTCGTTAAATAAGATTTGGTTCAGGTGATCAACCCATCAGAAGCACATTAAGGAGAATAAGGTGTACTCTGTTTGGAATTCAATTGACACTGGAATGGAATGGCTGTCAGACATGTAGAGAAGCTGATTTTTATAAAACTGTGCAGTGGTCTCTTAACTTTTGCCAGAGCTATATATAAAATCAGGAGTGTTTCTTTAATCCTTCTGTTTTTCATTCTATGATGAAAATGTTCATCACAGCCAAGTGCTACAGAGCGAATGTACGCGGTACTCAAGTGTACAGAGCCATGGGTACAAGCAGATAGCACTGGGGCCCCTGAAAAAGTGAAGAGTAAAATTGAAGAAAAGTGTAGGTTGGATTCTGGAAGTATCAGTGAAGAAATAATTTGCTGGGGCACCTAGGTGAAGCCAAACCATGGCCAGCAGGAAGCTATAGAACGGATGAAGGGGCACATTTGCCACAGAAAATCATAAACTTGAAACTCTGTAAAAGCAGCACTCCAGCGGTTTTTTTTATTTCAGCACTAGAGTGGTGCTATTAAAGTAAATTCCCTGACCCTAGTGTTATTTTCACCAGATTCTATCTTCAGCTCTTCAGCACCACTCTGGTCAATCCATGCCATTTTGTGACCACAACTTCTGTCTAACCAAAAGTCAAAGGTAATGGTGACAAGTTCTCAGTATAAATTTATGAAACCCTCATCCTGGCATCGTACTGGCTTTCATAGACTTTCATTTAGGCTAGATTCACATTTGCGTCTGTGTGCGCAGTGTTTTATCCGCATAGAGCCACATGCGTCATGCGTACATATATTTAACATGGTGTACACAGGGACCTGCGTTTGCATGCTTTTGCGTACGCATGTGTCATTTTGCGGTGTATGACGGGGCTCGGATAACACAACATGTTGCATTTTTTGTGGCGGCAAAAATCCATCAAATATGCGCATCCATGCGCATGCAGATGAGTGTGTCAAAAAAAGCATTACTGTCTATGGGAACGCATGCATGCGCAAGGACATGCGTACGCATGCGTTTGATACGCATGCATACTTCAGAATCAGCAGGTCCAGGAAATGGTTTCATCCACCCCCAAAACAAAGCTGTATATAAAAGGAAGTGTGGAAACTGCAAGGCCATTACTTTCAAGACTCTGGATCTGACAATAACACTGGCTATGCAAGTATAGAATCTTTGAAAATGTCTGTCTCTCTCACTATAGTCAGTACTTTGAACTAATTTTTTTTTTCTGTTCTTTTTAGACTGGTTGTCTACTGGTGCTGGCGTCTCTCCTGGTGCTGCCGTCTCACCTGATGCTGCCATCTCTCCTGGTGCTGGCGTCTGTCTTGGTGAGGAAAACACTGTCTATGTAAGTATAGAAGCTTTGAAAATGTCTGTCTCTAATTTTTGTTCTGTTCCTTTTAGACTGGTTGTCTCCTGGTGCTGGCATCTCTCCTGGTGTTGGCGTCTCTCCTGGTGATGCCGTCTCTCTTGGTGATATCTTCTATCCTGGTGCTGCTGTCTCTCCTGGTGCTGGTGTCTGTCCTGGTGAGGACAACACTGGAAGCTTTGAAAATGTCTGTCTCTAATTTTTTTCTGTTCCTTTTAGACTGGTTGTTTCCTGGTGCTGGCGTCTCTCCTAGTGCTGGCGTCTGTCCTGCTGCTGGCGTCTGTCCTGGTGCTGCTGTCTCTCCTGGTGCTGGCATCTGTCCTGGTGAGAACAACACTGTCTATGTAAGTATAGAAGCTTTGAAAATGTCTGTCTCTCTTAACTTTTTTTTCTGTTCCTTTTAGACTAATTGTCTGCCGGTGCTGCCGTCTGTCCTGGTGCTGCCGTCTGTCCTGGTGCTGCCGTCTGTCCTGGTGCTGCTGTCTCTCCTGGTGCTGCCGTCTTTCCTGGTGCTGCACTCTCTAATGGTGCTGCCATCTGTACTGGTGCTGCTGTATCTCCTAGTGCTGCCGTCTGTCCTGGTGCTGCCGTCTGTCCCTGTCCTGTGTTGACTGCTGTGCTGTTTGACTACTGCCTGTAATGTAAGTATTAGTGTCCATTGCTTACTTTTATTTTTTTGCTACATTGTGTTTGGCTCTTAACAAGTTTAATTTTTGTTATCTTTTTTTCTGTAGTGTTTTACTTGACTGCTGCCTGCTCTTCAACCATGTCCGGGTGAAGAAGCAGTCACTGGGGAGCGCTGAGGAGCAGACCACTGGGGATTTTTAAAAACAATAGAAACGGTGACGCCGTGGTGGCTCCAGCCAGGAACCCTCAAAAGAGGGATGGAGGTGGAGGAAAAGGTAAAACACGTCAGAGGAGTGCTCAAGAAGGCAATCACAATTTCAAGGATTTCTTGCTTTATTCCATAACGTGTTTCGACGGTCAGATGCCATCTTCATCAGGTGACAGGTGGTGTCTCTTTGACACTTTTCATTCCCTACTCAACCCAAGAGTACAGGCCCCAACCATGGATCTCCACGATGACGATCTGGCTAATTATTTTAAATAAAAAATTGACCATATCCGACAGGAAATTATCTCCCTATCACCTCATACCATGCACTGTCCTCCCTCCCCCATTGCATCTAGCTCACTCTCTGATTTTGAACCAGTAACAGAAGAAGAAGTAATCAGGCTCCTTGCATCTTCTTGCCCTACCACTTGTACCAGTGACCCCATTCCATCACATCTCCTCCAGTCCTTTTACCCTGCTGTCACCGCTCACCTAACAAAAATATTTAACCTCTCTCTCTCTTCCGGTATCTTTCCTTCCTTATTTAAGCATGCCATCATACAGCCATTATTTAAAAAACCATCCCTCGACCAAAACTGTGCCGCTAACTATAGACCTGTCTCTAATCTCCCTTTCATCTCTAAACTCCTGGAACACCTGGTTCACGCCCGACTTATCCGCTATCTCTCAGATAACTTCCTTCTTGACCCTCTATAATCCAGTTTCCACTCTCTACACTCTACTGAAACTGCCCTCAATAAAGTCTCTAATGATCTTCTAACAGCTAAATCTAATGGTCACTACTCCATGCTAATTCTCTTGGATCTCTCCGCAGCATTCGACACTATGGATCATCAGCTCCCCCTCACTATGCTCCGCTCCATCAGCCTCAAGAACACCGTTCTCTCCTGGTTCTCCTCCTATCTCTCTGACCCCTCCTTTACTGTATCTTTTGCTGGCTCCTCCTCCTCTCATCTTCCCCTTACTGTTGAGGTTACTCAAGGATCGGTTCTAGGTCCGCTCCTCTTCTCTCTGTATACTGCCCCTATTGGTAAAACAATCAGTAGATTTGGGTTCCAGTACCATCTCTATGCTAATAACACCCAATTATACACTTATTCTCCTGATAACGCCTGCCTTTTTGGAAAACACCAGTGATTGTTTAACCGCTGTCTCTAACATCATGTCCTCCCTCTATCTGAAACTGAACCTGTCAAAAACTGAACTCCTCGTATTTCCTCCTTCTACTAACCTACCTATGCCCGACATTGCCATTTCCATGTGTGGTTCCACCATTACCCCCCAGCAACATGCCCGCTGTCATGGGGTCATACTTGATTCTGAACTTTCATTTAACCCCCACATCCGATCACTGGCTCGCTCTTGTTATCTGCACCTCAAAAACATTTCTAGAATTCGACCCTTTCTTACTTTTGACTCTGCAAAAACTCCTACTGTTTCTCTTATTCATTCTCGTCTGTACTATTGTAACTCTCTACTAATCGGTCTCCCTCTTACCAAACTCTCCCCTCTCCAATCTCTCCTAAATGCTGCAGCTAGGATCATATTCCTCACCAATCGTTATACCCATGCCTCTACCTTGTGCCAGTCCTTACACTGGTTACCCATCCACTCCAGAATCCAGTACAAACTTATTACCCTCACCCACAAAGCACTCCATGACTCAGCACCACCCTACATCTCCTCCCTCTTCTCACTATACCATCCTACCTGTGCCCTCCATTCTGCTAATGACCTGAGGTTAACATCCTCAATAATCAGAACCTCCCAATCCCATCTCCAAGACTTTTCATGTGCTGCACCAACTCTTTGTAATGCACTACCGAGGTTAATACGATTAATCCCCACAGTTTTAAGCGTGCCCTAAAAACGCATTTGCTCAGACTGGCCTATCGCCTCAACGTATTAACTAAATATCCCTGTGTGGCTCATACAAAAATTTTTACCATAACTAGGTTCATCGCATCATGTTCTCACATGCTTTATACATTTAACCCCTTTCTGTCATGTGACGTACTATCCCGTCCATGTAGCTTGGGACTTAATTCCCAGGGACAGGATAGTACGTCACAGCGATCAGCAGCGCCCACGTGGTGAGCGCCGCTGATCGCGGCCGGGTGTCAGCTGATTATCACAGCTGACACCCTGCACAATGTGTCAGGGGCGGTCACGGACCGCCCCCGACACGTTAACCCCTTGCACACCGCGATCAAACATGATCGCGGTGTACTGGGGGTTAAAGGGAAGCATTGGCAAGGAGGGGGCTCCCTCCGTGCTTCCCTGAGCCCCCCACAGCAGCGCAATGTGCAGCGCTGCTGCGGGGGGCTCCATCCCTGCAGGTCCCCGAATCCAAGATGGCGACGGGGACCTTCGGGGGCCTGCAGGGAGCTGGCTTCCTCATGCCTGCAAAGCGCAGGCAAGGAGGAAGCCTTGTGCAGTGCCTGTGACAGATCGCTGATCTGTCACAGTGATTTGTGATGTGACAGCTCAGCGATCTGTCACAGGACAGTGATGTCCCACCTGGGACAATGTAATAAAGTTAAAAAAAAAAAGTGTAAAAATAATTTTTAAAAAATCGCTAAATAAATTAAAAAAAAAAATATTCCCTAATAAATTCATTTTTTGGAAATAAAAAAACAAACAATAAAAGTACACATATTTGGTATCGCCGCGTCTGTAACGACCCGCTCTATAAAACTGTCCCGTTAGTTAACCCCTTTAGCGAACCCCTTAAAAAATAAAAAACGAAGCAAAAAATAATGATTTATTATCATACCGCCGAACAAAAAGTGCAATAACGCGCGATCAAAAAGACGCATATAAATATGCATGGTACCGCTGAAAACGTCATCTTGTCCCGCAAAAAACGAGCCACCATACAGCATCATCAGTGAAAAAATAAAAAGCTTATAGCTCGCAGAATAAAGCGATGCAAAAATAATTATTTTTTATATAAAATTGTTTTCATACCTAAATGAGGTATCGCTGTAACCGTACTGACCCGAAGAATAAAACCGCTTAATCAATTTTATCGCAGGCGGAACAGTGTAAACACACCCCCCAAAAGAAATTCATGAAACGCTGGTTGTTGTTCATTCTGCGTCCCAAAAATCGGAGTAAAAAGCGGTCTGTTATGAATGAGTCACCGTAGGAGGCAAAAACAGAAATACTAGCTAAGTCCAGAAAACCAGAGAAGTTGGCAGCTATCTGCTTGCAGACCCCTGAACCTATCAACAACAACTAGCAGTAGCCGTGGGGGGTTCCTACGGTGCCCTAGACCCCTCGATCACAGCCGGAGAACTACTGTCATGGTATGCCTAGGTTACTTTAGGCAAAAACCCCGGGACCCCTGCGATGTCCCTCAGACTAGGGGAACCCTGTCTGTCCCTCTACCCAGGGTTTACACTGAAGGTGTGCCTGCCTGAGCCTCCACCCTGTCCCTGTCTCCTGTCCAGCCCTAAGCTGAACCCACCACCCTCCACCCAGTGAGGGGACCAGACACCAGACCCCACAAATACGTATGGACAGGGGTAAAAGAAACACCACACAGTTAATACACAAGGGAATACAATAATGTGCAAGGGCAACCAAATATATATATAACAGATTGGAGAAAGAACCACTGAGGGATATACTGCACCAGATATCAGACGCTCCAACACCACCACTACTGACCGGTATTGCTAGCACTAGGCTAAAGCTATAGTCGGCGACGCCCATAGTCAGGACGAACTATTTAAAGACCAAGGGCGTGGCCCAGCCCTCAGCCAGCATGACAACCTGGTTAACCCTATCCCGACTGGAACAGAATACCCAACAGGGTATTACCGCTGTCTGCCGGACACCCTGGTGTGAACAGTGTCCGACATGACAGTACCCCGCCTTCTACGAGGGACCTCCGGAACCTCACCATGTCGAGGACCTGGCTTGTCCGGATGGCGACGATGGAACATAGTAACCAGTCGATCAGCATGAATGTCAGTGGCCGGCACCCATGTCCTCTCCTCAGGACCATAGCCACGCCAGTGGACCAGGTACTGTAGAGTGCGACGCACAACCCTAGAGTCCACCACTTTGGACACCTCAAATTCCAACGCGCCATCCACCAAGACGGGAGGTGGTGGCCCGGGGGAACCATCCACCAAACCCACGACCTTCTTTAGCAATGCTTTGTGAAATACATTATGAATCTTATACACAGCCGGCAACTCCAAACGAAATGCCACTGGGTTGATCACTGCGGAGATTCTAAATGGGCCAATGAACCTGGGACCCAACTTAAGTGACGGTATCTTGAGCTTAATGTTCCTAGTAGATAACCACACCCAATCACCCACACACAGGTCCGGACCTGGCACACGTCTGCAGTCAGCCACCCGTTTGTACCTGGAACCCACCTTCAACAAGCGCTGCTTGACTCTCCTCCAAACAGACGACAATTGAGCTCCCAACTGGTCCTCTTCAGGGACGCCAACTGAGCACCCCTGACGCAAGGTGCAAAATTGAGGATGTTGACCATACACACAAAAAAAAGGAGATTCCCCAGACGATTCCTGGCAATGGTTGTTTATTGCGAATTCTGCCAGAGGAAGAAACGCTGACCACTCTTCCTGATTGTCGGAAATAAAGCAGCGCAAGTATTGCTCCAGGTTTTGGTTCATCCGCTCAGTCTGTCCATTCGACTGAGGGTGGAAAGCCGATGAATGAGATAATTTGATTCCAAGGCGAGAACAAAAAGCTCTCCAAAACTTTGCCACAAACTGCGTACCTCGATCAGACACAATGTCAGACGGGACACCATGAAGTCTGACCACCTCGCGAATAAATATCTGAGCAAGAGTCTTAGCATTGAGCAAAGACGGTAAAGCAACGAAATGTGACATTTTGGAGAACCTATCAACAATTACCAAAATGACCGAGTTCCCTGCCGAGGCGGGCAAGTCAGTAATAAAATCCATGGAAATCTCAGTCCATGGCTTACTGGGCACCCCGAGAGGCTGCAAGCTACCAGCGGGACGGGAACGAGGAGTCTTGGCCCGTGCGCACGTGGTACAGGCAGCCACATATGAGGCCACATCCTGCCGGATTTTAGGCCACCAAAAACGACGCGACACCAGTTCCAGAGTGCTCTTAACCCCTGGATGACCTGCCAGTACCGTGTCGTGATGTTCGCCCAACACTCTAGAGCGTAGATGTAGCGGCACAAAAGATTTATTAGCAGGCAACCCCGGCGGTACCACCTCCTGAGCCTCCGCAATCTCTGCCTCAATCTCTGTCGTGATGGCAGATACCACCACACCCTTTTGGAGAATAGGCACCGGCTCTTCACATAACTCTCCACCCGGAAAACACCTGGATAAAGCGTCTGCCTTAACATTCTTCGACCCAGGTCGATAGGTAACAATGAAGTTGAACCGGGTGAAGAATAATGCCCAGCGAGCCTGTCTGGAGGACAGGCGCTTAGCAGATTCTAAATAAAGCAAATTCTTATGGTCGGTTATCACAGTAATCTGATGAACAGCCCCCTCCAAGAAGTGTCGCCACTCCTCAAATGCCAATTTGATGGCCAATAGTTCCCTGTTGCCAATATCATAATTACACTCCGCAGGCGACAGCTTCTTGGAGAAGAAGGCACACGGATGCAACTTGGCCCAAGAAGGGCCCTGAGACAGTACAGCCCCCACTCCAACCTCCGACGCATCCACCTCCACGACAAACGGTAAGGAGACATCGGGCTGCACCAGAATGGGCGCTGAGGCAAAACTATTCTTGAGGAATTCAAACGCCTGTACCGCAGGCTCAGACCAGTCAGAAAAGTCGGTACCCTTCTTAGTCATGTCAGTCAGTGGTTTGGCAATCATAGAGAAGTTCTTAATAAATTTCCTATAGTAATTGGAGAAGCCAAGAAATCGCTGAAGCGCCTTAAGATTATCAGGCCGATCCCAATGTAGTACCGCCTGCACCTTTGCGGTGTCCATCTTAAAACCTGAGGCAGAGATTATATAACCCAAGAACGGTAGCTCCTGTACGAAAAACACACATTTTTCAAGCTTGACATAGAGCCTGTTCTCTCTGAGCAACTGCAGAACCTGTCTAACATGCTCTATATGTGTATCATGGTCGCGAGAGAAAATGAGGATGTCGTCAAGATAAATTATAACAAACCTCCCCAACAACTGAGAGAAGACATCATTAATGAAGTGTTGAAAGACCGCCGGTGCCATAGTCAACCCAAACGGCATTACCAAACTCTCAAAGTGACCCTCAGGGGTATTGAATGCTGTCTTCCACTCATCCCCCTGACGGACTCTTATAAGATTGTACGCCCCCCTGAGGTCCAGTTTGGAGAACCACCTGGCACCAACCACTTGGTTGAATAAATCGGGTATAAGTGGCATAGGGTAAGGATCACGGACCGTAATCTGGTTGAGTTCTCTGAAATCCAGACACGGGCGTAAACCGCCATCCTTCTTTTTAACAAAGAAGAAGCCAGCAGCCAGAGGAGAAGAGGAAGGTCTAATATGACCCTTGCTCAGGCTATCCGCAATGTATTCCTTGAGAGCTAGCCTCTCGGGACCTGAGATATTAAACATTCTAGCTTTAGGTAACTTGGCCCCTGGTTTCAACCTAATAGCACAGTCATAGGGGCGATGCGGTGGTAGTTCCGAACAACCCTTCTCAGAAAATACATCCGCATAATCCAGCAACGGCTCCGGGATACTGGGAGTCAAAGCGGAAATACATGTAGCCAGGCACCTCTCCTGACACTCCCTGCTCCACTGAATTATGTCCTGGGTCTTCCAATCAATAACAGGATTATGCATTGACAACCATGGAAAGCCCAGAACCATCTGAGCCGGTAAGTTACTAAGCACCTTACAAGTTACCCGCTCTGAGTGTAATACTCCGATGTGGAGTTGTATATCCAACACACACTCTGTGATCTCCCCTTGAGACAACGGGGAAGCATTGATGGTAACCACCCGGATGGGGTTCGGCAATTTCTCCACCGGAAATCCCGCTGTATGCGCGAACCTCTCATCAATGAGATTGGCAGCTGAGCCACTATCAATAAATACTGTAATAGAGAGCATTTGCCCCCCAAGTACCACCCTAGCAGGGAGCATACACTGGGAAACCATGACGGAGGATACACAAAGGCTCAGACTAGACTCCTCCAAACCCTCTGAGCCTATCAGTTTTCCGCCGGCGCACCCTTCTTAGGTACCAGGGGGCAAGCGTTAATAAAATGTCCTCCTTTGCCACAAAAAAAACAGAGCCCCTGCCTTCTGTGCCAAGGACGTTTAGGCTTGTTACTCGGTGACTGTGCTATACCAGCGATCTGCATGGGTTCCATGGATTCACCCGCGGCAACCTCACCGACCACTCCCCCACCTCCCGGAGGCAACGAAACCAGCGCCCCCTGACGGAGACGTCGGTCTATGCGTACTACAAGTGCCATCGCAGCCTCCAGAGAGGCGGGAGTCTCGTACATTAGGAGAGTCTGTTTAACCCTTCCAGAAACCCCATGCAAAAATTGACTTCTAAGCGCAGGGTCATTCCACTGCGTGTCCACCGCCCAGCGCCGGAATTCCGTGCAGTAATCCTCAGCTGGTCGATCACCCTGTAGCAGTGAGCGTATCTTAGACTCTGCCAAGTTTAATCTATCCGGATCGTCATAGATCAAACCCAGAGCAGAGAAAAAAAAATCTACAGATTCAAATGCCTGTGAGTCTGAAGGGAGTGAAAAGGCCCAGGCCTGTGGGTCACCACTCAGCAAAGAAATCACCAAGCCCACGCGTTGAGCCTCATTACCTGAGGAATGTGGACGCATACGGAAATACAATTTGCATGATTCACAAAACACCGTGAACTTACCACGATCACCAGCAAATCGTTCAGGAAGGGGAAACTTGGGCTCAGCTGCCCTGGCTGCAGCCTCAGCAGGTACTGCAGGAGCTGACAGGCCTTGTTGCTGGACCGCCCCCCTGAGTTCAGTGACCTGTATGGATAGAGCCTCCAGCTGCTTGGTTAGGGAAAGTATAGGATCCATAGTAAGTAACCCCTATATTCCCTATCTATACCTTTTTTTTTTTTTTTTCCCTTCTCTCACTTTATTATTTGGGCCGACTATAATGTCATGGTATGCCTAGGTTACTTTAGGCAAAAACCCCGGGACCCCTGCGATGTCCCTCAGACTAGGGGAACCCTGTCTGTCCCTCTACCCAGGGTTTACACTGAAGGTGTGCCTGCCTGAGCCTCCACCCTGTCCCTGTCTCCTGTCCAGCCCTAAGCTGAACCCACCACCCTCCACCCAGTGAGGGGACCAGACACCAGACCCCACAAATACGTATGGACAGGGGTAAAAGAAACACCACACAGTTAATACACAAGGGAATACAATAATGTGCAAGGGCAACCAAATATATATATAACAGATTGGAGAAAGAACCACTGAGGGATATACTGCACCAGATATCAGACGCTCCAACACCACCACTACTGACCGGTATTGCTAGCACTAGGCTAAAGCTATAGTCGGCGACGCCCATAGTCAGGACGAACTATTTAAAGACCAAGGGCGTGGCCCAGCCCTCAGCCAGCATGACAACCTGGTTAACCCTATCCCGACTGGAACAGAATACCCAACAGGGTATTACCGCTGTCTGCCGGACACCCTGGTGTGAACAGTGTCCGACATGACAACTACATAGCCTAAAGACAGAAAGGGAAATCTAAACTGCCCCAGAGCAGACCCCAAAGCAATAGGCAGCCCCCAACATATAATGACGGTGAAGCAAGATGAAAAAACACTCACACAGATAGAAAGATAGGCTGAGCAAATGATGGGGCCCAAGCTAACTAAATAGGACAGGATAGGAAAGCTGCTGTCTGCAATCCGCCAAAAACCCTATCAAAACAAGGGCCAACAGGCTGATAGGGAAAAAGGCCCTGAAGACGCTAGGCTTCAAAAAGACTATATCAGCACTCAAGTATTTTCTGAAGACAGAGCAAAAAGGAATTCAGCTCACCCCAGCAGGGAATGGCAGAAATCCAGAAAAACAAGGCAAAGCAAAACAAAACACAAATGCAAAAAGCAGTGCAGAAAACTTAGCTTTTGAGGAGCAGGAATCAGACTGGTCTCCTAGAATCCCTCAGAGAGATCACCAGCAAGGCAGAAGGGCATCAGCTGCCTTATATCCAGTCAGCAATTCCCGTCACCCAGTCATCATCATCATACCCAGGTGCTTGGTAATCAGCCTCACTACCTTCCTTCACCAGAAGAGGGAGTTCATCAGACCTCAATGGCGAAGGGGAAAATGAACTCACAACAGCGATCAAAAGATGTCACGTGCATGAACATGATACCAATAAAGCGTCAACTCGTCCCGCAAAAAATAAGACCTCACATGACTCAGTGGGTCAAAATATGGAAAAATTATAGCTCTCAATATGTGGTGAAGCAAAAACTATTTTTACAATAAAAAGCGTCTTTTACCGTGTGACAGCTGCCAAACATAAAAACCGCCATAAATAGTAAATCAAACCCCCCGTTATCACCCCCTTAGTTAGGGAAAAATAATAAAATTAAAAAAATGTATTTATTTCCATTTTCCCATTAGAGTTAGGGTTAGGGCTAGGGTTATGGCTAAGGTTAGGGCTAGGGTTATGGATAGGGTTAGGGCTAAGGCTGAGATTAGGGTTAGGGGTGTGTTGGGGTTAGAGTTGGAGTTAGAATTGGGGGTTTCCACTGTTTGGGCACATCAGGTGCTCTCCAAATGCAACATGGCGTCTGATCTCAATCCCAGCCAATTCTGCATTGAAAAAGTCAAATGGTGCTCCTTCCCTTCCAAGCTCTGCCATGTGCCCAAACAGTGTTTTACCCCCACATATAGGGTATCAGCGTACTCAGGACAAATAGCAAAACAACTTTTGGGGTCCAATTTCTCCTGTTACCTGTAGGAAAATAAAAAGTTGGGGGCAAAAACATCATTTTTGTGGAAAAAATGTTTTTTATTTTCACGCCCGGGTGTTATAAACTTCTGTGAAGCACTGGGGGTTCAAAGTGCTCACCACACATCTAGATAAGTTCCGTGGGGGGTCTAGTTTCCAAAATGGGGTCACTTCTGGGGAGTTTAAATAGTTTAGGTACATCAGGGTCTCTCCAAATGCACATGACACCCACAGACCATTCCATCAAAGTCTGCATTCCAAAACGTCACTACTTCCCCTGCCCCGACATGTGCCCATACAGTAGTTTTCTCCCACATATGAGGTATCAGAGTACTCAGGACAAATTGGACAACAACTTTTGGGGTCCAATTTCTCCTGTTACCCTTGGGAAAATAAAAAAAATTGGGGACTAAATGATCATGTTTGTGGAAAAAATACAATTTTTTTATTTTCATGCCCGGGCATTATAAACTTCTGTGAAGCCCTTGGGGGTACAAAGTGCTCACCACACATCTAGATAAATTCCTTAGGGGGTCTAGTTTCCCAAAAGGTGTCACTTATAGGGGGTTTCCACTGTTTAGGTACATTCGGGGCTCTCCAAAGGCAACATGACACCTGCAGTGCATTCCATCAAAGTCTGCATTCCAAAACGTCACTACTTCCCTTCCGAGCCCCGACGTGTGCCCATACAGTAGTTTTCTCCCACATATGGGGTATCAGCGTACTCAGGATAAATTGGACAACACATTTTGGGGTCCAATTTCTCCTGGTACCCTTGGGAAAATAAAAAAATTGGTGACTAAAAGATTATGTTTGTGGAAAAAATAAAAAAATTTTATTTTCACGCCTGGGCGTTATAAACTTCTGTGAAGCACTGGGGGGTTCAAAGTGCTCACTACACATCTAGATAAGTTCCTTGGGGGGTCTAGTTTCAAAAATAGTGTAATTTGTGGGGGGTTTCACTGTTTTGGTACATCAGGGGCTTTCCAAACGCGACATGGTGTCTGATCTCAATTCCAGCCAAAAACGTCAAATGGCGCTGCTTCCCTTCTGAGCTCTGCCATGCGCCCAAATAGTGGTTTACCCCCACATGTGGGGTATCAGCATACTCAGGACAAATTGCACAATAACTTTTAGGGTCCTATTACCCTTGGAAAAATAAGAATTGCGGGTGAAAAGATCATTTTTGTGGAAAAAATATGATTTTTTAATTGTACCGCTGTACGTTATAAACTTCTGTGAAGCCCTTGTTGGTTCAAAGTTCTCACCACATATCTAGATAAGTTCCATGGGGGGTCTAGTTTCCAAAATGGGGTCACTTGTGGGGGGTTTCCACTGTTTAGGTACATCAGGGGCTCTCCAAACGTGACATGGCGTCCGATCTGAATTCTTGCCAATTTTGCATTGAAAAAGTCAAACGGCGCTCCTTCCCTTCTGAGCTCTGCCATGCGCCGAAACAGTGGTTCCACCCCACATATCAGGTATCAGCGTACTTAGGACAAACTGCATAATAACTTTTGCAGTCCAACTTCTCCTGTTACCCTTGGTAAAATAAAAAAAATTGAACCTGAAGTATTTTTTTTGTGAAAAAAAGTTAAATGTTCATTTTTTTTTAAATATTCAAAAAATTCCTGTGAAGCACCTGAAGGGTTAATAAACTTCCTGAATGTGGTTTTGAGCACCTTAAGGGGTACAGTTTTTAGAATGATGTCACTTTTGGGTATTTTCTATCATATAGACCCCTCAAAGTGGCTTCAAATGTGATGTGGTCCGTAAAAATAAAATGGTGTTGCAAAAATGAGAAATCGCTGGTCAACTTTTAACCCTTATAACTTCCTAAGAAAAAAAAAATTTGGTTCCAAAATTGTGCTGATGTAAAGTAAACATGTGGGAAATGTTACTTATTAAGTTTCTTGTGTGCCGTATCTCTGTGATTTAAGGGCATAAAAATTCAAAGTTGGAAAATTGCGAAATTTTCCATTTTTTTCACAAATAAACGCAAGTTATATGAATGAAATTTTACCACTATCATGAAGTACAATATGTCACGAGAAAACAATGTCAGAATCACCAGGATCCATGGAAGCGTTCCGGAGTTATTACCTCATAAAGGGACAGTAGTCAGAATTGTAAAAATTGGCCCGGTCATGAACATGCAAACCACCCTTAGGGGTTAAGGGGTTAATAGCCCTCTGTGTCTGTACTGTTACATATTTAGACTGTTAACTGGTTCATCTAGCAACAGGAACACCTCATTCTTACACTATGGCTGGTCCAAACAATAAAAGCAATTGTTACCATCCACCTTTCGTGTCTACCCTATCTTCTCATAGATTGTAAGCTTGAGAGCAGGGCCCTCATTCTTCTTGGTATCTGTTTTGATCTATGTGTTTATTGGTATGCTGTAATGTCTATTGTCTGTAGAAGTCCCCTCTATAATGTAAAGTGCTTTGGAATATGTTTGCGCTATAGAAATAAAATTAATATTATTATTATTATTATTGGTATGCAGTGACTGGCCATACTATACCTGTGTTAAATCATATAATTTCTTTACTGGTACCTTCCACTGATGAAGAGCAGGAGCAGTTGATTGGATTCTTCCCAGGGTCGTCAGGCTCATTTGTCTCAGGAGGAAATACGGGGTGTAAGTATTTTTTTCATCAGAGTTGTAATTGATTTTTTTTTTAAGTTTTACTTAAAATTGTTTTTTTTTATTTGATCTATAGGTTCCACAATGGAAAGAAGCCAAACAGGACATTGACAACGATCAACTCATTAACCTTGTGCAAGAGCAAGTACCATTGTGGGACACCCATAATCGTCAGCACTCCGACACAGTTGTGATTCGATGACTCTGGGAAGAAGTGGTCAGATCATTGTTGCATGATTGGGACCGTGCCAAACCACGTACCAGAAATGATTTTTTAAGTATTGCAATGTGATATGATGCGCCATTGAAACTGTAAATGTAGGTGCATTGTTTTCCAATTAATCTTTTCCTTTTTTTCCCCCTTCACAGTGAAGAGAATAAGAGTTCGTTGGCACTCGATGAAGGATCGCTTCAACAAGGACATGAGACAGGAGAACCAGGTTAAAAGTGATGCTGCTCAAAGGACAATAAGAAAATACAAATACCACCGTAACCAGGGCCGTATTTGCCAGTAGGCACTCAAGGGCCCGTGCTTAGGACTCTGCTGAGGGGCGGCACCTGTGCACTGTTTATTTTTTTATTTTTTCTTTCTTTTTTTTTACGGGTTCCCCCCTCCCTCCTCCCTCCATGACATCATACTCACCTTCTCCAGCGGTGCCTGCAGCTCCGATGGTCTCCGGCACCCCAGCTCTTCCTATGTGAGCGGTCACGTGGTACCGCTCATTACAGTAATGAATATGGACGCCACTCCTCTCCCGTTGGCGTGGCGTCCATATTCATGACCTTAATGAGCGGTACCATGTGACCGCTCACATGATGATAGTTACCGGCGCCGGCTGGGGTAAACATACACACGCAGGGACCGCGAGGTGAGCCCAGCCAATGCCATGCATACAGGGAGGGAGGAGGATGAGTGAGCCCATGGCAGCGGGGCGGGGAGGAGGAGGAGGATGAGTGAGCCCATGGCAGCGGGGGGAGGTGGATGAGTGAGCCCACGCTGCCCAGCGGGGGAGGAGGAGAATGAGCCAGGTGGAGAATGAGCGGCAGGGGGGAATGAGCCGGGTGGAGAATGGGGGCCGGGGGGGAATGAGCGCCGGGGTGGAGAATGAGCACCGGGAGGAATGAGCGCTTGGGGAGGTGGAGAATGACCGCTTGGGGGCAATGAGCAACAGGGGGGGTGGAGAATGAGCGCCGGGGGGAATGAGCACCGGGGTGGAGAATGAGCGCCGGAGGGGCAATGAGCGCTAGGGGGAGGTGGAAAATGAACGCCTGGGGGGGAATGAGCAAACAGGGGGGTGGTAGAGAAGAAGCGCTGGGGGGGAATGAGCACCGGGGTGGAGAATGAGCGCTGGGGGAGGTAGAGAATGAGCACCGGGGGGGAATGAGCCAGTTGGAGAATGAGTGGAGCCTGCACTGGAGAAACGGGTGCACTGGGGAGATGACTGCTCTCGAGAAACGGGTGCACTGGGGAGATGGCTGCACTGAGGAGATAGATGCACTGGGGAAATGGGTGCACTGAGGAGATGGCTGCACTAGGGAGATGGGTTCACTGAGGAGATGTCTGCACTGGGGAGATGGGTGCACTGGGGAAATGGGTGCACTGAGGAGATGGCTGCACTGGGGAGATGGTTGCACTGGGGAAACGGGTGCACTGTGGAGATGGCTGCACTGAGGAGATGGCTGCACTGAGGAGATGGGTGCACTGGGGAGATGGCTGCACTGGGGAGATGACTGCACTGAGGAGATGGCTGCACTTGGGAGATGGGTGCACTGAGGAGATAGCTGCACTAGGGAGATGGGTGCATGTGCACTGAGGAGATGGCTGCACTAGGAGATGGATGCACTGAGGAGATGGGTGCACTGTGGAGATGGCTGCACTGGGGAGATGACTGCACTGAGGAGATGGCTGCACTTGGGAGATGGGTTCACTGAGGAGATAGCTGCACTAGGGAGATGGGTGCACTGAGGATAAGGCTGCACTAGAGAGATGGATGCACTAGGGAGAGGGGTGCATGTGCACTGAGGAGATGGCTGCACTAGGGAGATGGGTGCACGGAGGAGATGGGTGCATTGGGGAGATGGCTGCACTGGGGTGATGGCTGCACTGGGGAGATGGGTGTGTGGCGCCCCTGAGGGTTCAGTCGCCACAGAGGTACTGCACCTCCTCCTGAGGTGTGGTACCCCACCATCCAGGTAAGGTGGAGACACCTGACCACACTCCAACACCTGCATCAAATACAACATAGTAGTGTAGCAAAGCACCCTTTGGTGGCTTCCTGCTTGTAACACGAAGCATGCTGGGAGGTGGGTGGCGCTTAGTCTGCATCAAAGAGCGGGAGAAGATAGCACTCAGGAGTAGTTGTGCTGAGGAGGTCCCCGGAGTGGGATGGATGAAGGCAGTGCTGCAGCCGACCTCAGTGATCTGGGTCCGCTGGCACAGGAAAGGGACTTTGAAGGAAAGCCTGATTCTCCATCAGAAGGAAGGTTTAGTACAGAACGTAAGGAGTAGAAGAGGACTGTGGAAACCGGGTTAGAGGAGAACCCCTTCCAAGTTCTAAGCGCAAGGCCGGGGTCCGGTCCCCGAAGTTGTATGACTACTAATGGTCCTGCAGCAGACACCGGAGGAATAGGAAGCTGTAAATGCTTTATTCCCACACAAGACTTGGGGGCACAACAGCAACAATAGTGAGCCGGGACTTAGTAGTAAGGAGTCCCCGAAGCAGGCTACAGCTGTCTGCCGTACAAGTAGAGTTCATAAGAACATCTGAAAGGAGGAACTCCAGTGTAACTCAGTACTGAGAGGACTTCACTAAAGGCACTAAAGAGGAGGTGTTCAGGAAAGCATATGTTGGCGGAGTGTTGGAACGGAGTGCTCCATCTGGCTTGGAGGTTGACTGAGCCCTGGACCCGGAGGACACGGCACGGATGCGGGCCCTTGTACCACAACTGACTGTGAGTAAAGCTTGGAACTACAGGCCCTGGTGTCCTCCAGTTATTCCGGTGGCGACACACTCAGCACCGCTACATCACAGCGCCTAATACCACACCACCTACATCTCCTCCATTATCTCTACATCTGCCCTGCCCTGGGACCACAGCTCCACCTGTGGGGAGCTTTAACATCTTTGCCGCACCACACCATCTTTCCCAGAGGATCTGCTTGCAGCGTCGGCTTAAGACCTCCCTTGCCAAACACCACAGGTGGCGTCACGAATCATTTATTCATAAACTTTGATCTATCATCTCCTTTATTACAATGGAGCCCCAGGGTCACGGACCGGGTCACCGCTACTGTGACACTTCCCTCTGAACCACCGTCCCGGTACCAAATACCCCACAGCCCTGGGAGGGCGATCCAGGTGCACTGGGGAGATGGGTGCACTTGGGAGATGGGTACACTGAGGAGATGGCTGCACTAGGGAGATGGGTGCACTGAGGAGATGGCTGCACTAGGGAGATGGGTGCACTGAGGAGATAGCTGCACTAGGGAGATGGGTGCACTGAGAAGATGGCTGCATTGAGGAGATGGCTGCACTGGGGAGATGGCTGCACTGGGCAAAAGGGTGCACTAGGGAGACGGGTGCACTGGGGAGACGGGTGCATGTGCACTGAGGAGATGGCTGCACTGAGGAGATGGCTGCACTGAAGAGATGGCTGCACTGAAGAGATGGCTGCACTGAAGAGATGGCTGCACTGGGGAGATGGCTGCACTGGGGAAACGGGTTCACTGGGGAAATGGGTGCACTGGGGAGATGGCTGCACTAGGGAGATGGCTGTACTGGGGAGATGGCTGCACTAGGGAGAATGGCAAAAATCGCTGATGTGAAAGTAGCCTAAAGGCCCCATCACACATAGCGATCACAAGTTTTGTGACACAACAGCGATCTCACCAGCGAGATCTCTGTGTGTGACAGCGATCAGCGACTGGCCCCCCTGCCGGTATCGCTGATCGCTCTAGGAAATCTCTGGACATTTCTTTTGTCGCTGATCTCCCACTGGCCAGCACACAGGCTGGAGACCAGCGATCAGCGATAAAATAATAAAAAAAAAGTAAAAAAAATGTCTAGGGCAGCATAAACTCTAAATACGGCCCTGACCGTAACCACGCTTTTTTGAGGCCTGCGCTTGCTCAGCAAATGTGAGTATCTTTTGTGCTGCTTACTATTATTTAACCTTTTTTTATGTTTTACTTTTATTTTCACCACAGAACCTGGTGCAGCACAACACACCTCCTCTGTAGCAACCCCACATCGAAAAGACAATGAACAGACGCAGTTCCAATCATCCACCAGCGATGTAACAATCTGTCAGGCCTCACAGGCTGAGGAACAGGCAGCCACTGGTCTATCAGGTTTTCCCCTCTCCCAACCCTCTGCCACTACTTTTGTTGGGTCTTCACGTCAGCGGCAAAGAGCCTGGGAGAGGTCACTCATGCCCGAGTTTATGCACTTAAGCTTAGTCTTCCAGGATGGGATTAAGATGCTTGGTGACAGACAGAAGAGTGGGTTCAACCACATGAACACACTTATACAGGATGTCAACAAACGCCTTGACCGCCTGGAAGCCGACCTTAAGAGTCCGGCGTGACTTTTTTTTCAGCAACAGAGCGGGAAGTGTCGGAAAACCTTACACCTCAATTCCAGCTCAACGTCATGCATGCCTGCCAGGCTGCTTACAGCCACGCATTGCAGCAGCAGCAGTCCCAAAGCTACAATCCACAGGTCGGAGGATATTACCAGTAGCCGAACATATACTTCCCAACTCCCACAGCACCGAACTATCCTCCGCCACCACCGCCTCCAGTTCAGAGATCCACCATGCTCCCAAGTTCATCATCCCTGCAGCCAGAAGCATCCACCACGTTCCCAAGTTCATTATCCCTGCAGCCCGCTGCATCCACCATGACCCCAAGTTCATCATCCATGTAGCCAGCAGCATCCACCATGCTCCCAAGTTCAGCACCCCTGCAGCCAGCAGCATCCACCACACTGCCCATCCACCATCTCCACCCTCACATTACAGGTACATTTTAATTAGCGGCTTAAACCATTCAGTCTTGCCATGCCACACGTCCATTATCTGAAACAAAGTATGCAGCAAACTTATGCCTCATCTGGGCAACTTCCACTGTAGTTCTCAGAGGATGATCTTGGTAATCATGCAATGTAACAGATTCCTCAGGTTCTAAGGTGGGTCACTCTTTTGCAAAGATGAAATTGTGCATAACAACACACGCTTTCACAACCTCATCAATTGTCTAGATTTTTTAGATTTATGGTTGTTCCCGAAATGCACCATTTAGATACCAGCAAGCCAAATGCACACTCCACAGTTCTTCATGCCCTAGTCGGTAGTTGAAAATCCGCTTGGTGTGATTTAAGTGACTATTTGAGTAAAGTTGGCTCACATTTGAAAGGCCTCATCCCCAACCACAACAAACGGCATTGGCAGTCCTACAGTGTTGGGAAAAGGTTGTGACGCATTGAAATTATTATGATATAAACATTGGCCCTTGTCAGTTTTTGAAAGTCTGAGTGTTAGGCGCCGGGTTCCTGCAACTGCGAAGCAGGAATCCAGAGCCTTGCACTCAGCAGTCTCCCATTCTCCACTGACTGCTCAGGAGCCTGGACAGCAATCCCAGTGTTCCAACCGCTCTGCTCAGATCAGCACTGCAGGTTTGGCTGTTGCTGCCACCTCTGGGCCAGCAATAGCAGCGCAGGCTGCTCAGCAGCAAGCCACTCCAGAGGCTAAGTCCTCCCGTCGCTCTACTGGGCATGCTCACGAGACGATCTCCCATTGGAGATCGGGAGTCACATGCCCAGGTCCTTCTCGTGATCTGATTGGTCCATATCAGGGATCTGGAAGCTTGCGGAAGGTCCCGGCTATAAAAGGTTCGCATGGCCACTCGGCCATGCGCTAGTATAGTCTCTAGTTTCTAACTGTGCGAATGATGATGGATGCATGTAGCTGCGAATGACTCATTAAGATCCCCTCCCTCTGATATTACGAGTGTGTATAGGGACTTAGCTTTAGAGTCAGTGCCAGCCACTGGCAAGCTACAAGCCACATTAGCATCTTCCACAGTGCTAGCATCCGACAGTGCGCCGGCAACCGGGCATTGTCGATTAGCGGCAGTGTCTTTCGCCACGCTGCAGTCTGCAGCTCCTCTTGGCATCCGCAGTAGCGACGCTGCACGCATGGTAGGTCTAGACGGACGCTGACCCTCTGCCTAGGGCCCAGCTCCTGTGACCATATACCATGCGTGCACTTCTCTGACCTGTGACATTAATAGGTTCAGCCTTTTGTGTTATCAGTTAGGCATCTCTGTGAATATAACAGTGATCGCTCAGCAACCCGCGTGCGTTATACCGCCATATTGTATGTCCGCCATTATCTAGGAGCAGTGTTAACACCTTCTACATGGTGGACCCCGGGCGGCGAATGCACTTTACGTTATTTTATATTTAGTGCATTCCGCCGTCCCTAACATTATACTAGCATCAGGGTCTGGCTAGTAATGGCGGACCAGCAGCAGCTACAGCAGTACATTCGGCAGCTGGAGAGCAGGTTGGCGGCTATTGAGAGCTCCACCTCAGCTGAGAATGCTACAGTGGCCGCTGCCCAGGCAGTCGCGCCAGAGCCGACAATGTCCCGCCTCCCATTGCCCGATAAATTTTATGGCGACAGTGCCGCCTGCAGGGGTTTCGTGAGCCAGTGCTCTATCCAGCTTGAGTTACTGGCCGCGCGACTCCCTACAGTGCGGGCTATGGTGGCGTTTATCATCTCCCTCTTGTCGGGCAGGGTGTTAGAATGGGCCACGCCGCTGTGGGAGTGTGGTGACCCCATGGTTCTGAGCGCTGCTCAGTTCCTCACCTCTCTAAAACAGGTCTTTTTGGGACCACGGGTCACTCACGATACCTCTCTCCAGCTGTTAGCGTTAACACAGGGGACCCTCTCGGTCAGCCATTACGCCGTCCGTTTTCGGACACTGGCTTCCAAGCTGGAGTGGCCTGATAAGGCACTCGTCCCTGTGTTCTGGAGGGGCTTGGCGGAGCATGTCAAAGATGCTTGAGCTACCAGGGAGGTTCCCGTAACTCTGGAGGAGCTGATTGCTATCTCTACCCACATTGACCTCCGTTATACTGAGCGCGGGTTGGAGCGAGCTCAATCCAGACAGAAGGTTAGGTTGACTCCCACCTTCTTTGAACCTCTTGATTCCACGGAAGTGTCTCGCACCGGTCCCAAGTCTAGTCCGGCGCGAAGCTCTGCACGCTATCACCGGTGTCGACAGTTTGGTCATTCAGCTAGCAGGTGCCCGCAGCGCTCAAGAAAACGCTCACATACCATGGTAGTAGGTGGGGGTCTACCTGATATGAAACCCTTTTCCCCAAACCGGTATTCCAAGGGACGTTAGATAGCGGTGCTTCCACCTGGGAGGTAGAGGTCTCGGTGGACTCATGTCCTCGTCCTTCGCCCAAAAGCACGCTATTCCGTTGATACTACTGCCCCATCCCTTGACCATCAGGGTGAATAATGGTGCGCCTTTACCATATCAGGTTACCCACCAGACAGCACCCCTTGGACTCTCAATCTCACCATCTCACCACGAGACCTTGTCCCTGTTCATTTTGCCAGATGGCATCGACCAGGTGCTTCTCAGAGTTCCATGGCTGCGTTGTCATTCCCCTCATATAGATTGGTCTTCGGGGAATATACTGGGTTGGAGCAAGAACTGTGAGGGAAGGGGCAGTGTGCAAGTAGCCTCCATGGAGGTGCCCGCAGATCTTTCCGTGCTCCCTAGTCACTACCGGCAGTACGCGGACGTCATCTCCAAAAAGTCAGAGGAGACGCTTCCGCCGCACCGTCCTTACGATTGTCCGATAGACCTATTGCCAGGCGCGGAACCTCCTAGAGGTCACGTGTATCCTCTGTCTCTCCCGGAGATGGAGGCTATGTCACAATATATCCGGCAGAACCTGGCAAGAGGGTTTATCAGAAAATCGGTGTCGCCGGCTGGTGCAGGGTTCTTCTTCATGCAGAAGAAGAGTGGAGAGTTGCACCCTTGCATTGACTACAGAGGTCTCAATGCCATTACTGTAAAAAACAAATACCCTCTTCATTTGATCTCTGAGTTGTTTGACAAGTTGCGAGGGGCCTGGATCTTTACTAAATTAGATCTACGGGGGGCATACAACCTGATCTGCAAACGCGAAGGAGACGAGTGGAAGACAGCCTTTAATACCAGGGATGACCACTATGAGTATCTGGTCATGCCCTTCGGCCTCTGTAATGCGCCTGCTGTCTTCCAAGACTTCGTAAATGACGTCTTTCATGATATGCTCTCCACCTCGGTGGTGGTCTATCTGGATGACATCCTCATCTTTTCTCCAGATTTGACCTCTCACCGGAGAGACGTCTGCAAGGTCTTCGACCGTTTTGCTGGCGAATTCTCTCTTCGCCAAGCTGGAGAAGTGCCAGTTTGAGCTGGAGTCCTTGCCGTTCCTGGGCTATATCATCTCGGCCCAGGGGTTGGCTATGGATCCTGCCAAATTGCAAGCGGTAATGGACTGGCAGGAGCCCCATTCTCTGAAAGCGGTGCAGTGCTTTTTGGGGTTCGCTAACTATTACCGCAAGCTCATTCCTCACTTTTCCACACTGGTAGCTCCTTTGGTCGCTCTCACCAAGAAAGAAGCCAATCCTAAGGTTTGGTCAGAGCAGGTCTTCACGGCCTTCTCATCTCTGAAGACCCATTTTGCTGGCGCTCCTATCCTCCACCGTCCCTATATGGATAAACCCTTTATCCTAGAGGTAGACGCCTCATCCGTCGGTGCAGGGGCAGTCCTTTTCCAGAAGGATGCTCAAGGTCGGAAGCATCCCTGCTTCTTCTTCTCAAAGACCTCCTCACCGGCGGAGAAAAACCATTCCATCGGGGACAGGGAGTTGCTGGCCATGAAATTGGCCTTTTCCGAGTGGAGACATTTCCTGGAGGGAGCCCGCTTTCCCTTTCAGGTGTACACTAGCCATAAAAACCTGGTCTATTTACAAACGGCCCAGCGCTTGAACTCTCGTCAAGCTAGGTGGTCGCTCTTCTTCTCCCGCTTCCGCTTCACCTTGCACTATCTGGAGAGAAGAACGTCCGTGCGGATGCTCTCTCTCGCTCGGTGGTCTCAGCGGAGGAAGAGGAGGCTGAGCCTCAGCTAATTGTCCCCACTGAGAGCCTGAGGACCATGGGCCCGGTTGCTCTTGAGGCAGTACCGCCGGGCAAAACCTTTGTTCCTCCTCACCTGCGACCAGCGGTCCTCACGTGGGCACATGCGTCCAGGGTGGGTGGTCACTTTGGCAATAAGCGGACCACAGAACTCCTGGCAAGGTCCTATTGGTGGCCGCACATGGCTCGGGACACAAAAGAGTACATTCAGGCATGCGTCTCTTGTGCTTGGAACAGGTCCTCTAGACAGAAGCCGGCTGTATTCCTTTGCCGGTGGCAGATAGACCCTGGGAGATGGTCAGCATGGATTTTGTGGTAGGCCTGCCCAAATCTGGTGACAGCATGGCCATCTGGGTGGTCACTGATCATTTTTCTAAAATGGTGCATCTGGTGCCACTCGCACGGCTGCCTTCTGCTCGTGGTCTCACTGCACTGTTCATAAAGCACGTATTTCGTTTGCACGAACAAACAAAATAGTCAGTGACTGAGGTTCCCAATTTGCATCTCGATTTTGGAGGGAGCTCTGCAGTCTACTCAGTATCAAGCTCAATTTGTCCTCCGCATATCATCCCGAGACGTACGGGTTGGTTGAGAGAGCCAATTAAACTCTGGTCACGTACCTGCAACATTTTGTCTCTGCCAGGCAGGATGACTGGGCATCCTTACTACCGTGGGCTGAATTTGCCCTGAATAACGCAGTGGCTGATTCCACTGGTCAGACATCGTTCCTTCTTAATTACGGCCAGCATCCGCATGTCCCCAACCCGATGCCAGTGTCTTCCACTGATTCCAGGGTGGCAGACTGATCAGTGGAGGCTCGGGACATTTGGGATCGCACCCAGGATGCCATTCAAGCCTCTAAAGAGAGAATGAGGGCGTCCGCCGACACACATTGGCGCCCCAGTCCTACTATTGCATCTGGCGAATAAGTGTGGCTCTCTGCCTGAAATATCAAGCTGCGGACCGAGTCCTCCAAGTTCGCGCCGCAATACATTGGTCCCTTCAAGGTCCTCGGGTGGATCAGCTCAGTGGTCTACCGTCTGGCGCTGCCACCACACTTGGCCATCTCTGACGTCTTCCACGTGTCCCTTCTCAAGCCTGTTCACATGTCCCGGTTTTTCTGAGTCATCTGCCGGGACATCAGACTTGTCTTCGGACGAGTTTGAGGTAAATGCCATTGTGGGACGCAGGGTTGTACATGGCAAAAAATTTTATTTGGTGGACTGGAAGGGTCATGGTCCAGAGGCCCGGACCTGGGAACCAGTGGAGAACATACACACCCTGCTCCTGATCGTGGCATTTAAGCGTAGCAAGGCTCGGAGGGGGGGTAATGTTAGGCATCGGGTTCCTGCAACTGCACAGCAGGAATCCAGAATCTTGCATTCAGTGGTCTCCCATTCTCCACCAACCGCTCAGGAGCCTGCACAGCAATCCCAGTGTTCCAGCCACTCTGCTCAGCTCTGCTGGTTTGGCTGTTGCTGCCACCTCTGGGCCAGCAATAGCAGCACAGGCTGCTCAGCAGCAAGCCACTCCAGAGGCTAAGTCCTCCCGTCGCTCTACTGGGCATGCTCACGAGACGATCTCCCATTGGAGATCAGGAGCTACAAGCCACATTAGCATCCTCCACAGTGCTAGCGTCCGACAGTGCGCCGGCAACTGGGCATTGTTGATTAGCGGCAGTGTCTCTCTCCGCGCTGCATTCTGCAGCTCCTCTTGGCATCTGCAGTAGCGACACCGCACGCACGGTAGGTCTAGACAGACACTGACCCTCTGCCTAGGGCCCAGCTCCTGTGACCATATACCGTGCGTACAATTCTCTGACCTGTGACGTTAACAGGTTCAGCCTTTTGCGTTATCAGTTAGGCGTCTCTGTGAATATAACAGTGATCGCTCAGAGCACCCGGGTGACGTTCAACCCACGTGCGTTATACCACCATATTGTATGTCCACCATTATCTAGGAGCAGTATTAACACCTTCTGCATGGTGGACCCCGGGCGGCGAACGCACTTTACGTTATTTTATATTTAGTGCGTTCCGCCTTCCCTAACACTGAGAGTCATTTCCTCATCCAAATGAGTCAACGTCCACAGCCACAAATCGACATTCAGCATCTGCAATCACCATGAGAAAAGTCGAAAAGTATTTTTTGTAAATAAAATACTCTGTTCCACTTCCAGCAGGTTTCATAATCTGAATGTGTTTGCCGTCCACAGCCCTCACACAGTTAGGAAAATCACAAATGTCCTTGAATTTCTCAGCATTTTCCAGCCAGAGTTCAATTGTGGGTTGGGGGAGGAATTCTTGATGCAGACCGTCACATAAAGCCCTGCAGATGTCTCCAACAATCCCAGAAAGGGTGGACACTCCAATCCGGAACTGGAAATGGAGAGATGATAAGGTCTCTCCGGTAGCCAGGAATCTGCCCAACAGAAAATGGAAAAAAAAAAATTAATACATGGGGTTTCTCACAATAATACTGTGATCATGTGTTTGTCTTTCACAATTACATACCTCAGGGTCACCAACAGACGTTCCTCAGCAGGTATTGCTCGCCGGAGTTGTGTGTCATGCCTGGTGATGTATCCTCGGACACGCTGCAGCAAGTCATCAAAACTCCATTAAGATAGCCTCATGTAGTCAAAAAACTTCTGAGGGTTTGCACGCAGCTCGGTGTACAAAGAGTGGTAGGCTCCATGGCTCTCTCGGAGTTCAAGGATGGGGTGTTGCCAGTAGCAACCATGACGTCTTCGCAGTCTTTGTCTTCTTCTTGACAAGCAAAAGCAAAGGCAACAGCCAATTTCAATTGTAAATCCAGATTATCATAGAAGCTCTCCATGTCAAGATCCATCTTGCAGCTTGATACAGCAGCCAAAGACGAGGATTTCCTCAGTGCAGTGTCTCCATATATATAGAAATGCCATGAGGCATGCACACTGGGTGTCTGATGTGAAGGAAAAGCTACTGCAAAACATTGGAAATATCGAACGCATGTGCATAAATAATGCAAACGCATGCAAAAACGCATACAAACGCATGCACATGCAGCTTTTTTGCCATCATGCATAAGATGATGCGGATGCGTATAAAAAATGTTGCGTTTGCATGCGTTTGCGCATGTGGCAGATACACTGCGGACTCAAACGCAAATGTGAACCTAGCCTTACTTGTGACTACTGGATCAACCAACAAACACAGGGACAATACAGTAGGTCACAAATTGTAGACGACGACCGGAGCAGTTGATAATAGGTGAAGACAGTGGCTGGTAAGTATGAGACTAGGGGCAGGGAACTTACATTAGTGATATCAATCCAGCGGTAAAATTTAAAAAAACAATTTAACGACAGAAGATGTATTAAAAAAGCACTTTGGTTAAACATTGCCAAAAGCAGCATTACAAATCCAAAATTGTGTGAATAATTCCAATGAGCGCATATTAACATTATAACTATACCTTAAAGGAACCTGTCAGCTTCACCAGTCACCAAAATGCCACTATGTCTTTATTAAGCCCTTTATGTAATTCCTGTGGCATAAAATAAATTTTAACTGTGCTTGTCATATTCTAATTAGTGATTGATTAGTCATGAGGGTTTTGTTTTCCTCACATTAATCATGTTATCACTTCCCCGTGGGCGTAACTGACTTGACTGGGAAGAGTCATCGCCTCTTTGCAAATCTCTGGCTCCCCAGATTGATGAGCTGTGCATGCCCAAAGAATCAGCAGTCAAGCAGGTGAGCCAGCAGCTACCACTGATTCTTTGCAAATCTGATGGCTCTTGCGGCCCCCCTCACGTGTGCAGTACAGCTATAAAACCGGAAGCGCATATTCCGAAATTTGTAAAATTCCAAAAGTGACGCAGCTCCTACAAATGATGTCACTCATGCCCACAGGGGAGGAATGATCGCTAATATAATTGCTTAGATATTGTCAGCGCTGCAGTATATCCTTAAATCATATAGGAAGAGGAGTTGCCAACAAAAAATATTTTTAAATTAAAGGAAACCTGTCAACCCCAAGGGAGTTTTTAAGAGCCACCTTCATCAGCACTAAGGCTGCATTCTGTGATGGTGGCTCTTTTGTTTCTGACCCCTAGTAACGCCAAAATATTGACTTTTATAACTAGGTCCCCATACCTGTATTGAGTCCCATAAGTATGGTGTGTCCCCCTGTATCAGCCACCTCCCAGCTGTCCATCATGCCCCTGTCTTGCATCTGGGCGCCGCCTCCAAGCCGTCCATCATGCCCCTGTCTTGCATCTTGGCGCCTCCCATCCGTCCATCATGCCCCTGTCTTGCATCTGTGCGCCACGTCCCATCCGTCCATCATGCCCCTGTCGTAACACACTGCGGAGGCGGGATTAGGGGACTCCAAAACATGCAGGCTTGATGGCCTGATGTCAGTTCCTAGGCAGCGCGCACTGCGCATGCCCGAGAACTGTTGTTACAGCACAGGTGTCGGCATACAACACAGGAGGAGGCGGCGACACACAGGGGCATGATGGACGGATGGGAGGCGGCACCCAGACACAAGACAGGGGCATGATGGACGGATGGGAGGTAAGGCCCAGATGCAAGACCTGGGAGGTAACTGATACAGGGGGACACACCATACCTATGGGATGCAATACAGGTATGGGGACCTAGTTATAAGTCAATATTTCTGCGTAACTAGGGGTCAGAAACAGAAGAGCCACCTTCACAGAATGCAGCCTTAGTGCTGCTGAAGGTGGCTCGTTTACCTAAAAATGCCCTGGGGGGGGTGACAGGTTCCCTTTAACATTAAATATGTGATCAGCTGGCAGTTACACAGCCAATAATCGTTTGGCCAAATATCATCGTGTAATAAGTCAAATAAAATACACACTTTCACACAATTATATATAAATTTTTACAGTTGTAATTTTAAGACATTTCAAGATCAGTCTATTAATACTTACAATAGCTGCGCCCCAAAAATGTATAGCTATTTCAGTAGACAAACTGTAATTATAAACTCCTTCAGTGCACACAAGGATTGTCCCAAAAGCAACTTGGAGAAAAGCCATTGTAATCTGAATAATCTGTGAATAAGAAATATAATATACCATCAAATCAGCTTTCAAATTTCCTTAAGCAGTGTGTGATGCACTATTATGGTTGATGAAGATACCTATTTAATTTCTTAACCCGTTAGTGACAGAGCCAATTTTGTCCATAATGACCAGGCCAATTTTTACAATTCTGACCACTCACCCTTTATAAGGGTATAGCTCTGGAAATCTTCAACGTATTCCACTGATTCGGAGAATGTTTTCTCGTGACATATTGTACTTCATGTTAGTGGTCAAATTTCTTTGATATAACCTTGCATTTATTTATGAAAAAACAGAAATTTGGGAAAAATTTTGAAAATTGTGAAATTTTCAAACTTTTAATTTTTGTGCTCTTAAATCAGAGAGTCATATAGCAAAAAATAGTTAATAAATAACATTTCCCACATGTTTACTTTACATCAGCACAATTTTGGAAACATAATTTTTTTGTTAAGAAGTTATAAGGGTTAAAAGTTGACCAGCGATTTCTCATTTTTCCAGCAAAATTTACAAAACCATTTTTATCGGGACCAACTTACATTTGAAGTGAGTTTGAGGGGTCAATATGGCAGAAAATACCCCAAAGTGACACCATTATAAAAACTACACCCCTTAAGGTGCTCAAAACCACATTCAAGAAGTTTATTAACCCCTTAGGTGCTTCACAAGAACTAAAGCAATATAGAAGAACTTTTTTATTTTTTCAAGGGTATCAGGAGAAAATGGACCACAAAATTTGTTGTGCAATTTGTCCAGATTACGCTGATACCTCGTATGTGGGGAAAAGTCACTGTTTGGGTGCATGGCAGGGCTCAGAAGAAAGGGAGCACGTTTTGAATTTTTGAACGCAAAATTGGCTGGAATTAAACACAGGTGCCATGTCACGTTTGTAGACCCCCTGGTGTACCAAACAGTGGAAACCCCCCAATTCTAGCTCCATCCGTAACACAGCCCTACCTCTGACCCTAATCCCAACCCTAACCTTAACCATAACCCTAACCACAACTCCAAGGCCACCCTATCCCCAGCACCACAACCGTAACCCCAACCGTAACCCCAACACAACCCTAACCCTAGCCCCAACCCTAACCCTTGCTCTAATCCTAACCCTAGCTCTAACCCTAACCCTAGCTCTAACCCCAACCCTAGCCCCCACCGTAGCCCTAGCTCTAACCCCAACCCTAATCCTAGAACCAATCCTAACCTTAACTGCAAAGAATGGAAAAAAATACATTTTTTATTTTATTATTTTTTCCTAACTAAGGGTGTGATAAAGGGGGGTTGATTTACTATTTTTTTATTTTGATCACTGTGATAGGGTCTGTCACAGTGATCAAAATTAACCAATATGAAAAATCTCCTATTGTTGCTGGCAGATCTCGGCGGGTGCACTGCACATGCATCCGCCATTTTCTTCGAGGAAGAAAATTCCGGGGGAAAGAGCCGGAGGGTGCAGGTATACTGGAGATTCCAGAGGTATCGGGGGTGGGGGCTCAGGAGACCCCATTTCTCTCTCCTCTGGTATGCTAGATCAATAGATTTGTCAAAAATCACAGCTGCCATCAAGCTCTGGGATTAGTAATGGATAGTGTTGAGCATTCCGATACCGCAAGTATCGGGTATCGGTCGATACTTGCTGTATCGGAATTCCGATACCTACTTCCGATATTTTTTCAATATCGGAAGTCGGCATCGGAATCGGAAGTTCAACGTTGATTGACAGCCTGACGTCATCATGATGCGCGGTGTGTGCGCATCATGATGCGCCGTCATTTCGGGCCTTCCGGGGGTCTCTGCCGGCCTGCCGGGGGGCTGTGTGGACTGCCCGGGGTCTGTACCGGCCTGCCGGGGGGCTGTGCCGGCCTGCCGGTGGTCTGTGCACCCTGTGGGGGTCTGTACCGGCCTGCCGGGGGGCTGTGCCGGCCTGCCGGTGGTCTGTGCACCCTGTGGGGGTCTGTACCGGCCTGCCGGGGGGCTGTGCCGGCCTGCCGGGGGGCTGTGCTGATGTCCGGGGGTCTGTGCAAGCATCGTCCGATGGGACTACAAGTCCCATCTGGCGATGCCTGCTACCATGACAGTGATTGACACATTAGCCAATGATGGGACAGTAGTAGTCCCATCATCCGGCTAATGTGTTAAATGTTAAAAAAAAAAAAAAATACTACATACATACTACATACATACTACATGCATGCTACATACATACTACATGCTACATACATACTACATACATACTACATACATACCACATACATATCACATACATACTACATACATACTACATACATACTACATACATAACACATATATACTACATGCATGCTACATACATACTACATGTTACATACATACTACATATATACTACATACATACTACATACATACTACATGCATGCTACATACATACTACATGCTACATACATACTACATGCTACATACATACTACATATATACTACATGCATGCTACATACATACTACATGCTACATACATACTACATATATACTACATACATACTACATACATACTACATGCATGCTACATACATACTACATGCTACATACATACTACATATATACTACATGCATGCTACATACATACTACATGCATACTACATATATACTACATGCATGCTACATACATACTACATGCTACATACATACTACATATATACTACATACATACTACATGCATGCTACATACATACTACATGCATGCTACATACATACTACATGCTACATACATACCACATACATACTACATACATACTACATGCTACATACATACTACATATATACTACATGCATGCTACATACATACTGCATGCTACATGCATGCTACATACATACTACATACATACTACATGCTACATACATACCACATATATACTACATACATACTACATACAATACATTCATACAATACATACATAGACATACAGTACATATAACATAGAGTAACATACTTACCAATACTTGTCACATTGTTCCCCGAAGCCATTGTCTTTTACGGAATAAATATTAACATAACAAACCACAAAAATACTCACCCACGATCCGAAGCAGTCCACGAGTGTGTCCCACGACGATCTTGGGTAGAGAACTGCAGCATCAGCTGTTGCTGCCGTTCTCTACGGGCTGCAGGAATCCAATGACGGAAGGTAGGTATCCTTACGCACTGTATTCCTCCGCCACTTAAAAAAAAAAGTCCCTAGTCTCACTTTATGCCATTGCTGTGTGGGAATTTCCCACGCAGCAATGGCATAAAGTGAGACTAGGGACTTTTTTTTTTTTAAGTGGCGGAGGAATACAGTGCGGAAGGATACCTACCTTCCGTCATTGGATTCCTGCAGCCCGTAGAGAACGGCAGCAACAGCTGATGCTGCAGTTCTCTACCCAAGATCGTCGTGGGACACACTCGTGGACTGCTTCAGATCGTGGGTGAGTATTTTTGTGGTTTGTTATGTTAATATTTATTCCGTAAAAGACAATGGCTTCGGGGAACAATGTGACAAGTATTGGTAAGTATGTTACTCTATGTTATATGTACTGTATGTCTATGTATGTATTGTATGAATGTATTGTATGTAGTATGTATGTAGTATGTATGTAGTATGTATGTAGCATGTATGTAGTATATATGTGGTATGTATGTAGCATGTAGTATGTATGTAGTATGTATGTAGCATGCATGTAGCATGCAGTATGTATGTAGCATGCATGTAGTATATATGTAGTATGTATGTAGCATGTAGTATGTATGTAGTATATATGTGGTATGTATGTAGCATGTAGTATGTATGTAGCATGCATGTAGTATGTATGTAGTATGTATGTAGCATGCATGTAGTATATATGTAGTAGGTATGTAGCATGTAGTATGTATGTAGCATGCATGTAGTATATATGTAGTATGTATGTAGCATGTAGTATGTATGTAGCATGCATGTAGTATGTATGTAGTATGTATGTAGTATGTATGTGGTATGTATGTAGCATGTAGCATGCATGTAGTATGTTTGTAGTATATATGTGGTATGTATGTAGCATGCAGTATGTATGTAGCATGCATGTAGTATATATGTAGCATATATGTAGTATGTATGTAGCATGTAGTATGTATGTAGCATGCATGTAGTATATATGTAGTATGTATGTAGCATGTAGTATATATGTAGTATGCATGTTGCATGCATGTAGTATATATGTAGTATGTATGTAGCATGCATGTAGTATGTATGTAGTATGTATGTAGCATGCATGTAGTATATATGTAGTATGTATGTAGCATGTAGTATGTATGTAGCATGCATGTAGTATATATGTAGTATGTATGTAGCATGTAGTATGTATGTAGCATGCATGTAGTATGTATGTAGTATGTATGTGGTATGTATGTAGCATGTAGCATGCATGTAGTATGTATGTAGTATATATGTGGTATGTATGTAGCATGTAGTATGTATGTAGCATGCAGTATGTATGTAGCATGCATGTAGTATATATGTAGTATGTATGTAGCATGTAGTATATATGTAGTATGTATGTTGCATGTAGTATATATGTAGTATGTATGTTGCATGTAGTATACACTCACTGGCCACTTTATTAGGTACACCTGTCCAACTGTGTGTTAAGACTTAATTTCTAATCAGCCAATCACATGGCGGCAACTCAGTGCATTTAGGCATGTAGACATGGTCAAGACAATCTCCTGCAGTTCAAACCGAGCATCAGTATGGGGAAGAAAGGTGATTTGAGTGCCTTTGAACGTGGCATGATTGTTGGTGCCAGAAGGGCTGGTCTGAGAATTTCAGAAACTGCTGATCTACTGGGATTTTCACGCACAACCATCTCTAGGGTTTACAGAGAATGGTCCGAAAAAGAAAAAAAATCCAGTGAGCGGCAGTTCTGTGGCCGGAAATGCCATGTTGATGCCAGAGGTCAGAGGAGAATGGGCAGACTGGTTCGAGCTGATAGAAAGGCAACAGTGACTCAAATTGCCACCCGTTACAACCAAGGTAGGCAGAAGAGCATCTCTGAACGCACAGTGCGTCGAACTTTGAGGCAGATGGGCTACAGCAGCAGAAGACCACACTGGGTACCACTCCTCTCAGCTAAGAACAGGAAACTGAGGCTACAATTTGCACAAGCTCATCGAAATTGGACAGTAGAAGATTGGAAAAACGTTGCCTGGTCTGATGAGTCTCGATTTCTGCTGCGACATTCGGATGGTAGGGTCAGAATTTGGCGTAAACAACATGAAAGCATGGATCCATCCTGCCTTGTATCAACGGTTCAGGCTGGTGGTGGTGGTGTCATGGTGTGGGGAATTTTTTCTGGGCACTCTTTGGGCCCCTTGGTACCAATTGAGCATCGTTGCAACGCCACAGCCTACCTGAGTATTGTTGCTGACCATGTCCATCCCTTTATGACCACAATGCACCCAACATCTGATGGCTACTTTCAGCAGGATAATGCGCCATGTCATAAAGCTCGAATCATCTCAGATTGGTTTCTTGAACATGACAATGAGTTCACTGTACTCAAATGGCCTCCTCAGTCACCAGATCTCAATCCAATAGAGCATCTTTGGGATGTGGTGGAACGGGAGATTCGCATCAGGGATGTGCAGCCGACAAATCTGCGCCAACTGTGTGATGCCATCATGTCAATATGGTCCAAAATCTCTGAGGAATGCTTCCAGCACCTTGTTGAATCTCTGCCACGAAGAATTGAGGCAGTTCTGAAGGCAAAAGGGGGTCCAACCCCTTACTAGCATGGTGTACCTAATAAAGTGGCCAGTGAGTGTATATGTAGTATGCATGTTGCATGCATGTAGTATATACACTCACTGGCCACTTTATTAGGTACACCATGCTAGTAAGGGGTTGGACCCCCTTTTGCCTTCAGAACTGCCTCAATTCTTCGTGGCAGAGATTCAACAAGGTGCTGGAAGCATTCCTCAGAGATTTTGGACCATATTGACATGATGGCATCACACAGTTGGCGCAGATTTGTCGGCTGCACATCCCTGATGCGAATCTCCCGTTCCACCACATCCCAAAGATGCTCTATTGGATTGAGATCTGGTGACTGAGGAGGCCATTTGAGTACAGTAAACTCATTGTCATGTTCAAGAAACCAATCTGAGATGATTCGAGCTTTATGACATGGCGCATTATCCTGCTGAAAGTAGCCATCAGATGTTGGGTACATTGTGGTCATAAAGGGATGGACATGGTCAGCAACAATACTCAGGTAGGCTGTGGCGTTGCAACGATGCTCAATTGGTACCAAGGGGCCCAAAGAGTGCCCAGAAAAAATTCCCCACACCATGACACCACCACCACCAGCCTGAACCGTTGATACAAGGCAGGATGGATCCATGCTTTCATGTTGTTTACGCCAAATTCTGACCCTACCATCCGAATGTCGCAGCAGAAATCGAGACTCATCAGACCAGGCAACGTTTTTCCAATCTTCTACTGTCCAATTTCGATGAGCTTGTGCAAATTTTAGCCTCAGTTTCCTGTTCTTAGCTGAGAGGAGTGGTACCCAGTGTGGTCTTCTGCTGCTGTAGCCCATCTGCCTCAAAGTTCGACGCACTGTGCGTTCAGAGATGCTCTTCTGCCTACCTTGGTTGTAACGGGTGGCAATTTGAGTCACTGTTGCCTTTCTATCAGCTCGAACCAGTCTGCCCATTCTCCTCTGACCTCTGGCATCAACATGGCATTTCCGGCCACAGAACTGCCGCTCACTGGATTTTTTTTCTTTTTCGGACCATTCTCTGTAAACTCTAGAGATGGTTGTGCGTGAAAATCCCAGTAGATCAGCAGTTTCTGAAATTCTCAGACCAGCCCTTCTGGCACCAACAATCATGCCACGTTCAAAGGCACTCAAATCACCTTTCTTCCCCATACTGATGCTCGGTTTGAACTGCAGGAGATTGTCTTGACCATGTCTACATGCCTAAATGCACTGAGTTGCCGCCATGTGATTGGCTGATTAGAAATTAAGTCTTAACACACAGTTGGACAGGTGTACCTAATAAAGTGGCCAGTGAGTGTATGTAGTATGTATGTTGCATGTAGTATATATGTAGTATGAATGTAGCATGTATGTAGTATGCATGTTGTATGTATGTAGCATGTATGTAGCAATTTTTTTTTTTTTTTTTTTTTTTTTTTTACATTCAACACATTAGCCGGATGATGGGACTACTACTGTCCCATCATTGGCTAATGTGTCAATCACTGTCATGGTAGCAGGCATCGCCCGATGGGACTTGTAGTCCCATCGGACGATGCCTGCACAGACCCCCGAAGCCTGCACAGCCCCCCGGCAGGCCGGCACAGCCCCCCGGCAGGCCGGCACAGCCCCCCGGAGCCTGCACAGCCCCCCGGCAGGCCGGCACAGCCCCCCGGCAGGCCGGCACAGCCCACCGGAGCCTGCACAGCCCCCCGGCAGGCTGGCACAGACCACCGGAGCCTGCACAGACCCCCTGGCAGGCCGGCACAGCCCCCGAAAGGCCCGTACAGACCCCAGAGAGGCTGTACAAGGGAAAAACAGGATTTTTCTTATTCCGAAACCGGAAGTCCCATAGACTTGAATGGGACTTCCAGTATCGGAATCGGCGATACCGATACTTTTTTTTAAGATCGGCCGATACATTCCGATCCGATACTTTGAAGTATCGGACGGTATCGCTCAACTCTAGTAATGGATAATAAAAATACACACACAGAAAAAAATACTTTATTTGAATAAAGACTTCATCACAATATCCCTCATTCACTAATTTATTGAAGAAAGAAAACATAAAATCCAATGCAGGCCGGCAGTAATCTACCGAATCCGATGTAGTCGAGAAATGCAGGGCTGGCTCCAAGTTTTTGTGGGCCCTGGGAGAAAGAGTCTCAGTGGTCCCCTTTAACACATATCACGATTCATACTGCACAGATATGGCAGAGAAGGCAGGTATAGTACAATGCCAAAGATTTCACTTACAGTATTATGGGCACCACATAGTGCTCCATACAAAATAATGAGCCCCATATAATGCTCCATACAGAATAATGAGCCCCATATATTGCTCCATGCAGTATTATGGGCACCACATAGTGTTCCATACAGAATAATGAGCCCCATATATTGCTCTATACAGTATTATGGGCACCACATAGTGCTCCATACAAAATAATGAGCCCCATGTATTGCTCCATACAGTATTATGGGCACCACATAGTGCTCCATACAGAATAATGAGCCCCCTATGTTGCTCCATATGGTATTATGGGCACCACATTGTGCTCCATACAGAATAATGAGCCCCATATATTGCTCCATACAGTACATTGAGCCACATATATTGCACCATACAGTATAATGGCCCCCATATAATGCTACATAAAGAATAATGAGCACATATATTGCTCCATACAGTATAATGAGCCCCATATATTGCCCCATACATTATAATGAGCCACATATACTGCTCCATACAGTATATAATGACCCAAATATATTGCTCCATATAGTATAATGGCCCCCATAGATTGCTCCATACCGTATAATGAGCCACATATATTGCGCCATACAGTATAATGGGCCCCATATAATGCTACATAAAGAATAATGAGCACATATATTGCTCCATACAGTATAATGAGCCCCATATTTTGCCCCATACAGTATAATGAGCCACATATATTGTTCCATGCAGAATAATGAGCCCCATATATTGCTCCATACAGTATAATGAGCCCCATGTAATGTTCCAAACAGTATATGATGGGCCCCATATATTGCTGCATACAGAATGGGCCCCATATAATGCTTCATACAAAATAGGATCCATTTTTACCACCTATTTTTTGTAGAAGTATCTCATTAATTGAGAAACAAAAATAATTTTGAAGTGACACAAAAAGATTCAGAAAAATAATAAGTTTATTATTCAATAAAACAGGTTATTTTTTTCTAAAAAAAAGGGTTTTTTTGCAGGAAAAGGTACTGAAAAAATAGAAGTTTTTTAGGAGTTCTCAGATGATCATTAGAATAACACAATAATTAGATTTCCTATACATTCATATTGTAGAATAGCCAAATATAAACTGCAGAGTCCAAATGTGCTGTAATTATTGATAGAAAAAATATCTCATAATTAATCAAAATAAAGTGCCTAGTGCTATATATGTCTCACAGGGAAGAGATTCTAAGAAAAATTCTTTTAAATTAATATTTCAACACTTTGCTATTTGGCCACAAATGGCAGTATTACTCCACAAATAGATTGAAGCATCAAAAGAAAAGTGAAATTCACTAACGAGCAGCTCAGCAAAAGGTACTTTTACATCTCACATTATATATATATGTCAGTCACAATACCTAATCTCCATTAGATACACCTTGTTGCTAATCAATTGATTATGCAATAACTATTATTCTATAAGGTTTTTGAGCATCCTCTCTCTGCTTCCCCCTTCTAGGTAACTGATCCTGACTTCCTATCAGTTTTCCCCCTCTGTAGTGCAAACTAAGCTCCACCCACCTCCAAGCACCCTTCACGAACCAAGCAGGGGTCATAGAGGGTGCCCTGCTGTTCTAAGGTTTCTGTGCTGGGTGCAGGTGCTGGAATATGGTCAGGTGTCCCCATCTTATCTGGGAAGTGGGGTACCACACCTCAGGAGGAGGTGAAGTACCTCTGTGGCGACTGAACCCTCAGGGGCGCCACATATGCTTCTGCTTTCCAGCTCATGCTCACGAAAGGCGGAGTCACAGTTGTCGTTTTCTCTCCTGTCAGCACTCGCCGTCATGTTTTTAACTGCCACCTTAGTCTCTGAGACGTTTGTAGTTCCACATAAAGGTTCAGGCACATCCCATAAAGTGGTCACTTTCTGAATTTAAGTCTCTATTCTCTTTGCGGCGTCTCCATAAGACAGTATATCAATCCATCTTAAATTTTCCAAAGTTTCCATAGCATCTGAGGTACTTGTCACTTCTCTCAGGTCTCCAGTCTCATTTTTACTGGTCATAACAGTCTCATCTTTTCTTATCACATATATTTCTTCTTTTCTTGTTACATCAGTGTCATCTTTTCCTGTCACATCAGTGTCATCTTTTCCTGTCACATTCAGGCTACTTGCCTCCTCCAGGGCATCCGTACCTCCTGGACCACAATCTTCTGACACATCACTCTTTTCTTTATTCACGGTCTCTCCGCATAGCATGGTGTCGGCATCCTGTCAACTACGCCAAGTGTAAGGTTCAGCCAGGACTGTAGTTGTGGCCGAGGACTCCAGGGCAACGGAGTCCTAGCCTCCCCTCACATAGACATGACAGTTTTCTGTCAGCATACTTGTCGCTTTCCCCAGCTCCCCGTCAGGGCTTTCTTTTATACACTGAACATTCTCCCCAGATGATGTGGAACAAACAGAGTCACAGTCCTGTTCAATACTGTTCATTACTTGAACAATCAACTTTACTGTTTCCTTTACACAGCGCATATATATTCACTCCAGCATCAGCATCAGGGTTGGCAATAGACATTTTCTCCTCTGTCCTTGCCTTTCCCTCTCTCCCACTAAGCTCGCTTCCGGGACGGACCGTGCTCTCCGGTCTTTCAGCATCATCTCTGCTTAGTCTTACTTCAGTAGGGGACCCTCGTAACCGTTTAGCCCCGGTCTCAAGAACAACCACAGATGAGATAAGCCGACACATTCTGAGTGACCTGCCCGTACTGCTTAGTCTTCTTCTGGCAACTGCAGACCCACTAATTCTGCACTGCCATGACTTCTCCTGGTTTTACTCCCCGATGAGATACTGGCCCGAATTCTGTATGACTGGGCTCTTGACTTTAACATTACCGAGCCAACAGCCCTGCCAGAGCTCTCCCACCCAACTGATTTAAATTCCAGATGCTCCCTGGCTTAACAGCTGTTATCCCCTCCTAATTTAACTGTTTACAAGCTGAGCATCTCTAACCCCATCTAGAGGGTAAACTAGGGTACTACTCTTTCCCTATACAAAAATGTCCAATGATAAATACTGTACATATAGCAGATACAATAAATAGACATTTACATGGCATGTACAATAAATACTAATAACGTTAAAAGGAAAGGGAACATAACCTCCGACATTAAATATACAGTGCTCAAATAAAATAAAGGGAACACTTAAACAACACAATATAACTCCAAGTAACTCAAACTTCTGTGAAATGAAACTGTCCACTTAGGAAGCAACACTGTTTGGCAAACAATTTCACATGTTGTTATGCAAATGGAATAGACAACAGATGGAAATTATTGGCAGTTATCAAGACACACTCAATAAAGGAGTGGTTCTGCATGTGGGGACCACAGACCACATCTCAGTACCCATGCTTTCTGGCTGATGTTTTGGTCACTTTTGAATGTTGGTTGTGCTTTCACACTCGTGGTAGCATGAGATGAACTCTACAACCCACACAAGTGGCTCTGGTAGTGCAGCTCATCCAGGATGGCACATCAATGCGAGCTGTGGCAAGAAGGTTTGCTGTGTCTGTCAGCGTAGTGTCCAGAGGCTGGAGGCGCTACCAGGAGACAGACCAGCACACCAGGAGACATGGAGGGGGCCGTAGGAGGGCAACAAGCCAGCAGCAGGACTGCTACCCCAGCCTTTGTGCAAGGAGGAACAGGAGGAGCACTGCCAGAGCCCTGCAAAATGATCTCCAGCAGGTTACAAATGTGCATGTGTCTGCACAAACGATTAGAAACTGATTCCATGAGGATGGTCTGAGTGCCCGACGCCCACAGATGGGGGTTGTGCTCACAGCCCAACACCGTGCGGCCCTCCAAAGAAATGCCACCCCACACCATTACTGACCCACTGCCAAACCTGCTGAAATATGATGCAGGCAGCAGATCACTCTCCACAGCGTCTCCAGACTCTGTCATGTCTAGCACATGTGTTTAGTGTAAACCTGCTTTGATCTGTGAAGAGCACAGGGTGCCAGTGGTGAATTTGCCAATCCTGGGGTTGTGTGGCAAATGCCAAGTGTCCTGCATGGTGTTGGGTTGTGAGCACAACCCTCCCCTTGCAGACATCAACTACCCTCTTGCTGTCAGGACAGTGGGCTTACTCTCAGAATACACTGGTTCTACCAGAGCTTGATAGTCTCTTCCCATGAGGCCTATGGCTGCCGGACACAAAATTAACATTTCACTCCTTGGGTGTATTCCAATGGGGAATGAATCACTCACTCTGATGCTGCCAACTTCTCCGCCAGATAGCTCTACCTGCTGTCTTTGCATCAGGGCCTTGATCTCCTTTCCACATTTACGGACACTCCTTAGTGTCCCTTACACTTGCATTAGATTTTTTTTTTTTTTTCAATAAATTGGTGAGAGAGGGATAGTGTGGAGTTTTTATTCACATAAAGTATTTTTTCTGTATGTGTGTATTTTTATTTTTTTTAACAGGAGTAGTAATGGGGTTGTCTTTTGGACACCTCTCCATTACTAACCCCAGAGCCTGATGTCAGCTGTGATTTTTGACAAGTCACAGCTGTCATCAACCCTAACTACCATTACTCCGATTGCCACCACTCCAGGGCAATCAGGAAGAGCCAGGCAATGCACCAGAATTACCATATTTAATGTGATGCACCAAATCTGGAGCAGCTGTGGGCTTGTATTTTTTGGCAGGGAAGGGCCCAATAACCAGGAACCTTCCCACACTGCTAATGTAAGCCTGAAGCTCACTTCTTTACATTGGATGGTTATCAAAAATAGGGGGAACACCACATCATCTTTTAAAATTATTTATTTATTAGGTTAAACTAGGCCAACGCTAGTAATATTGATTGTGGGGACTACGTTAACTGCTACCTGCTACCTAACGTTACTGATTGCACACAATTTGACTTACAGTAACAATATATCCTTTGTATGAACAAAATAGCTTTAAATAAATAATATCCATTGGATATACATTTTATATAGCTTTGGATTCAAGGAGAGAGGTTATCCTATAGCTTAAAATGTTGTTGTGATAGAGAAAAACTGGCCTATAATTTCCAAGTTCAGTTTTTGCTTTGAATATTGGCACCACATTTGCTATATGCCAGTCCTGTGGTACAGACCCTGTTATTATGGAATCTTTAAATATTAAAAATAATGGTCTATCTATGACTGTACTTAATTCCTGCAGTACTCGGGGGTGTATCCCATCCGGGCCCGGGGATTTGTCAATATTAGTGATTTTTAGACCTCGCCGTACTTCCTGCTGGGTTAAGCAGGTGACATTTAATGGAGAATTTTGTTTTATCACTCATCATGTTATCCGTCATGGGATTTTCTTGTGTAAATACTGTTGAAAAAAAGTCATTTAGCATATTAGTTTTTTCCTCATCCACATCCACCATTTCACCCAGAATATTTTTAAGGGGACCAACAATATCATTTTTTAGTTTCTTACTATTTATGTAGTTAAAGAATATTTTGGGATTATTTTTGACTCTGAGGAGTCAATATATTGGAAAATACCCAGAACTTCACCACTCAAAATATTCTAAAATGCTATCAGAAAATTTGTTAACTGTTCAAGTGCCACATAAAAATTAAAGCAATTAAAAATTGCTTTAATTAAAAATTAAAGTTGAATGAAATAGTGAAAATTTTATTATTTTCGAAAAAAATATTGCTTTAGCTGTATTTTTTTCATTTCCTCAAGGGGTAATAGGGGAGCATGGACCCCAATATTTATTACATCATTTATCCTGTGGTAATATCCCAAATGTTGCCAAATACTGCAGTTTGGGCACATGGCAGAGCTTGGAAAGGAAAAGGCATTATTTTTGGAGAGTAAATTTAGAGTAAATTTTCAGCCAGGGGAAAAAATTTGCAGCTAATGAATTTTTTTTGAGAACCCTGCTATTAGAAGTGGAAATAATGGCAGGACCCAGTTTTATTCATAATTTTTAGAAATGATCTAGATAAGGAAACTAAAGGTAAACTGATCAATTTTACAGACGATGCAAAGCTAGGAGGGATGTTTAAAGGATCTGGGAATGCTTGCAAAAAAGAAGGCTAAGAGGAGACTTAATAGCTGTCTGGGTGATCAATGAGAGGAAAAGGCTGCCATGAGAGGTGATGAGTTCTCCTTCAATGAAGTCTTCAAACAGAGGCTGGACAGACATCTGTCAGAGATGGTTTAGTGAATTCTGTGCTGCATTGGCACGATGACCCTGGAGGTCGCTTCCAACTCTAAAATTCTATGATTCTAGTAGATTGTGGACACCATGTCAAATTTTCAGATACTCACAATTGCCCCATTTTTTTTAACTAGACCAATCAAGGACTTCATCTATATAGGTACGTCATTGAATTCATAACATTTACACATGAAAATGAAAAATTTATATTTTTGCAGTTAAATGTTGTTTTAGTTCCAAATTTATAATTTTCACTAGGGTTAAAAGGAATAGATTGGCACTTGGCAGGGCTTAAAAAGCAAAGAGCACTATATGATTTTTGGAGTGTAAATTTTAACACCATCTTGTATTTACAGAGCCCCTGAGTTGCCAAAAAAGCAGAAACACCTCCAAGTGACCTAATTTGGGAATCTAAACAAATAATTAATCTATGGGTGTGGTGAGCATTTTTAAAGCACAAACTTTATCAATTAATGGGCAATGAAAGCGAAAAATGTAAGGTTTTTCCACTAAAATGTTACTTTGGCTTTAAAGTTTTAATTAACACAAGGGGTAATAGAGAAAATGGACCCTTGCTGCTATCTACTGTTTGAGCACATGGTCAGGATCGGATGGGTAGGAAAACTATGTCACTTTTGGAACCCAGATTATGTTAAAATAGATTGTGGGCATCATTAGCGAAGCCCCTTAGGTGCCAGAAAAAACACTACAAGTGACCACGTTTTAGAAATTTCATGGCTCTAGGAATTCAGAATTCATCAAGGAGTGTTGTGAGTACTTTGAAACCACAGGTGCTTCATAGAATTGCATAATATTAGGCCCTGGAAATATTGTATAATATTTTGGTGGTAAAAATGTAATGTTTATTAGCTTAAAATTTTTCATATACAAGGATTAATATGTAAAAATAGCTCCCACAATTTGTTACGTGGTTCTTCGTGAACATTGTGAGAACCCACATCTTTGGAAACTACTGCCAGATAACGACAGATAATGGCCCTGAGAGGGGACATGTCTTTTGTGAGATAAGTTGAAGTTTCTATTGGTAACATTTTGGGTACATAACAATTTTTGATCTCACATTTATCCTGTGCTCCACACTGAGCACTGTTATGATTGAGTCACCGTAGGAGGCAAAAATAGAAATGCTAGCTAAGTCCAGAAAACCAGAGAAGTTGGCAGCTATCGGATTGCAGACCCCTGAACCTATCAACACAACTAGCAGTAGCCGTGGGGGGTTCCTACGATGCCCTAGACCCCTCGATCACAGCCGGAGAATTAAATAGGCCTAAAGAAAGAAAGGGGAAATCTAAACTGCCCCAGAGCAGACCCCAAAGCAATAGGCAGCTCCCAACATATAATGACGGTGAAGCAATAGGAAAACACTAACACAGGCAGAAAGATAGACTGAGCAAAGACGGGGCCCAAGCTAACTAGATAGAAAAGGACTGCTTTTCTGCTGTCTGCAATCCGTGAAAAACCCTATGAAAATAAGAGCCAACAGACTGACAGTGAAAAAGGCCCTGAAGACGCTAGGCTTCCAAAAAGCTATGTCAGTACTCAGGAATATTCTGAAGACAGAGCTACAGGCAAAAGGAGATTCGGCTCACCCCAGCAGGGAATGGCAGAATCCAGAAAAGCAAGGAAAACAAAAACAAAACATAAATGCTAACAGGCAAAGCAGAAAACTTAACTTTAGAGGAGCAGGAATCAGACTGGTGTCCTAGAAGTCCACAGAGAAATCACCCGCAGGGCAGAAGGGCGTCGGCAGCCTTATATCCAGTCCGTGACTCCACTCAGCCAGTCATCCTCATTAGGCTCAGGTGCCTGATAATCAGGCTCATTACCTTCCTTTACCAGAATAGGGAGTTCACCCGACCTCAGTGACGAAGGGGAAAATGAACTCACAACAGAGCACTTATATTTCCATCTTAGTCTCCAAAAATTGTGATTCAGGCGAAACACTTGATGGAACCACTCAGTATAATAAAGCAGTCACATTGGACTCCTTTTGGTGTCTGTTCTACTGGTGTCCCGTCTCTTTAAGCATGCTCACAAATGTGATTGGCCACATTTTCGTGCACTAAAAAGATGCCTAAGGTTACGTTCCCATAATTAGTTTCTAATGATTTTTTTTACTCTGTGTGTCTTTGCTGTGCAAAAGGCGTGGTGCCTTATAGTTTCAGCAAAGTGGAATGGATTTATAGCCCACTGTGCTATTCTTTACTCTGTGTAAACTGACCTGGGGTGCACTGAATTTTACTTGCTGATTTTCCTCATAGAATTGCATTAAATGCAGAAAATCCACAGGTCAAAAACTCATCTGTATCTTTAGAGTGATTCCACTGTGGAAACAAATAAAAAAATCATGTAATTCGCACATAACTGTATCAATAATGTTTTGTGAAAGCCAAATACCAGGATATATCAAAAACAAAGCAACTTACCATAACATACCAAAAATAAGTGAAAACACTCAAAAAAGCAATGAAAAAGCACAAGTAACCTAATTTACATAAAATTGGGGAAAACAATTTTTATTTAGCTAGACATGATACTTGTTTTTGACTAACATTTGACTTCTTAATCTAAAAGTGATCCCTGTAAGCTTAACCTCTACTGTGGGTAAAATCCTGAAAGGGTTTTCTAAGAGATGCTATACTGGAGTATCTGAAGAACAACCTCATGACCCAGTATCAACATGGGTTTACAAGGGACCATTCCTGTCACACTAATCTGATAAGCTTTTATGAAGAGGTAACCAAGGACCAAGGAAATGCAGTGGACGTGGTGTACATGGACTTATCAAAAGCTTTTGATACGGTGCCATAAAAAAGGTTGATACATAAAATGAGAACAATGGGGATAGGGGAAAATATGTGTAAGTGGTTTAAGAGCTGGCTCAGAGATAAGAAGAAAAGGGTGGTTTTTAATGGAGCACAATCGGACTGGGCCACAGTTAACCGTGGGGTACCATAGGGGCCAGTATTGGGCCCGCTTCTTTTTAGCATCATTTTTAATGACCTTGTAGGGGCATAGAGAGTAGAGTTTCAATATTTGCAGATGACAATAGAGATTTAATGGGGATAAATGTAAAGTCATGCACTTGGGTAGAACAAACAAGATGTATAATTAAGTGCTTAATAGTGATGGGGGAGCACTAAAATGCTTGGGTGCTCGTTGTTCAGGTTGAGCAAATTGGAATACTCGGGTACTTGGACAGAACAACGAGCCCAATGTAAGTTTATGGGAGACCCAAGCATTTCTACCGCAATCCCCCCGGGGGTCCTTTTAGGCTCTAAAAACATCTGAAAATGATGGAAACACTGCTCAAATGACACGGGGACATCATGGGGATCGCCCCTGTAAGCATTCCTGACTCCTAGTTCACAGTTTTAAACAATTTTTTCAGAGTTTCATGCCATTTTTACCGGTGCACCAAAAAACATACCAAAACGAAACCAAAATGGATTTTGCTGGGAAATATGTTAAGGAACATCCTTTCCAGGTTAATGACTTGTATATAAAGCAAAATAATTAACCCCAGACCAAAATGTTCCATACCCACTTGGGCTATGTTCAACTTTAACATTGCTTTTAACCAAAACAAATGCATTCACTGGGAAATGTCATTATAACATTTAACAAGCCTAGCTGCCCATGTGGTATGTGACACATAAGCAGACACATCTTGTTTCATTTATGAAGGCGTGACTCTTAAAGTCACCGAGCCTATTTTTACAGGGGCATCAGTCAGCATTAATTTGCTTAAAGGGAATCTGTCACCTATTTTTTGGTATATAAGATGCTGCCACCGCCATCAGGAGCTTATCTACAGCATTGCAGAATGCTGTAGATAAGCCCCCCGATGTAACCTTAAAGAGAAGAAAAACGAGTTATATTATACTCACCCAGGGGAGGTCCGGGTCTTGTTGGGGTCTGAAGGGTGTCACGGTCCGGTCCAGCGCCTCCCATGTTCTAGCGATGATGTCCTCTTCTTTGCTTCCCATCGCGGCTCCGGCACAGGCGCCATGCTTTGCCCTGTTGAGGGCAGAGCAGAGTACTGCAGTGCACATGCTCTGGTGGTCTTGACTGGTGGTCAAGTACAAGGACAAGAGGGATCTCTTTTTTTTGACCACCATACACGGTGATGGCAGCGCCCTCGGCACTGTATGAGGTACCTCTGCACAAGTCAGCAAACCGGACTGTGTACTGGGATACAACAAAACATGAGGGGCATTGATCTCTCTGATCAACTCCTCCACCCGTACATTGCTTTGAGAAATACCAAGGTGTGGTACAAAAAGCAGGCCGTTCACATTGTACAGATGGCAATGCTTAACGCTTTCCTGCTGTCACAATGTGCAGGCCACACCGATACATCATACCTTCAGTTCCAGGAGGTAGTGATCAAGGCCCTGATCAAAAGGGTGTGTTACAAAAGGAAAATACACAAGGACACCATTTATCAATGCGACACCTGCCCCAATATACCTGGTCTGTGTATGAAAGAATGCTTCAGACTGTATCACAACTCCATGCACTACTAAATTTATTTCTGACTTACACAATTAATGTATAACAACCTGACAAACCCTACACAACTGACGTACGGCAACCAGACAAATATTACACAACTCATGAATGCCACATTATAAAATTTACATAACAGGAAACAGCAGATTAGTTTCAAAAGGGGGCACTTGTTGGGCATTGCCACTGTTTAGGTATACCTAGATAAGTTCCTTAGGGGGTCTATTTTCCAAAATGGGGTCACTTATGGGAGGTTTCTACTGTTTAGGCACATCAGGGGCTCTGCAAAAGCAACATGACGCCCGCAGACCATTCCATCAAAGTCTGCATTCCAAAACGTCACTACTTCCCTTCCGAGCGCCAACGTATGCCCAAACAGTGGTTTTCTCCCAAATATTGGGTACCAGCATACTCAGGATAAATTGGAAAACTTTTGGGGTTCAATTTCTCCTGTAATTTCTCCCTGTGAAAATAAAAAATTGGGGGCTAAAAAATCAATGTAAACTTTAATTAAACACTTGGGGGCTCAAAGTGCTCAACACACATCTAGATAAGTTCCTTGGGTGGTCTAGCATCCAAAATGGATCACTTTTGGGGAGTTTCCACTGTTTAGGCACATCAGGGGCTCTCCAAACGCGACATGGTGTTCAATCTCATTTCGAGCCAATTTTGGTTTGAAAAAGTCAAACGGTGCTCTTTCTCTTCCGAGTTCTGCCTTGCACCTAAAATGTGTTTTTTTCCCCATATATGGGTATCAGCATGTTCACAGGAGAAATTGCATTATAAATTTTGGGGTTCATTTTTTCCTGTTACCTTTGTGAAAATAAAAAAAACTAGTCTAAATTTACGTTTTAGTGAAAAAAAGTAAAATGTTCATTTTTTCCTTTCACATTCCATTAACTCCTGTGAAGCACCTGAAAGGTTAATAATCTTTTTGAATGTGGTTTTGATCAGCTTGAGGTGTGCAGTTTTTAGAATGGTGTCACTTTTGGGTATTTTCTGCCATATAAACCCCTCAAAGGGACTTCAAATGTGAGGTGGTCCCTAAAATTTCGGTTTTGTAAATTTTGCTGTAAAAATGAGAAATTGCTGGTCAATGTTTAAGCCTTATAACTTCCTAAATAAAAAAAAATTGTGGTGTTGTAAAGTAGACATGTGGGAAATGTTATTTATTAACTATTTTATGTGACATATTATTCTGATTTAAGGGCATAAAAATTCAAAGTTTGAAAATTGCAAAATTTTCCAAATTTTCACGAAGTTTCCATTTTTTACACAAATAAACGCACGCTATATGGAAAAAAATTACTACTAACATGAAGTACAATATGTCATGAAAAAACAGTCTCAGAATTGCCAAGATCTGTTGACATGTTCCAGAGTTATTACCTCAAAAGGGGACAGTGGTCAGAATTGTAAAAATTGGCCCGGTCATTAACATGCAAACCACCCTTGGGGGTAAAGGGGTTAAGGTCAAAATTGTCTTCATCACTACAAGGTTAAATGGCACACTATCAAACATTTTGAAGGAAAAAAAACACCTTCAGTTAATAAACAAAACAACATCTGTGTGCTATTCTGCTCAGGAAATGTCAACCATATTTCTCTCATTAGAGGATTTGTTATTTTCTCAACCATAAATAAGGTGCTAGAAGTTTGAAGTTTTAAGTAACAATTTCAGTCAAAATTTATCCATTTACCCCAAGAGACTTTGGTTGTCCTTTGAGAAAAACTAGATGAAATGTTGGCCTTTGTGGAGGAGCCAATAAAGGTGGATTCCAGTTCGATGATGTTGCAACCGGAATCCTTCCACTGTTTGTCACCATGCCCATTGTATAAAGTTTCTGAAAAGTTAAAGGCAAAAAATGTGACTTTGTAAAAATGTCTCATTTTATTATCTTCCTTCTCTTTCACAGAATCTCATCAGTAGCAATTATCTTTACAGAATACAGATGTTAACAGTGAATTGAGAGTCCTCAGTGATTGATACCTGTTAATGGCTAACTGAAAAGATGGAAACACATTGCAAGCCTTCGAGACTACTCAGGTCTCTTCATCAGGCATTGACTAATACAAAATCTGAGTCTATATGCCTGATGAAGAGACCTGAGTAGTCTCAAAAGCTTGCAATGTGTTACCTTCTTTTCAGTTAGCCAATAAAAGGTATCAACCACTGAGGACTCTCAATTCTAAATGTATTTTTCTATCTACTGGCTAACACGGTACAAAGATATACATCTTTCCTGTATCACCAGTGAAATGAGAATTTTGAGAATGAAAGATCAGTCTAGTAATAGAAAGAAACAGATGCATCTGATAAGATACATTACAGAGTTTCTTAGTTTTGTGTGTAGTACTGATTTATTAAAAAAAATGTTTATTCTTTCAATAAACATTTCTTATTTCTTTCTATTCAAGAGGTAAAAAAGGCAAAGTGCTCAGAGAGGTTTTGGAAAAGAAAAGATTTAATACTACTCTCCTATTTCAATGCTTAAATAAGCACTTCTCCCATCAAAGTTTTTCTCCTCTTAATATATTGCAATCATCATGTTACATACCACTATGTACTTACAATTGCTTATTTTGCCTTTCTACCCAAATAATTCTTCTGTTTTCTCTGCTCTATGTAGAAACAGGAAGTTTGTTGTCCCCCCGGAAATCATTCCCCTCTTCCCCTCAACACCTCCTGACCCAGAGACTTTGGCAGTGACTGGTGGGTCATATAGGAAAAACTGACCTCCTGTTTCTACATAGAGCTTAGGATTCAGCTAGACATTTTTTAATCACTTGATGTCATATATCTAATGGAAAAGAGAAGAATTAACTGGGTAGAAAGGGAAAATGAGCAATTCTAAGTACACAGTACTGTATAATATGATGACTATAATATGTCAATGGGATACAAATTTTGATGGGACCTTAAAAGAGTTCTCCAGGAATAAAAAAAGATACAGATAAAAAAAGAAATGTCATTAAATAAATTTCAAAATAGATTTAAGTAGCAAATCAGGTTTATTTTCTCTAGGGAGGTAATTACTACAGACAGTAAATTAAAATGCCGGTCGTTTTGTAACATATACTGTCTCCAGTGACAGCACCAGAGCTTTATGCTGCACATGTGCTCATAGGCATCTGTCCTACTAGTTTTGTAGGTAATTTTATTGTACCACAATTGTTTCATTGCTAGACAAAATGTGTGTAATTTGCTAATTTAAGACATTAAGAAATGTATTTATAATGTTATATATTTTTTTAACCAGATAACGTTTAGTGAGAAAAACATCCATCAACCATGCTCCATTTTCACACATAGGCAAATCAATAACAAAAGAGAAGAAAGCAATGAGACAACAGATGTGATTTTTTTTAAATAAACAAGTGTAAAGAAACAATCACTCTGATATTTAAGTACAAATCAGGCTCTCAACCTTATTAATAAAGGGAAATTGTCAACCAATTTTTGCTGCCTAATCTGAAAGCAGCATAATGTAGAGATAGAGATCCTGAGTAAAGTGATGTATCACTTACTGGGCTGCTTGCTTTCGCTTTCATAAAATCAGTTTTCTCAACAGGAGATTATCACTGGAGGACTAGCAAACCTGCTGCCAATTAGTCCTCCATATTCATGAGGACTGTATAACCCCACCAAACCACCAATTGCTTATGCACAGTGTACACAGAAAGCTGCCAATCAGTACAGAGCTCAGCATTCAGAGACATTGTAGATCTTCAGAAGATAAATCAGTTTGTAATTAAAATTTTAGCAGCTAGTAGTAACTGATACATCACTGGAATCAGGGTCTTTGACCCTACATCATGATCCTTTCTGATAACTAAAACTAAAAACTTGGTAACAGATTCCTTTGAGACAATGGATGATTTTCTTAGCAGTGACCGTAATATTTAATGGTCAATGCACATTCATTTTAGAATGACATTAACTTTATGGGTATTTTCCTATTCCTAGATAATCAATTTATCTAATTCCTTCTGGTCTCTACTAAATGGTTCTGTCTGTAAACACAAGAAATGCAAGGAATTGTCCCACTTCAGCCAGTGATTGCCCGAGTTGACGTCTGTCTTGTATCATGATGGGATCAAGAAGTAGAAACCAGCAAGGAACAGATAAGTGTTGGAACATGAGAGGGTGAAAATTGATGAGGAATCCCTTCCTTTATGTTATTTTTTTTTTAAAACCACTTTGAATGCATTATCTAAACTTGTTTTCCCTTCTGAAAAACCCATTTAAAGTTTAAGTGTAAAGGCCCCTTTACATTTAGCGATGCACCAGTGATCCCGACCAAGATACGGCCCGGTCAGGATCGCTGGTGTATCGCTAAATGGTCGCTAGTGAGCTGCCACACAGGCAGATCTCACAGCGATGCAGCAGCGATACAGCGGTCGTTACTTACCTTTCAGACGCGGCGATCCTGACGTCCTCCCGTCCGCGTCCACGCGTCGCTCGTCGGCGCCAGCAGGAAGCCCAGCACGAAGCGCCCGATGAGAAAAGGAGCTGCACGATCTCGCGCGATCAACGACAGACAGCGGGGAGCCGGTTGGAGGTAAGTTGTTACACTTCGGATGCCGGAAGCGAGAGTGGACCCACTGGACCGTGACGCCGAACCCTCCCCGAGCGAGCGCACCAAGTGGACCGACCCCTATACAGGGACCGTTAGGGAACAGACTCGAGGAGTTCAAGCGCCACGGCAGCCAGGACCAGGGGTCGGCTCAAGAGGGTGAGCGATGAAGAGGAGTGGTGGAAGATCCGAGGAGGAGACGGTGGGACGGCGGAACCAGCAGGAGGCAGGAGCGGGAGCAAAACTAAAAAGGAGAGAGGACACCGAGGGTTAAACAGAGGGCAGGAGACAAGGCGATAACACTATGGCACAGCAGGAAGCACAGAGACTGGGAGCACAGGGACAGAGAGCACAGAGACAGAGAGCACAAAGGCAGGCAGCACAGAGGGTTAAACGGAGAGCAGCTGCAACAGCAGCGAGCACGGCCTAGACACAAGAGACAATAACTCAATAGTCAGGCGCCTCCACTAGGGGAGGGCGGCCTGAAATACCTGGTGGAGGGCTCTGATAGGTCGGGAGGAGGTCCGAGCAGGTCACGCCGACAGGCGGCTATAGGCGCACGACTTAACCCTCCGGCGCGTGCGCAGAGGTACCATGCGCGCGGCCGAGGGAAGTGGAGGAGGGCGTCGGGAGGCCAGCTGCCGGAAAGCGCGCAGAGCGGGGGGCGCGCGTCAAGGCAGAGACTGAGGAGGAAGCCGGACCAGGAGCGGGGGCGGTGAGTACAGCCGGGGAGCGGGGAGCAGTGGGAGCGGAGCTAACATAAGTAACACACATAGCGATATCGCTAGCAATATCGCTAGCAATATCGCTGCTGTGTCACCAAATTGGTGATGCTTTAGCGATATTGCTAGCGATATCGCTATGTGTAAAACCCCCTTAAGAGTCTAAGTAGGTCCCATAGGTCAATATTGACATGACACATGCAAATGTCTATTGTAATAACAAAACCTGCCCGTGAACCCTGGCAATGCCCTATTTCCTCTCTTTATTAATTTATGGTAAAATGATAACCAGTGAAATGATAAAAGATAAAGTAAAACTACCTTCCACCCATTTTGGTGGTGCTCCCTAAGCCTTGATAGCTCAGACACATTCTGTAGACATTCTGTCAATCCAATTTGAAATAACAAATGAAGTCTTCCTTGGACAGAGCGGACTCACCTTTAACAACGCTGAACCTCCAGAATTCTTCAAGGCAAATTGTCACTTGCAGTGCTTCATATACAGTAAATTAGATGTTGGTTTTGAGGATACTTACACCGTGTGATGTTACATTGTGTTTTCTGTGTTGTTTCCATGGATGGGCTGAATTGTGTCATCCAGTAGTAACTGATATTTCACACCTCCTTCATTGTATGTTTGTATAAAGGCTTCTGTAAAGTAATCTACAAAGCAGGTAAAGATGTCTGACCTGCTCATTCAACATTAACATATACAGTGGCATGTAAAAGTTGGGCACCTCTGGTCAAAATGACTGTTATTGTGAACAGTTAAGCAAGTTCAAGATGAAATGATCTCTAACAGGTCTAAAGCTAAGATGACACATTTCCTTATTACAAAAAGGAAAATGAGCCTATGCAAAAGTTTGGGCACATGTGGAGATTTGTGTGCTTAGATAACTTTGACCAAGGTTTCAGACCTTAATTATCCTGTTAGTGTTATGGCTTGTGTGAGGGAGGACGGAGATGCCCCTCCCGGAATGTGCCCCCACCTTGGCATTCACCCAGGCCATAAAAATCCATGCTATGTTTATCTTTAATTAAAAACCAAGGACAAACTCTTTGAAGCTCTTCACACAAGGGTGTGAACTTTTTTTGCAGCTGCATCCAGCTGGCTCTTTGTCTGAGAGAAGCACATGGAAACACCATCCTACAAGTCACAGGAGGCTCTGAGGTATTGAATCTGGAAAATGGCCTATAATAACAGAATGCAATATCTCTGAGCCTAGCCGAGCACATTATCAGAATCGGCATACCTTCCCCCACGTGCCCATATTATTTAGCCACCTCCAGAACCCTGCATTATGCAGTTATAAAGCATAGCTAACAGGAAGTATATACGGTAGGTATATGTAGTCTCTATGCGCAGACATAGTGGAACTCATTGGCAGCGCCACTAACCCATTCAGATCTTCGAGCGGAAAGTTATGGGCCATCCACAATTCTGGGCAGAAAGTCATATTTTCAGACAAGAGAGGAGGGAGACAGCCCAGCCCAGAGGAGGCAGCAGAGTATGGGAGGGAACAACCTGGGAAATAAAAGGCAGACCCTCATTTTGGACTTAGTTTTTCTAATGGCCAGAGGATATGTTAGCTGACGCAGCCTGGAAAGCCTGTAACTAAGATTTGAACCTGTGATCCATCAGTGCCTCAATGTGGTCACATGGTACATAACAAGGTAATTGCAACCTATCTATACCCTATCCTTGTACTACAGTTGTGACTGTATACCTTTATATTGTCCTTGTAAATATATACCTGTATGTCATGAACTCATTTTCTGCTCCACCAGTTGAGAGTTCCCCTTCCATTCTCCCTCTGGTGGTGACAGGAGGTAGTGCGGTTGGTTTAAGTGGTAGTGATCTGCCACCTGATGAGGAAGATAACGATTGGATCTCTGGAGTATCAGACTGGATATAAGGCAGCCAACGCCCTATCCGGGTGCTGGTGATTCAGTCTGCTTCTCAGGTCCTGGACTTCAGCTCTCTTCCAGTCTTCTCAAGTTAAGTTTGTTTTTTGCTAATGTTCACACTTGCTCTGGTTTGTCAGTTCAGTTTTTTGTGTAATCAGCCTGCCCCTACTGGGACTATGCTGAAATTCCACTCCTATTAATCAGTATTTGCCAATCTGCTTTTTGTCCCTTATTAGACTGGCCTCTTTTTTGCTCTGTTTCAGAATATTTCAGAGTGCTGATATAGGTTTAGAAGTCTAGTGACTTCAGGGTTAATTTTGCTATCAGAAGTGTTGGACAATACTTTTGTAGGTTTTTTTGGCAGATTGCAGACAGTGTCTTTCCTTTTCTGTCCTTTTTAGTTAGTCGGGCCCCATCATTTGCTCAGCCTATTTTCCTTCCTTTGTTTGTATTTTCATCTTGTTTCACCGTCAGTACATGTGGGGGTCTGTCTTTCTTTTGGGGTCTGCTCTGGGGCAGTTAGTTTTCCTCTTTTCCTGCTTTAGGCTTATGTAGTTCCCCGGTTGTGACGAGGCGTCTAGGACCAACGTAGGAATGCTCCACGACTGCTGCTAGTTGTGCGGGTAAGATCAGGGATCTGCAATCTGGATAGTTACCAACTTCTCTGGTTTTTTGAGACTTAGCTTTTTGTCTTTTTTTCCTCCTCGGTTTCCCATTCATAACAGAATCACCAGCCATACCGCAGATTCTAGGGTACTCAAAAGCAGGAAAGAATTGTTAGAGAAAGTAAAAAAAAAGTGTTTATTATGTATTTTTTCTTCTTTTTCTCTGGGGCCGTAGGAGAATTTTTTTCCTAATGGAGATTAAGCAACTGTCTGATCATGTGGAGCAGCTTGCTGCTGAAGTACAGGGAATTTCCACCTACCTTATTCAGTCACATGCTGCTGAACCCAAGATTCCTACTCCTGATGCGTTTTCTGGGGATCGGTCTAAATTTCTGAATTTTAAGAATAATTGTAAATTATTTCTTGCTTTGAAGCCTAACTCATCAGGGAGCTCTGTGCAGCAGGTTAAAATTGTCATCTCCTTGCGGTGCGGCAATCCCCAAGATTGGGATTTTTTTCTGACTCCTGAAAATCCTATTCTGACTAATTTTTTCAGGCCTTGGGGTTGTTGTATGATGAACCTAATGCTGTTGATCAAGCTGAGAGAACCCTGTTGGCATTAAACCAGGGTCAGAATCCTGCAGAGTTGTACTGTTAAAAATTCCGAAAGTGGGCGGTCCTTACTACATGGAATAATAGTGCATTGGCAGCTCTCTTTCGGAAAGGTTTGTCAGAGACCGTAAAAGATGTTATGGTGGGATTTCCTGTTCCCTCTGGTCTGGATGGCTCTATGTCATTAGCCATTCAAGTTGATCGGCGTTTACGTGAACGTAAAACTACACGGGAGGCGCTGCCACCTTTTGAACAAATGTCTGAACCTATGCAATGTGATGGGGTTTTGTCTAGGGCGCAACGTCGGGAGTTTAGAAGGCGTAATAAGCTGTGTTTTCTCTGTGGCGACGCCCCTCATACTATTTCTGTCTGCCCTAAACGAGAGAAACGTTTTGCACACACATTTGCTGTGGGCAGTATACAACCTAAGTTCCTTTTGGCAATTACTCTGATCTGCTCCTTGTCCACATTTTCCACTAAGGCTTTTGTGGATTCAGGAGCAGCTCTGAATCTGATGGATTTGGACTTTGCTAAACGTTGTGGTTTGTCCATGATGCCTCTGCAGACGCCCATTCCTTTGAGGGGTATTGATGCCACTCCTTTGGTGGAGAATAAACCTCAGTTTTGGATCCAGGTGATAATTTGCAAAATTTGCATATTCCCAGTGCCTTCTGGGATAAGTGAAGAGTCTCCGTGAGCTCAACGATCACTGGGTTTTGGCCGTTGCAGCTGAAAAGAGGAAATCGGAAAAACCGCGCGCCGATATTTTGGCTCATCCTACATCGTTTTTAAGAAATCTCAAGATGGAAGAGGCCAGGAGCCATTTGGTGAGCTGCATTTCTTGCTACATGTTCACAGATTTACCTGTGGAAAAGCCAAACTTCACATGCCACAAATGCAAGCTTGTGTCCCTGTTGGAGGAAAAGTTGCAAAATCTCGAAGAGAGGTTAGCTACGTTGAAGATCATTAAGGAAGGTGAAGAGTTCATGGACAGAGCAGAATTATCTCTTCATGTTACAGAAAGAGAAGAAATTTGAAGTGCACCTGAAGAAACAGAGGAATGGAGACATGTGACCCAGAGAAGCAGGAGGATCAGGAGGCAGTCAGCACCCATACTGCTCAGAAACCAGTACCAGGCTCTCACGCAGGAAAACGATGAAGAAATACATCAGGATAAGACTTTGCCAACAAACAGCAACCTTGTACGCCTTCAGAGTCCTCCTGGATGGAGAAAGAAAAATGTTGTGAAGAAGAAACGGAGAGTGGTGGTCATGGGGGATTCCCTGTTGAGAGGAACAGAGGCCGCTATCTGCAGACCGGATATAACTTCAAGAGAAATGTGCTGTCTTCCAGGTGCAAAAATTAAAGATGTGTCTGACAGGATATCAGGACTCTTCAGACCTACAGATGACTACTCATTCCTGCTACTACATGTGGGGACAAATGACACCGCAAGAAACGACCTGGAAACCATCTGCAGAGACTTTGAAGACTTAGGCAAGAAAGTGAAAGAACTGGGAGCGCAGGTGGTCTTCTCTTCCATCCTCCCAGTGGATGGCCATGGAACAAGGAGGTGGAATAAGATTCTGCAGGTGAACAACTGGCTAGGTCGATGGTGCCGTCAGCAACGATTTGGATTTCTGGATCACGGAATGAACTACTTATACGATGGACTACTTGCTAGAGATGGGGTGCACCTTACGAAGACTGGAAAGCATGTATTTGGAAGTCGCCTTGCTACACTTGTAAGGAGAGCTTTAAACTAGAACAACATGGGAAGGGAAGCAAAAGACCAGAAAAAGCCATACACCTGACAAATACTATTATTTTGGATAACTAGAGGCGGAAGACCTGTGAAGACTCAGACGTCAAGATTAGATTTCAGAAAGGCAGATTTTAAGGGATTCAGAAAGAGAATTGGAGGGATCCAATGGCTGGATATCCTTAAAGACAAAAATGTCCAGGAAGGATGGGAAATCTTGAAAAATGAAATTCTCAAAGCACAGTTGTTAACAATTCCAAAAAGAGGGAAGAATAGGAAGCATTTAAGGAAACCAGGATGGATGAACACAGAACTTAAGCACATGCTAAAAAGGAAGAAAAAAATGTTTATAAAATGGAAAGAGGGAGGCATATCTAAAGAAGAATATAATGCTGTCTGCAGAACCTGCAGGGCACAAATCAGATTATCTAAAGCTGAAAATGAATTGAGGCTTGCAAGAGATGTCAAAAGCAATAATAAAGGATTTTGGGGATATGTCAAAAGTAAAAGAAAAGTCAAAGATGCTATAGGATTTTTACAGGATGAAAATGATGAAATGGTAAGACAGGATGTTGGGAAGGCTGAACTTTTAAATTCCTATTTTGCATCTGTTTTCTCTCAGAAAGGAAATGTAACATCAACTGTTATTCACTGTCCTATTAAGGGAATAGAAGAATCCAGGATATCTATAAACAGAAAGACAGTGAGGAAACACTTAGCTAACCTAAATGAATTCAAGTCTCCAGGTCCAGATGAATTACACCCCAGAGTACTGAGGAGATAGCAGAAGAAATTTTTGAACCCCTCCCCATAATCTTTGAAAATTCTTGGAGAACAGGAGAAGTGCCAGAAGACTGGAGAAGAGCAAATGTTGTTCCTATCTTCAAAAAGGGGAAAAAGGTGGACCCAGGCAACTATAGGCCGGTGAGTCTGACTTCTATACCAGGAAAGATCTTTGAACAAATTATTAAACAACATGTATGTCAATACCTGGATAAGAATGAAGTGATTAAACAGAGTCAGCATGGGTTTGTAGCTAATAAGTCATGTCAGACTAACTTAATTTCCTTCTATGACGGTATCACTGATTGGGTGGATCAAGGAAATGCTGTAGATATAGTATATCTTGACTTCAGCAAAGCATTTGACAAAGTCTCTCATACAATCCTTATTGAAAAAATGACTAAGTATGGAATGGACAAGGCAACTGTTAGGTGGATTCATAACTGGCTTAGTGATTGGACCCAAAGAGTGGTCGTAAATGGCTGCACATCCAGTTGGAAGAATGTCTCAAGTGGGGTACCACAGGGCTCTGTCCTGGGCCCTGTATTGTTCAACATCTTTATCAACGATTTAGATGAAGGAATTGAGGGTAAACTGATTAAATTTGCTGATGACACAAAGCTAGGAGGGATAGCTAATACTAGAGAAGAGAGAGAGAGGATTCAAAAAGATTTAAATAAACTGGAGAAGTGGGCAGCAACTAACAGAATGGTTTTTAACAGGGAGAAATGCAAAGTACTACATCTGGGCAATAAAAATGAAAAAAGCATATATAGAATGGGAGGAATAGGGCTAAGTGACAGCACATGTGAAAAAGACTTGGGTATACTAATAGATCACAGACTGAATATGAGTCAACAGTGTGATGCAGCAGCAAAAAAGGCAAATGCAATTCTAGGATGTATTAACAGAAGCATACAGTCTAGATCACGTGAAGTCATTATTTCCCTCTACTCCTCTTTGGTCAGACCTCATCTGGAATATTGTGTCCAGTTTTGAGCACCACATTTTAAAAAAGACATCAACAAACTGGAGCAAGTTCAGAAAAGAGCGACCAGAATGGTGACCGGTCTGCAAACCCTGTCTTATGGGGAAAGGTTGCAGGATTTGGGAATGTTTAGTTTGCAAAAGAGAAGACTGAGAGGAGACTTAATAGCTGTCTACAAATATCTCAAGGGCTGTCACATTGTAGAAGGATCAACTTTATTCTCATTTGCACAAGGAAAGACTAGAAGCAATGGGATGAAACTGAATGGGAGGAGACACAGATTAGATATTAGAAAAAACTTTTTGACAGTTAGAGTGATCAATGAGTGATACAGGCTGCCACGAGAAGTGGTGAGTTCTCCTTCAATGGAAGTCTTCAAACAGAGGCTGGACAGACATCTGACTGGGATGATTTAGCGAATCCTGCTTTGAGCAGGGGGTTGGACCAGATGGCCCAGGAGGTCCCTTCCAACTCTACGATTCTATGATTCTAATGCGAGTTGCCCCAGACCACCAAGAAAATTGTAAATTTTTGGTGCTGCATAATTTGCATTATACTATTGATCTGTGGTTCCCCTGGTTGCAAACTCATAACCCAGTTTTGGATTGGAAATCTGTGTCTGTGGTGAGTTGGGGTTGTCAGTGTGTTCTTAGGGACGCTCCTGTTTTCTCCACCTCTCCTCAGTCTCATGATATTCCTGATTGTCTGGCTGATTTCTCTGATGTTTTTAGTGAGAGTAAGTCTGCGTCTTTGCCTCCTCATAGGAGTTATGACTGTGCAATTGAGTTGATGCCTGGGTGTAAATTTCCCAAGGGTCGGCTTTTCAACTTATCTGTACCCGAACATGATGCTATGCGATCCTATATTAAGGAGTCGTTGGAGAAGGGTCATATTAGACCATCCTCGTCACCGTTAGGCGCTGGGGTTTTTTTGTGGCCAAGAAAGATGGTTCATTAAGACCATGTATTGATTATCGTTCCCTTAACAAGATGACGGTTAAATATCAGTACCCGTTACCTCTGATGTCTGATTTATTTTCCAGAGTTAAGAGTGCCTGCTGGTTTACTAAGCTTGACCTCAGGGGAGCATATAATCTTATTCGCATCAAGCACGGGGATGAATGGAAGACGGCGTTTAATACTCCGGAGGGACATTTTGAGTACCTGGTGATGCCTTTTGGGCTCTCTAATGCCCCTTCTGTCTTCCAATCCTTTATGAATGATATTTTCCGAGACTTTGTGGATAAGTTTTTGATCATCTATCTGGATGATATTTTGATCTTTTCTAATAGTGAAACCAAGGAGGGCACCACCAAATTCAGTAATGGGATCCTCCTGCAGTCAGCAAGAAAATAGTACTAGATAAATGTAGAAAAAGCTACTGACTAGAGAAGCAGGGATCACCAAAAATAATGATAATTTTTATTAGACAACGATTGACAACACACATATAAAAACAGTTAAAAGTCATAACTAGTGTTGAGCTTTCCGATACCGCAAGTATCGGGTATCGGCCGATACTTGCTGCATCGGAATTCCGATACCGACTTCCGATATTTTTTCAATATCGGAAGTCGGCATCGGAATCGGAAGTTTAAAGTTGATTGACAGCCTGACATCATCATGATGCGCGGTGTGTGCGCATCATGATGCGCCGTCATTTCGGGCCTTCCGGGGGTCTCTGCCGGCCTGCCGGGGGGCTGTGCCGGCCTGCCAGGGGGCTGTGTGGACTGCCCGGGGTCTGTACCGGCCTGCCGGGGGGCTGTGCCGGCCTGCCGGTGGTCTGTGCACCCTGTGGAGGTCTGTACCGGCCTGCCGGGGGGCTGTGCCGGCCTGCCGGTGGTCTGTGCACCCTGTGGGGGTCTGTACCGGCCTGCCGGGGGGCTGTGCCGGCCTGCCGGTGGTCTGTGCACCCTGTGGGGGTCTGTACCGGCCTGCCGGGGGGCTGTGCTGATGTCCTGGAGTCTGTGCAAGCATCGTCCGATGGGACTATAAGTCCCATCTGGCGATGCCTGCTACCATGACAGTGATTGACACATTAGCCAATGATGGGACAGTAGTAGTCCCATCATCCGGCTAATGTGTTAAATGTTAAAAAAAAAAAAAAAAAAAAAAAAAATACTACATGCATGCTACATACATACTACATGCTACATACATACTACATATATACTACATGCATGCTACATACATACTGCATGCTACATACATACTACATACATACCACATATATACTACATACATACTACATGCATGCTACATACATGCTACATACATACTACATACATACTACATACATACCACATATATACTACATACATACTACATGCATGCTACATACATACTACATACATACTACATGCATGCTACATACATAACACATATATACTACATGCATGCTACATACATACTACATGCTACATACATACTACATATATACTACATGCATGCTACATACATACTACATGCTACATACATACTACATATATACTACATGCATGCTACATACATACTACATACATACTACATGCTACATACATACCACATACATACTACATATATACTACATGCATGCTACATACATACTGCATGCTACATGCATGCTACATACATACTACATACATACTACATACATACTACATACATACTGCATGCTACATACATACTACATGCTACATACATACTACATACATACTACATATATACTACATGCATGCTACATACATACTGCATGCTACATGCATGCTACATATATACTACATACATACTACATGCTACATACATACCACATATATACTACATACATACTACATACAATACATTCATACAATACATACATAGACATACAGTACATATAACATAGAGTAACATACTTACCAATACTTGTCACATTGTTCCCCGAAGCCATTGTCTTTTACGGAATAAATATTAACATAACAAACCACAAAAATACTCACCCACGATCCGAAGCAGTCCACGAGTGTGTCCCACGACGATCTTGGGTAGAGAACTGCAGCATCAGCTGTTGCTGCTGTTCTCTACGGGCTGCAGGAATCCAATGAAGGAAGGTAGGTATCCTTCCGCACTGTATTCCTCCGCCACTTAAAAAAAAAAAAGTCCCTAGTCTCACTTTATGCCATTGCTGTGTGGGAATTTCCCACACAGCAATGGCATAAAGTGAGACTAGGGACTTTTTTTTTTTTAAGTGGCGGAGGAATACAGTGCGGAAGGATACCTACCTTCCGTCATTGGATTCCTGCAGCCCGTAGAGAACGGCAGCAACAGCTGATGCTGCAGTTCTCTACCCAAGATCGTCGTGGGACACACTCGTGGACTGCTTCGGATCGTGGGTGAGTATTTTTGTGGTTTGTTATGTTAATATTTATTCCGTAAAAGACAATGGCTTCGGGGAACAATGTGACAAGTATTGGTAAGTATGTTACTCTATGTTATATGTACTGTATGTCTATGTATGTATTGTATGAATGTATTGTATGTAGTATGTATGTAGTATATATGTGGTATGTATGTAGCATGTAGTATGTATGTAGTATGTATGTAGCATGCATGTAGCATGCAGTATGTTTGTAGCATGCATGTAGTATATATGTAGTATGTATGTAGTATGTATGTAGCATGTAGTATGTATGTAGCATGCAGTATGTATGTAGTATGTATGTAGTATGTATGTAGTATGTATGTAGCATGCATGTAGCATGCAGTATGTATGTAGCATGCATGTAGTATATATGTAGTATGTATGTGGTATGTATGTAGCATGTAGTATGTATGTAGTATGTATGTAGCATGCATGTAGTATATATGTAGTATGTATGTAGCATGTAGTATGTATGTAGCATGCATGTAGTATATATGTAGTATGTATGTAGCATGTAGTATGTATGTAGCATGCATGTAGTATGTATGTAGTATGTATGTAGTATGTATGTGGTATGTATGTAGCATGTAGCATGCATGTAGTATGTATGTAGTATATATGTGGTATGTATGTAGCATGTAGTATGTATGTAGCATGCATGTAGTATATATGTAGTATGTATGTAGCATATATGTAGTATGTATGTAGCATGTAGTATATATGTAGTATGCATGTTGCATGCATGTAGTATATATGTAGTATGTATGTTGCATGTAGTATATATGTAGTATGTATGTTGCATGCATGTAGTATATATGTAGTATGTATGTTGCATGTAGTATGTATGTTGCATGTAGTATATATGTAGTATGCATGTTGCATGCATGTAGTATATATGTAGTATGTATGTTGCATGTAGTATATATGTAGTATGCATGTTGCATGCATGTAGTATATATGTAGTATGTATGTTGCATGTAGTATATATGTAGTATGAATGTAGCATGTATGTAGTATGCATGTTGTATGTATGTGGCATGTAATTTTTTTTTTTTTTTTTTTTTTTTTACATTCAACACATTAGCCGGATGATGGGACTACTACTGTCCCATCATTGGCTAATGTGTCAATCACTGTCATGGTAGCAGGCATCGCCCGATGGGACTTGTAGTCCCATCGGACGATGCCTGCACAGACCCCCGAAGCCTGCACAGACCACCGGCAGGCCGGCACAGCCCCCCGGCAGGCCGGCACAGCCCACCGGAGCCTGCACAGACCCCCGGCAGGCCGGCACAGCCCACCGGAGCCTGCACAGACCACCGGCAGGCTGGCACAGCCCCCCGGCAGGCTGGCACAGCCCCCCGGCAGGCCGGCACAGACCACCGGAGCCTACACAGACCACCGGCAGGCCGGCACAGCCCCCCGGCAGGCCGGCACAGACCACCGGAGCCTGCACAGACCCCCTGGCAGGCCGGCACAGCGCCCCGAAAGGCCCGTACAGACCCCAGAGAGGCTGTACAAGGCAAAAACAGGGTTTTTCTTATTCCGATACCGGAAGTCCCATAGACTTGAATGGGACTTCCGGTATCGGAATCGGCGATACCGATACTTTTTTTTAAGATCGGCCGATCCATTCCGATCCGATACTTTGAAGTATCGGACGGTATCGCTCAACTCTAGTCATAACACATGACAAATCATACACAAGGCTCCTGATAAAGCCAAACAAGCATCCCCCATGGAGCTAAAGTAGTTGGGCAGTGAATACAAATAGTCTGAAGAGAGCAGTGTATAACAGAAGGTAATCAGTAACAATGAATCAAAGTATACATAATTCAATACATGCCACTAATAATAATCTGAAAGTTATCCATGCATCAATAAATATGGACTCAGAACATATCCAACAATACTGATGCGGCAATATGAATAAACCTACAAAAACAGATTAGGGTAAAAACAAGGTAGATGAAAACAAGTCGTGCCATGTAGAAAATAGACACACAAAACATGCTCTACAGAAAATGCACCGATAAAGTAGCCCAGAATATCCTAATAGCCCTCTTACATATGGGGGAGCTTGTGGAGTACCCTGCCCGACGCGTGTCGCTACCGCAAGGTAGCTTCGTCAGGGGCTAGAGAGTGTGTGCAATGAAGGTCATATAAATACATACCATAGTAAGCTTAATGAGTAGCAGCTGCGAGGTAAAATCTAATTCAACGCAATATGTGAAGGCGCAAGGACTCATGTCAGGCCGAGACCGGATGTAAAACCCGTGACTCACCACTCCTTCCGGGTACATACAAGAGAGACGCGATAACTTACGCTGCGCATGTGCCAGAGGCAAGGTAGTTATAGCAACCAGAGGACGCTAATGTTGGCGATTATACAACAATGAATCGTCATAATAATCAAAGGACGCACAGATCGACGATAAATAACAGTTTGGGAGACTTTTATCTCAAATAGATATATTATATGAGAGCACAAAGAAGCATATCCGGTCAAGGCAAAATTATGACCCATTCCTTGCAATAGATACAAAAAAAAAACGGTAGCACATACTGCGCATGTCCAAGGACAAAATATAGTGACCAAGAAATACCAATACCGGCGAGTATGCACAGATAGTTAGTGATCATGGTAAGCAGTGAAAATCGAAAAAGATCTAATGCCAATACTTAGATCTTGAATAATAGGTATTTGGGAAGTTCTCCATTGCTGCAGTACAAAAGACGGTACCGATATTACCGCATATTAATACACTACTTATAAAATGCACGCATAGAGTGTAATAGCTGCATTAGTTCTAATCATATTAATAGACAAAGAGAATAAATAACGAAAAAAAAAAAAAAACGCAGGACATCATTGCTAAATTACGGCGAGAGAAACTTACTCATTGTAAGAGCCAGACAACACTGGTAACAGGAATAAGTGACCATACTGAAGATTGTGACTTGTAGGATCGCTACTACCAATAGGTGGCGCTGTAGAGTAAAAGTCCTCTTTCTTTCTGAAGAGGCAATTTGCATATTATTTTCCCAGAGGAGCATTGCACGGCGAATAAGTCTCCTTACCTTGACAAGCCACAGCTGGCATGTCACTCTCCGCAAGGAGAAACCTTACTTCTTAGACCCTAGTCCAGAGCCTCTCACCTTGCCAAATCAGATCTCATACTTTGCACTGACGAGAGCCAACAGCTCGAAACACCGTGTCTGCAAATTGAGATTCTGATTTGGCTTGTATCCTAAGTCATACTACAAGACTCGTTAAAGGGTTGATTGTGACTTGTAGGATCGCTACTACCAATAGGTGGCGCTGTAGAGTAAAAGTCCTCTTTCTTTCTGAAGAGGCAATTTGCATACTGAATATTCAAATCATACATATGTACAAAGACGCCGTTCCTGTAACATAGAAAAAATAATAACAGCAATGGTGCGTGCCAATGTCAGGCACACACCCGCATACATACATAACAGTTGCCAAATAAGTTCTAAACATCTTATTTGGTAATAGCTAAATAACAAATCCTAAAAATAGGGTCAGAGCTATGACCCACGATACGTAATTGTACGATTGCAACACGGAGAGCTTGTTCATCATGGCAGCTGGAAGACATTGATAGTTTAAATGCATAACCATGCTAGATATTCAAAACATGGCTATTTACGGCGGATCCCCCTTTACTGAAGTAAAGGAGGTAATAATAACAAAAGTACAAGCCGATACCCTACAAATGAACAAACACAGAAATTACAGTCAGAATGAGATATACACACCAGTGAACAAATAATTTCCCCGATGAGTCAAATAACAGGGAATAAGACAGTATAGCACCTGAATTGATCATATATAATTCATGGTATAAATCCCCCAGTCCTATTAAAGGAAAAACCCACATAGAAAACAAAATAAAAAAATACCGTTTTATTATCATACTATATAAACAAAGCAGCGCAGAGACACAGGAAAAAAAAAAAAAAATTGGATTGGATATCCAGTTTTGGTCTGCTTGAAATAAGTTTCATTGTATTTTTGGATTTTTCTCTTGCATTTACATATCTCTCTTCGTATCAGATTATCCTTGGCATTCTATTTAGGGCTTTACACCTTTGGGGTGACAATATGTCCCTTCCTTTTTTTTTTTTTTCTGTGTCTCTGCGCTGCTTTGTTTATATAGTATGATAATAAAACGGTATTTTTTTATTTTGTTTTCTATGTGGGTTTTTCCTTTAATAGGACTGGGGGATTTATACCATGAATTATATATGATCAATTCAGGTGCTATACTGTCTTATTCCCTGTTATTTGACTCATCGGGGAAATTATTTGTTCACTGGTGTGTATATCTCATTCTGACTGTAATTTCTGTGTTTGTTCATTTGTAGGGTATCGGCTTGTACTTTTGTTATTATTACCTCCTTTACTTCAGTAAAGGGGGATCCGCTGTAAATAGCCATGTTTTGAATATCTAGCATGGTTATGCATTTAAACTATCAATGTCTTCCAGCTGCCATGATGAACAAGCTCTCCGTGTTGCAATCGTACAATTACGCATCGTGGGTCATAGCTCTGACCCTATTTTTAGGATTTGTTATTTAGCTATTACCAAATAAGATGTTTAGAACTTATTTGGCAACTGTTATGTATGTATGCGGGTGTGTGCCTGACATTGGCACGCACCATTGCTGTTATTATTTTTTCTATGTTACAGGAACGGCGTCTTTGTACATATGTATGATTTGAATATTCAGTATGGTCACTTATTCCTGTTACCAGTGTTGTCTGGCTCTTACGATGAGTAAGTTTCTCTCGCCGTAATTTAGCAATGATGTCCTGCGTTTTTTTTTTTGTTTTTTTTTTTCGTTATTTATTCTCTTTGTCTATTAATATGATTAGAACTAATGCAGCTATTACACTCTATGCGTGCATTTTATAAGTAGTGTATTAATATGCGGTAATATCGGTACCGTCTTTTGTACTGCAGCAATGGAGAACTTCCCAAATACCTATTATTCAAGATCTAAGTATTGGCATTAGATCTTTTTCGATTTTCACTGCTTACCATGATCACTAACTATCTGTGCATACTCGCCGGTATTGGTATTTCTTGGTCACTATATTTTGTCCTTGGACATGCGCAGTATGTGCTACCGTTTTTTTTTTTTATCTATTGCAAGGAATGGGTCATAATTTTGGCCTTGACCGGATATGCTTCTTTGTGCTCTCATATAATATATCTATTTGAGATAAAAGTCTCCCAAACTGTTATTTATCGTCGATCTGTGCATCCTTTGATTAATATGACGATTCCTTGTTGTATAATCGCCAACATTAGCGTCCTCTGGTTGCTATAACTACCTTGCCTCTGGCACATGCGCAGCGTAAGTTATCGCGTCTCTCTTGTATGTACCCGGAAGGAGTGGTGAGTCACGGGTTTTACATCCGGTCTCGGCCTGCATGAGTCCTTGCGCCTTCACATATTGCGTTGAATTAGATTTTACCTCGCAGCTGCTACTCATTAAGCTTACTATGGTATGTATTTATATGACCTTCATTGCACACACTCTCTAGCCCCTGACGAAGCTACCTTGCGGTAGCGACACGCGTCGGGCAGGGTACTCCACAAGCTCCCCCATATGTAAGAGGGCTATTAGGATATTCTGGGCTACTTTATCGGTGCATTTTCTGTAGAGCATGTTTTGTGTGTCTATTTTCTACATGGCACGACTTGTTTTCATCTACCTTGTTTTTACCCTAATCTGTTTTTGTAGGTTTATTCATATTGCCGTATCAGTATTGTTGGATATGTTCTGAGTCCATATTTATTGATACATGGATAACTTTCAGATTATTATTAGTGGCATGTATTGAATTATGTATACTTTGATTCATTGTTACTGATTACCTTCTGTTATACACTGCTCTCTTCAGACTATTTGTATTCACTGCCCAACTACTTTAGCTCCATGGGGGATGCTTGTTTGGCTTTATCAGGAGCCTTGTGTATGATTTGTCATGTGTTATGACTTTTAACTGTTTTTATATGTGTGTTGTCAATGGTTGTCTAATAAAAATTATCATTATTTTTGGTGATCCCTGCTTCTCTAGTCAGTAGCTTATTTTGATCTTTTCTAGTGATTGGGATTCCCATGTGGAACATGTCCGGACTGTGTTCCGGATTTTGAGGGAAAATTCCCTGTTTGTTAAGGGATCGAAGGGCCTCTTTGGTGTACAGAGGATTTCATTTTTGGGATTTATCTTGTCTCCATCGACTATTGAAATGGACCCAGCTAAGGTACAGGCCATTTATGATTGGGTTCAGCCTACTTCTTTGAAGGCTCTCCAAAAGTTTTTGGGTTTTTCTAATTTCTATCGTAAATTTATAGGTAATTTTTCTAGTATTGTCAAACCACTGACTGATCTGACCAAGAAGGGAGCTGATGTGCTGAATTGGTCTCCTGAGGCTGTCTCAGCATTTCAGGTGCTTAAGCGGAGATTTACTTCAGCTCCAGTTTTACAGCAACCTGATGTCTCACTTCCATTTCAAGTGGAGGTGGATGCTTCTGAGATTGGTGCAGGAGCTGTGTTGTCCCAAAAAGACCCTGTGACTTCTAAGATGAATCCCTGTGCCTTCTTTTCTCGAAAGTTTCCCCCATCTGAACGCAACTATGACGTGGGGAATCGGGAATTGTTGGCCATGAAATGGGCATTTGAGGAGTGGAGACATTGGTTGGAGGGAGCTAGACATCAATTTGTGGTCCTCACTGATCACAAGAATCTGATTTATCTGGAGTCGGCCAAACACTTGAATCCTAGACAGGCTAGGCCTTGTTTTTCACGCGTTTTAATTTTGTGGTCTCTTTTCTTCCGGGCACTAAGAATGTTAAGGCAGATGCCCTTTCTAGGAGTTTCTTTGCTGATTCTCTTAATGTGACCGAGCCTACTACTATCCTAGGTGAGAGGGTAGTTCTTTCTGCCATTTCGCCCAATTTGAGACGCGCCCTGGAGGAATTTCAGGAGGATAAACCTGAGCGTTGCCCTATGGGAAGATTGTATGTTCCTGACCAGTGGAGAAAGAGAGTGATGTCTGAAGTACATTGCTCCGCATTGGCTGGTCATCCGGGTAGTTTTGGTACCAGAGATTTGGTGAGTCGGTCGTTTTGGTGGCCTGCCTTATCTCGTGATGTCAGGAATCTTTTACAGTCCTGTGGGACCTGTTCTCGGTCTAAACCCTGTTCTCGTTCTAGTGGGTTGCTGATGCCCCTGCTGGTGCCCAAGAGGCCATGGACCCATATCTCAATGGATTTTATTTCTGATCTTCCTGTCTCTCAGAGAATGACTGTTATCTGGGTGATTTGTGATAGATTTTCGAAGATGGTCCATCTTGTACCACTCCCAAAGCTGCCATATTCCGCTGAGTTGGTGCCCTTGTTTTTACAACAGGTGGTTCGGTTACACGGGATTCCTGAGAACATTGTGTCCGATAGAGGGGTCCAGTTTGATTCCAGATTCTGGAAAGCCTTTTGTTCCAATCTGGGAATTCAGTTATCCTTCTCCTCCGCGTTTCATCCCCAGACCAATGGGCAGACTGAGAGAACAAACCAGACCCTGGAGTCTTATTTAAGATGTTTTATATCTGCTGATCAAGATGATTGGGTCTCATTTTTGCCCTTGGCCGAATTTGCGCTGAACAATAGAGCTAGTTCTGCCACTCTGATGTCACCCTTTTTCTGTAATTTTGGGTTTCATCCTTGATTCTCTTCATTGCAAGTGGAATCTTCGTCCTGCCCAGGTGTGGACACTGTGGTTGTGAGAATGCAGCAAATATGGGACCAAGTGGTGGATAAGTTGTCACTCTCTCAGGAAAAGGCCCAGCGTTTTTCCAACCGGCGTAGGACCATTGATCCCCGGTTTAAAGTGGGTGATATGGTTTGGCTGTCGTCTAAGAATATTCCTATGAAGGTTGCCTCTCCAAAATTTAAGCCAAGATTTATTGGACCTTATAAGATTTTGGAGATTCTTAATCCTGTTTCTTTTCGTTTGGCTCTTCCAGTTACATTCAAAATCCATAACGTATTTCACAAGTCACTGTTGAAGAGGTTTGTTGAGCCAGTAGTTCCTGTGGCGGCACCTCCTGATCCTGTATTGGTTAAAGGCAATGTGGAATATGAGGTAGAGAAAATATTGGATTCTCGTTTGGTTAGACGGAGACTCCAGTATTTGGTCAAATGGAAGGGTTATGGCCAGGAGGATAATTCTTGGGTCTCTGCCTCTGATATTCATGCCAATAAATTGGTTCGTACTTTTCACCGGGCCCATCCTGATCGGCCTGGTGGCATGGATGAGGGTTCGGTGACCCCTCCTCAAGGGGGGGTACTGTCATGAACTCATTTTCTGCTCCACCAGTTGAGAGTTCCCTGTTGTGAGTTCATTTTCCCCTTCGTCACTGAGGTCTGGTGAACTCCCTATTCTGGTAAAGGAAGGTAATGAGCCTGATTATCAGGCACCTGAGCCTAATGATGATGACTGGCTGAGTGGAGTCACGGACTGGATATAAGTCTGCCGACGCCCTTCTGCCCTGCGGGTGAATTCTCTGTTGACTTCTAGGAGACCAGTCTGATTCCTGCTCCTCTAAAGCTAAGTTTTCTGCTTTGCCTGTTAGCATTTGTGTTTTGTTTTTGTTTGCCTTGCTTTTCTGGATTCTGCCATTCCCTGCTGGGGTGAGCTGAATCTCCTTTTGCCGGTTGCTCTGTCTTCAGAATATTCCTGAGTACTGACATAGCCTTTTTGAAGCCTAGCGTCTTCAGGGCCTTTTTCACTGTCAGTCTGTTGGCTCTTATTTTCATAGGGTTTTTCACGGATTGCAGACAGCAGCCTTCCTGTCCTTTCCTACCTAGTTAGCTTGGGCCCCGTCTTTGCTCAGTCTATCTTTCTGTCTGTGTTAGTGTTCTTTCTTCTTGCTTCACCGTCATTATATGTTAGGGGCTGCCTTTTGCTTTGGGGTCTGCTCTGGGGCAGTTTAGATTTCCCTTTCTGTCTTTAGGCTATATAGTCCTCCGGCTGTGATCGAGGGGTCTAGGGCATCGTAGGAACCCCCCACGGCTACTGCTAGTTGTGTTGATAGGTTCAGGGGTCTGCAATCCGATAGCTGCCAACTTCTCTGATTTTCTGGACTTAGCTAGCATTTCTGTTTTTGCCTCCTACGGTGACTCATTCATAACAGAATCACCCGCCATACCGCAGATCCTAGGGTACTCATAGCAGGAAAGAATTGTGCTTAAAAAAAAAAAAAGTGTGTATATTCTTTCCTCTATATCTCTGAGGCCGTAGGGGGAATTTTTTTTTTTTCTCTCAATGGAGATAAAGCAATTGTCTGATCATGTGGAGCAACTCGCTGCGGAAGTGCGGGGAATTTCCGCCTACCTTGCTCGTTCACATGCTGTTGAACCAAAGATCCCTACACCTGATGTATTTTTTGGGGATCGATCTAAATTTTTGAGTTTCAAAAATAATTGTAAATTATTTTTTGCCTTGAAGCCTAACTCATCAGGGAGCTCCGCGCAGCAGGTTAAAATTGTCATCTCTTTGCTGTGTGGCGATCCCCAGGATTGGGCGTTTTCTTTGAAACCAGATGATCCTATTCTGACTAATGTGAACGCATTCTTTCAAGCCTTGGGGTTGTTGTATGACGAACCTAATGCTATTGATCAGGCTGAAAAGACCCTGTTGGCATTGAACCAGGGTCGAGATTCTGCAGAGTTGTACTGTCAAAAGTTCCGAAAGTGGGCGGTCCTTACTACCTGGAATGATAATGCCTTGGCTGCTCTCTTTCGGAAGGGTTTGTCAGAAGCCGTAAAAGATACTATGGTGGGATTTCCTGTTCCCTCTGGTCTGGACGATTCTATGTCATTAGCCATTCAGGTTGATCGGCGTTTACGTGAACGCAGGATTGCACGAGAAGTGTTGCCACCGGTTGAACAGACGTCTGAACCTATGCAATGTGATAGAGTTTTGTCTAGGGCGCAACGTCAGGAGTTCAGAAGGCGTAATAAGCTGTGTTTTTTCTGTGGAGATGCCTCGCATATTATTTCTGTTTGTCCTAAACGAGAGAAACGCTTTGCACACAAGTTTTCTGTTGGTGGTGTTCAACCTAAGTTTCTTCTGGCAATTACTCTGATCTGCTCCCTGTCCACAATTTCCGCCAAGGCTTTTGTGGATTCAGGAGCATCGCAAAACCTAATGGGCTTGGATTTTGCTAAACGTTGTGGATTTCCGATGACACCTCTGCAGACGCCTATCCCTTTGAGGGGGATTGATGCTACTCCTTTGGCGAAAAATAAACCTCAGTTTTGGACCCAGGTGGTCATGCGGGTCGCCCCAGACCATCAAGAAAATTGCAGATTTTTGGTGTTGCATGGTCTGCATGATGCCGTTGTTCTGGGGTTTCCCTGGTTGCAAATTCATAATCCAGTTTTGGATTGGAAATCTGTGTCTGTGGTGAGTTGGGGTTGTCGGTGTGCCTTTAGTGAGGCTCCGGCTTTTTCCACCTCTCCTCAGTCGCATGATGTTCCTGACTATTTGGCGGACTTTTATGATGTATTTAGTGAGAATGAGTCTGCATCTTTGCCTCCTCATAGGAGTTATGACTGTGCAATTGAACTGAGCCCGGGGTGTAAATTTCCCAAGGGTCGGCTCTTCAATTTATCTGTACCCGAACACGAGGCTATGCGATCCTATATTAAGGAGGCGTTGGAGAAGGGTCATATTAGACCATCCTCTTCACCCTTAGGTGCCGGGTTTTTTTTTGTGGCCAAAAAGGATGGTTCTTTAAGGCCTTGTATTGATTATCGTGCCCTCAACAAAATTACTATTAAATATCAGTATCCGTTACCCCTGATTTCGGATCTATTCTCTTGAGTTAGAGGTGCTTGCTGGTTTACCAAGCTTGACCTCAGGGGGGCGTATAATCTTATCCGCATTAAGCAGGGGGATGAATGGAAGACGGCGTTTAATACTCCGGAGGGACATTTTGAGTACCTGGTGATGCCTTTTGGGCTCACTAATGCCCCTTCTGAATTCCAGTGCTTCATGAACGATATTTTCCGAGACTTTGTCGATAAATTTTTGATTATCTATCTGGATGATATTTTGATCTTCTCCAAGGATTGGGATTCTCATGTGGAACATATTCGGACTGTGTTCCGGATCTTGAGGGAGAATTCCCTGTATGTCAAAGGATCGAAATGCCTTTTTGGAGTACAGAGGATTTCATTTTTGGGATTTATTTTGTCTCCGTCAACTATTGAAATGGACCCAGCCAAGGTACAGGCCATTCACGATTGGGTTCAGCCCACTTCTTTGAAGGCCCTCCAGAAGTTTTTGGGTTTTGCTAATTTTTATCGGAAATTTATAGCAAAATTTTCTAGTATTGTCAAGGCATTGACTGATCTGACTAAGAAGGGTGCTGATGTGTTGAATTGGTGTCCGGAGGCTGTTGCTTCCTTTCAGGAGCTGAAGCGAAGATTTACCTCCTCCCCGGTTTTGCGGCAACCTGATGTCGTACTCCCGTTCCGGGTAGAGGTGGATGCTTCTGAGATTGGTGCAGGAGCTGTTTTGTTCCAAAAGGATCCTGTAACATCTAAAATGAATCCCTGTGCTTTCTTTTCCCGAAAGTTCTCTCCATCTGAACGTAACTATGATGTGGGGAATCGGGAACTGTTGGCCATGAAATGGGCATTTGAGGAATGGAGACATTGGTTGGAGGGAGCTAAACATCAAGTTGTGGTCCTCACTGACCACAAGAATTTGATTTACCTAGAGTCGGCTAAACGCTTGAACCCTAGACAGGCTAGGTGGGCCTTGTTTTTTACACGTTTTGATTTTGTGGTCTCTTTTCTTCCTGGAACTAAGAATGTCAAGGCAGACGCCCTCTCTAGGAGTTTCTTTGCTGATTCTCCTGTTGTGACCAAGCCTGCTACCATCTTAGGCGAAGGGGTAGTTCTTTCTGCCATCTCGCCCGATTTAAGACTTGCTCTGCAAGAGTTCCATGAGGACAAACCTGAGCGTTGTCCCAGTGGAAAGTTGTATGTTCCTGACCAGTGGAAGAAGAGAGTGATGTCTGAAGTTCATTGCTCTGCATTGGCTGGTCATCCAGGTATTTTTGGTACTAGAGATCTGGTGAGTCGCTCTTTTTGGTGGCCCACCTTGTCTCATGATGTCAGGAATTTTTTGCAGTCCTGTGGGACTTGCTCCCGGTCTAAATCTTGTTCTCGCTCTAGTGGGTTGTTGATGCCTTTGCCGGTCCCCAGGAGGCCATGGACCCATATTTCAATGGATTTCATCTCTGATATGCCGGTCTCTCAAAGAATGACTGTTATTTGGGTGATTTGTGATAGGTTCTCTAAGATGGTTCATCTTGTACCACTCCCTAAGTTGCCATCTTCCTCTGAGTTGGTGCCCCTGTTTTTGCAACAGGTGGTTCGCTTGCACGGGATTCCTGAGAACATTGTATCTGACAGAGGAGTTCAGTTTGTGTCTAGATTTTGGAGGACTTTCTGTTCCAAGCTGGGAATTCAGTTGTCCTTCTCCTCTGCTTTTCACCCTCAGACCAATGGGCAGACAGAGAGAACAAACCAGACCTTGGAGTCGCATTTGAGATGTTTTATTTCCGCTGATCAGGATGATTGGGTTTCATTTTTGCCCTTGGCCGAATTTGCTTTAAATAATAGAGCTAGTTCTGCCACTTTGATGTCACCTTTTTTTTGTAACTTTGGGTTTCATCCTCGATTTTCTTCAGGGCAGGTGGAGCCTTCTGCCTGCCCAGGTGTTGACACTGTGGTGGAGAGAATGCACCAGATCTGGGACCAAGTGGTGGATAAGTTATCTCTCTCTCAGGAAAAGGCCCAGCGGTTTTCCAATCGACATAGGACCATTGGTCCCCAGTTTAAGATTGGTGATATGGTGTGGTTATCATCAAAAAATATTGCTATGAAGGTGGCTTCTCCTAAGTTTAAGCCTAGATTTATTGGACCTTACAAGATTTTGGAGATTATTAATCCGGTGTCTTTTCGTTTGGCTCTTCCTGTCACATTTAAAATCCATAATGTGTTCCATAAGTCCTTGTTGAAGAGGTTTGTTGAACCAGTTGTTCCTGGGGTGGCACCTCCGGACCCTGTATTGGTTGAAGGTAACATGGAATATGAGGTAGAGAAAATACTGGATTCCCGTCTGGCTAGACGGAGACTCCAGTATTTGGTTAAGTGGAAGAGTTATGGGCAGGAGGATAATTCCTGGGTCTCTGCCTCTGATATTCATGCCAAAAGATTGGTGTGTGCCTTTCATCGGGCTCACCCTGATCGCCCTGGTGGCGTGGTTGAGGGTTCGGTGACCCCTCCTCAAGGGGGAGGTACTGTTGTGAGTTCATTTTCCCCTTCTTCACTGAGGTCTGGTGAACTCCCTATTCTGGTAAAGGAAGGTAATGAGCCTGATTATCAGGCACCTGAGCCTAATGATGATGACTGGCTGAGTGGAGTCACGGACTGGATATAAGTCTGCCGACGCCCTTCTGCCCTGCGGGTGAATTCTCTGTGGACTTCTAGGAGACCAGTCTGATTCCTGCTCCTCTAAAGCTAAGTTTTCTGCTTTGCCTGTTAGCATTTGTGTTTTGTTTTTGTTTGCCTTGCTTTTCTGGATTCTGCCATTCCCTGCTGGGGTGAGCTGAATCTCCTTTTGCCGGTTGCTCTGTCTTCAGAATATTCCTGAGTACTGACATAGCCTTTTTGAAGCCTAGCGTCTTCAGTGCCTTTTTCACTGTCAGTCTGTTGGCTCTTATTTTCATAGGATTTTTCACGGATTGCAGACAGCAGCCTTCCTGTCCTTTCCTACCTAGTTAGCTTGGGCCCCGTCTTTGCTCAGTCTATCTTTCTGTCTGTGTTAGTGTTCTTTCTTCTTGCTTCACCGTCATTATATGTTAGGGGCTGCCTTTTGCTTTGGGGTCTGCTCTAGGGCAGTTTAGATTTCCCTTTCTGTCTTTAGGCTATATAGTCCTCCGGCTGTGATCGAGGGGTCTAGGGCATCGTAGGAACCCCCCACGGCTACTGCTAGTTGTGTTGATAGGTTCAGGGGTCTGCAATCCGATAGCTGCCAACTTCTCTGGTTTTCTGGACTTAGCTAGTATTTCTGTTTTTGCCTCCTACGGTGACTCATTCATAACAGTTCCCCTTCCGTTCTCCCCCTGGTGGTGACAGGAGGTAGTGCGGTTGGTTTAAGTGGTAGTGATCTGCCACCTGATGAGGAAGATAACAATTGGATCTCTGGAGCATCAGACTGGATATAAGACAGCCGACGCCCTATCCGGGTGCTGGTGATTCAGTCTGCTTCTCAGGTCCTGGACTTCAGCTCTCTTCCAGTCTTCTCAAGTTAAGTTTGTTTTTTGCTAATGTTCACACTTGCTCTGGTTTGTCAGTTCAGTTTTTTGTGTAATCAGCCTGCCCCTGCTGGGGCTATGCTGAAATTCCACTCCTATTAATCAGTATTTCCCAATCTGCTTTTTGTCCCTTATTAGATTGGCCTTCTTTTTTGCTCTGTCTCAGAATATTTCAGAGTGCTGATATATTTTTAGAAGTCTAGTGACTTCAGGGTTAATTTTGCTATCAGAAGTGTTGGACAATATTTTTGTAGGTTTTTTTGGCAGATTGCAGACAGTGTCTTTCCTTTTCTGTCCTTTTTAGTTAGCCGGGCCCCATCGTTTGCTCAGCCTATTTTCCTGCCTTTGTATTTTCATCTTGTTTCACCATCAATACATGTGGGGGGCTGTCTTTCCTTTGGAGTCTGCTCTGGGGCAGTTAGTTTTCCTTTTTTCCTGCTTTAGGCTTATTTAGTTCTCCGATTGTGACGAGGCGTCTAGGACCAATGTAGGAATGCTCCACGACTGCTGCTAGTTGTGCGGGTAAGATCAGGGATCTGCAATCTGCATATTTACCAACTTCTCTGGTTTTCTGAGACTTAGCTTTTTGTCTTTTTTTCCTCCTCGGTTTCCCATTCATAACACCTGTATATTTCTAGTGTGCCTTTTCGGCGATTAAATATAAAATTAATCTTGGGCTGCTCTTTTATCTCAATTCACGAATCCCCACATCCGCACGCTCGGTTGAAAAATTGTACGCTACCAAGGTTGGTTTCTGACCCGATATAAGCATGTTGTCGGACTGGGCTTTATGTCGAACGAGGAACTGGTGGCAGAATATCGTATTGGTTTGGGGAACGCTGGGAGTGACTGCCATGAGGTTTAAATATATAACCCCAGCGTGGACTGGTGATATATATCCCCCCTCACTGGGAGCGCCTCACAAACTCGTACCTATAAGGGAAGCCTTTCCACCGACTATTTGCCCTCGGTGCAGTTTCCTGACTGACCTGGAGCAAGTGGTAGTGCCAGAGAGCTGATCCCTGCGGGTCCTTCTCTCCCCTCCCATGAGGTGAGTGAAATTTACTCCCTCCTTCCCCTGTGAGATCCCTCACAGATTGGTGGCAGCACGGTGGGATTGAGATAATAGTGTGCATGGGATCCCTACTCCAAGACACTAAGGACTACCAGCAGTAGCTTTTGCTGCTGGGGTCTTAAGATCAGCTCAGCACTAGACAGTCCAAGTGCAAGTGCTGTATAGGGTGTGGGTGCTTGGTTTGCCGCTGTGTCTGGGTCGCTCTCCCAGGGCTGTGGGGTACTCGGTATCGGGCCAGTGTCATTGGGATGTGTCACAGCGGCGGTGACCCGGTCCGTGGCCCTGGGCGCCCAAGTAATGGGGGAATTGAAATGGTGAATGTAATTGATTGAATGAATAGTTCGTGACACCACCTGTGGTGTTCGGCAAGTGAGATGTTAAGCCGACGCTGCATGCAGATCCTCTGGGACTGGTGGTGTGTTGCAGCCAAGATGGTGAAGCTCCCCACAGGTGGAGCTGTAGTCCCAGGGCAGTGTAGATGTAGGGGCAGAAGAGAGGCACAGGCAATGTAGAAGCTGGTACCCAGATGTAGCGGTACAGGGTGTGTTAGCGCAGGAATGAATGGAGGACACCAGGGCTTGTAGTTCCAAAGCTTTACTCACAGTCTGTAGTACACACAGGTGCCTGCCTCCGTGCTGTGTCCTCTGGGTCAGGGACTCAGTCAACCTCCAGGTCAGATGGAATGCTCCCTTCCAACACACCGCCAACATGTGCCTTCCTGAACGTCTCCTCTTATAGCGCCTTTGGTGTGAAGTACTCCTAGTACTGAGTTACACTGGAGTTCCTCCTGACAGATGTTCCCAAGAACCTTCCTTGTACGGCAGACAGCTGTAGCATGCTTCGGGGACTCCTTGCTCCTGAGTCCCGGCTCACTATCAATGTTGCTGTTGTGCCCCCAAGTCTTAGATGGGAGTAGTGCATTTACAGCCCACTACTCCACCGGTGTCTGCTGTAGGACCCTTAGTATCCATACAACCTCGGGGACCGGGCCCTGGCCTTGCGCTTAGAACTTCTAGGCAGGGTTCTTCCTCTAACCCATGTCCTCTGTTCCCTTTTACTCCTACGTTCCGTACTAGTCTTTCCTTCCCATGGAAGATCAGGTTTCTGTTCAATGTCTTTCTCTTTCTTTCCTTTTCCGTGCAAGCAGACCCAGGTCACTGAGATCTGCTGCAGCACCTCCTTCCTCCATCCCTCTCTCAGGGATCCTCACTCACTGACTCACTGACTGACTGAAATCCTAAACCTTCCCACTCTTTTATGTATTCTAACTCCACCCACCTCCCAGCACGTTTCGTGTTCCAAGCAGGGAGCCACCAAAGGTGCTCTGCTACACTCCATGCAGGGAGCCACAATGTGGCTTTGCTGAACTACTGTGCTGTGTGGGATGCAAGTGTTGGAGCGTGGTCAGGAGCCTCCAACTTACCTGGATGGTGGGGCACCACACCTCAGGAGGAGGTGCAGTGCCTCTGTCGCAACTGAACCCTCAAGGGCGCCACATGTACATGACTGAGGGCTGAAAAGACTGGCTGCAAGCACACGAAGCTGGAAAAGAATGATGGCCGTGGAGCTAGCCCATAATGCGGAGAAAGACTGTACTGGTTCGGAAGAAGGGGTGAACCAGGGGGGTCCCGCCCAGGCTCCCAAAGCATCTCGCCACCAGTACACTACCCTGCAGGAAAACGCCCTCCTGCTGCCCTTCTCCCCAGACAGCTCAGGTCGGAGGCCCTCTTTCAAGCCGCCCTGGTGAGTCTTGAAGCGGGGCGTGAAGAAGCCTCTGCAGCCTTCCTGAAAGCAGCAGAACACCAGGCAGAGCGAGAGGTGGTGGAACGCCGTAAAGCTGCAGAGCGACAGCATCAGCTGGAGTTGGCTCGGGAGGATCTCCTACTACCCACTACAGCACCTCCGGAACCCAAGACAGCCAAGGTCTGAGCCGAGGACTTCCCCTTGCTGGAGAAGGACGGAGATCTGGACTCCTTTCAGCGATCCTTTGAGCAGACCTGCCGACAGCACCATCTGACCTCGGATCAGTGGGCCAAGTCACTGACCCCCTGTTTGAGGGGTAAGTCTCTGGAAGTTTTGGGACTATGAGAGCATCAAACAGGCCCTCATCCAGCAGTTCAACCTCACTCCAGAGTCTTACCACAGGAAGTTCTGAAGCCTACAAAAAGGCCCCAAAGTTACGTGGGCCAACCACATGCAGGCCCTTATGAGAGCTGCAGAGCACTGGACCAAGGGTCTGGAGCTCACCACTGGCCAGGAGATCCAGGAGGCGTTTGTCATGGAGCAATTCTTGTGGAACTGCCCAGAGGACCTCCAGCATACCTCCATGACCGGAAACCAAAAGTAGCAGCTGCTACAGCTGCCCTGGCAGATGACTATGTCAATAACCGGCTAATCAAGCCTAGCGGGCTGCCCACAGCACCTGGAGAGGGGGTAAGACTCATGCTGCCCATGTTTTCCCAGCCCCCAGAAAGAATGGTGCGCCCACTCTGTTTCCATCTCCAGTGAGTAGAACCCAGGAGGTGTCACCTCTGCAACCAACCCAGACACTTCAGGGAATGTGTCCCCAGCGCCACAAGGTCCCATCCTCATTCCCAAAACCATTCCCTGTCATGTGTCTGGGTGGGGGTGGTGAGAGGTTCTGTAACAATTACCAGCCCGTCTCCGTAAACCACGCCAGTGCTATGGTACTGTTTGACACCGGCGCTGAGATGACCCTCATGCGGCCTGAGATGGTATCCCCCAGGACTTGTCACCTGGAAAAACTCTCGCTGTCTCCGGGATTGGAGGCGTCGAACCGGCGCTGCCTGTCGCCAGGGTTCATCTGGACTGGGGCGCCGGGAGGGGAATGAGGGAGGTGGGAATGTCGCCGAATATTCCCGCAAGTGTTTTACTTGGGGCGCATAAATAAGTAAAAGATAAAAAAAAAAAGGTCAGAGTAACCCTCCCGTTCGTATTGCATTTTTACTGTAGTTTCTCTTTCTGGTATTTATACCTGTTGTGGTCATTCTATTGATTTTCAAGTGATGCTGGACTGTGAGTCTGCACTTAATTTGATTGCTCAACAATTTTTAGACAAGTATAAGATTGATTCTGTACCTTTATCATCCACTTTTCCTTTAGTGGCAATTGATAACACTCCTCTAGAGCATGGGTGCGTTTCTCGAAAGGTCACCAGGTGTTACACCTGGTCCCTGTCCTGGCTCTGCACCTCAGACTGCCGCTGCTCCCCGTTCAGGGCACTCACCTCGTGCCTTGCACGCTGTGCCTGTGCAGCAGCCGCCTCCCTGTGTGTCCCATCCTGCATCTCAGCATTCAGTTCTCTCCCCTTCCCTCACCTCCTGGCGTCCTGTCGGCAGGTCTTCAGCCAGAGCTATTAGGGCACGTGCGTGGGTCGCCCTCCCAGGGCTGTGGGGTACTCGGTACCGGGCCGGTGTCAGTGGGATGTGTCACAGCAGCAGTGACCCGGACCGTCACCCTGGGCGCCCAAATAATGGGGGAATGTAGTTAATGGAATAGAATAGTTCGTGAAGCCACCTGTGGTGTTCGGCAAGTGAGATGTTAAGCCGACGCTGCATGCAGATCCACTGGAAATGATGGTAGGGTGCAGCAAAGGTGTAAAAGCTCCCCACAGGTCAAGTTGTAGTCCCAGGGCAGTGTAGAAGTGGTTGGCATGGGGATGTAGCAGTGCCGTAAGGGTAGGAAGCAGACAAGACACAGCGGGGTGCAATTTCTGTACCTTTACTTGATAACTGCAGTCCAGGGTCCTGATTACAGATGGTAACGGAGCAGGCTAGCCTGGAAGCAATTCAGGGATTCTCTCTCAGCAGATGGGCTGTGCAGTCTCCTTCCTAGCGCTTGTTTGAAAGAAGTACTCCAAGTACTGAGTTACACTGAAGTTCCTCCTGTCAGATGTTCCCAAGAACCTTACTTGCACGGCAGACAGCTGTAGCCTTTCTCGGGGACTCCTCTCTCTTGAGTCCTGGCTCACTATCCAAGCTGCTGTTGTGCCCTCAAGTTTTAGATGGGAGTAGGGCATTTACAGCCTCCTACTCCTCTGGTGTCTGTTGCAGGACCGTTAGTATCCGTACAACCGTGGAGACAAGGCTCCAGTTCATGCGCTCTCACTGTGAGGGAGCTCTCCTTTCCTAGCTGAACCTCCATATTCTCTCTACACATCTGCACACTTCACCCTCCACAGACTAACTGACTATTCCTTCCTCTTGGCCCTCAGAGAGCACTCCTCCCCTTAATTCCGGTTCATAGCTCCCCCTGCTGACCTGGAGTGGAACTGTGTTGCATGTATGGATTGACTGCGAGAGAGACCCATCATTGCCTCCAAGCCTGGTATTACCCTCCCCTGGAGGAAGGCAAAGCCACTGTGGCGACCATACCACTGGGGGCGCCACACGCGCACGCCCCCCTGGCTTCTTAAAGTGACAGCGTGCATTTTTCAAAATAAGCAATTATCCAATGGCAGCACACTGACTGCTATTTCTGGCCTCTCCTCCATAGGGAGAGCGCCGGAGCAACGAGTATCAATCATTGCTACATCAGGACCAGTTTTCTAAGATGGCTCACTTCATTCCACTACCCGGTCTTCCTACCACTCCTGAACTGGCGGATCTGTTCATCTGACACATCTTCCGTCTCCATTGTTTCCCTCTCCACATCGAGTCCAACAGAGGAGTCCAGTTCACCTCAAAATTCTGGAGAGCAGTTTGTAAACTGGTAAGAATTGAACTGGATTTTTCCTCGGCATATCATCCCCAATCCAATGGTCAAGTGGAGAGGACTAATCAGATCCTGGCTGGATTGCTGCGTCACTTCAACGCGCATCACGACGACTGGGTAGACTTACTGTCCTGGGCTGAATTTTCCTACAACAATCAAGTAAGTGAATCTTCTGGAAAGTCTCCCTTTCAGATTGTCTTTGGACTGCAACCCGGAATACCTCTTCCCATCTCCGGATCATCTGGCGTTCCGGCTGCCGATACTTTCTCTGAAGATTTTTCTAAGGTTTGGAGGGACACCAAAACTGGTCTGGAGAAAGCCTCCCAGCGCATGAAGAGGTACGCAGACAAGAGACGTTTGGATGCGCCTACCTTTCGCCCCAGAGACAAGGTATGGCTCTCCTCCAAGTATATCCATCTGAAGTTGCCATCCTACAAATTAGGCCCGCGGTTCATTGGACCATTTGAAGTCTTGAAACAAACCAATCCAGTCTCTTATAAGCTGAAGTTGCCTTCTTCTTTACGTGTGCCTAGCTCCTTTCATGTTTCTCTCCTCAAACCAGTAGTTTTGAGCCCCTTCTTTAAGGATCCGGGTAACACTCCAGACCCAGTCTCGGAGGATGATGTTTTTGAGATAAAACATATCCTGGCCATTAAGAAAGTAAGGGGTAAGACCTATTACCTGGTGGACTGGAAGGGCTTTGGGAGCCTAGGGAGAACATCATGGAGGCTTGAAAAAGAGGGGGCGTAAAGAGGGGGATACTGCTGCACCCGCTCCCTATCCTGGCTCTGCGCCTCAGTCTGCTGCTGCTCCCTGTTCAGGGCACTCACCTCGTGCCTTGCACGCTGTGCCTGTGCAGCAGCCGGTTCCCTGTGTGTCCCATCCTGCATCTCAGTGTTCAGTTCTTTCCCCTTCCCCCACCTCCTGGCGTCCTGTCGGCAGGTCTTCAGCCAGAGCTATTAGGGCACGCGCGCACGCCCCCCTGGCTTCTTAAAGGAACAGTGTGCATTTTTCAAAATAAGCAATTATCCAATGGCAGCACACTGGCTGCTATTTCTGGTGTCTCCTCCATAGGGAGAGCGCCGGAGCAACGAGTATCAATCATTGTTACATCCGTTTCTGTTGCTAACCTGTCTTCGCTGCGTAGCAGTCTCTGTGCATTTTCTTATGCTGTCTGTCTCCACAGAAATATCTGAATCCTGATAACCCTGGTTATACCTGCAATCATCTGGGCGAAAGCCATCCCGTTCCACCAACAGCCATCCGAGTCCGAGAACAGAGTCAAGGTTACCGGAGCCAGCTACACACCATCTACCCTGATCCAGGACCCGTCTCAGTACGAACTCTGCTGTCATTTCTGTTATCCTTTTTGGTCCCGCTGGGACAGCTGCCACGTGTCCAGGGTCTAACTGGAGGTAGCACCTGTGTCCTCTGGGTATTCCATTCTGGTCCTGTCTGAGGGGCTTTACTACGGGTACCCGGAGCTCACGAGTTACGCCCCCTTCAGAGCCCCCCGGACCGTGGTCCCGAGGTTCCACTTTAAAAATAAAAAACGAATGTGAACTTCACCATCTCTGCCTCCGCTTCCATTCGTTACACCAGGTTTCCACTCACTGTGAATATGGATCACCAGGATTCTTTAGATTTGTTTGTACTTGATAAATTGCCTTTTCCAGTTGTCCTGTGGTTACCCTGGTTAAAAATGCACAATCCTGTACTGGACAGGTCGTCAAGTATGATAAGATCTTGGGGTCAGGGGTGTTATGGGAAATGTGAAGTACACATTGCTGCTGTTGTGAAAAGTGATCTACCTGAAGCCATTCAGGAATACTGGAAAGTATTTTCAGAATTAGGCTTCTTTCAGATTTCTGGATTTTAAATCCGGCGGGCTGCGGCGAAAAGTTGTCAAACCAGATCCGGTAGAAGCCGCAGCCCGCCGGATCATCTGTTTTTGCCGGATACGGTGCAGGAGAGGGAGAGGGAGAGAGAGTCTTCGCGCATGCGCTCTGCAAAAAAGCAGTCCGGTGCTGTCAAAAAACGTTGCATGGAACGCTTTTTTGCAGACGCCGGACAGGCATTTTTTGCCATTTCCGGCAAAAGCCGGACACGCCACATGGCCATCAGTCGCAATGCGGCGATAATGTAAGACTATGGGAAAAAAGCCGGATCCGGTGGCAACAGGTGCCGGATCCGGATTTTACATTTTTCGCCGCATCGCGCCTGATGCTTCAAAACGGAAATATCAAAGTAGCCTTAGAGTCACAAGCTCTACCACCTCATAGAGATTACGATTGCGCTATTGAGTTCGTCCCAGGTGCTACTCTCCCTAAGAGTTGTTTATTAAATCTGACGATTCCCGAGAGGGAGGCCTTTAAGGAACACCTGCAGATTAGTCTTGCTGCAGGTCACATAAGACCCTCTTAGTCCCCTGTGGCCGTGGGATTCTTTTCTGTAAAAATAAAAGATGGGGGTCTTAGGCCGTGTCTGGATTTCAGGGAGATTAATAAGATCACTGTGCGCAATCCTTACCCCTTTCTGCTAATTCCGGATTTGTTTAACCAATTAGTTGGAGCCAAGTGGTTCTCTAAGGGCATGGGGCATATAATTTGCTGCGGGTAAAAGAAGGCGATGAATGAAAGACAACCTTTAATACCACGGAAGGTCATTTTGAGTGTCTAGTAAAGCCTTTCGGCCTTACAAATGCTCTGACGTTCTTTCAAAAATTAATTAGCGACATTCTGAGGCCGTTGATCATAGGAGTGTTATTGTTTATTTGGATGATATTTTGATCTACTCGCCCGATCTGGAGTCGCATTGGCAGAGAGTCCGCGAGGTTCTGCAGATTTTGAGAGAAAGCACACTCATTGCTAAGCTGGAGAAATGTGAGTTTGCGGTACAGAAAATTAGTTTTTTGGGGTACTTTCTTTCCAGTGATGAGTTTGAGATGGACACGGTGAAGGTTCAGGCGGTATTGGAGTGGCCTAGACCTGAATGCTTGAAGTCGATTCAGAGTTTCTTGGGGTTTGCTAATTATTATAGAAAATTCATAAAGAATTGTTCTTTTATCGCAAAACCCCTTAATGATCTTACTAAGAAGGGTTGCAGTACTGTCCAATGGTCCCCTGAGGCTGTTAAGGCTTTTGAGCATCTCAAGGTGAGGTTTCGCTCTGCTCCTGTTTTGATCCAGAGCTCTGCAAAGGAATATGTGGATTTCGTCCGCGCTGCCCAAATGATGAAATTCCAGAAGGTTAATAAAGTTTGATAGTGGTTTATTCTGCGCGTTTCAAGGTTTTTTGCAACCTCTTCTTCAGGAAATACCACATGAAGCATACATAGGTGGAGCATTAAGTACACACAGATTAAAAAAAAAATGAGCTCCAGTCAGATGACAGTCAGATGACACATGTCAAAGTTCATAGTTAGCAGACAGTATAAAAATTCATAGTAATAGTTAGAGCACATGTGGAGCACACTGTCCCTCCAACTCTGCCATGAGCCTCGTGATCGTGATAGTGATCTTGAGAACTAACTTCTCTTCCAAAAAACATCATATAAACAGGTTCTCAAAATCCACAATACTTTTAAGAAAAAATACTACTCAGAGAAAAAAAAAATTTTGATAAAAATCCTTTTGGGAAAAATTTAAGAATTTTTTTTTTTTTTGTTTTTTTAAGGAAAAAAATTTTTTGGGGAAAAACTTTTATCCTACTCCGAAGAAACATTCTTTGTAACAGAGCCAAAGAACATTACCGCTCCCTACTAACCGCATCTCCCCAATATTATTGCGGTAATTAAATAGAAAAGAGCTTTTTATGTGAATCCACAAGAAAAAGTTGGTGTAGAAAAAATAAATAAATAGGCACACATAAAAATGCACTTAATGATCCTATATACCCACTAAAGACTATATACGAAATAAGATCCCGTGACAAGTATTTCATTTAAAAATGATCGGATGTCCCGCACCTATGTTTATTCACCATGAGTATGTAACCATACCAAATAGCGCACAAACGCACCTCAGATAAATATAAAGAACTGACACTGGCAGGTATAAATACATGACCTAATTCACAAAAAATGGACATGTCTATTCTGTCATTGAACCCAGTGGGGCCCATCGCTCGAGTGTCCATGATCCACCTGGATTCCTGTCGCACTAAGATTTTATGTAAGTTCCCTCCCTGAGGGGTTAAAGAAACTTTCTCTAACCCAGCAAAAGAGAGAACATTAGGATCACCACCATGTGTTTTTTTGATGTGACTAATTAAACGAGGTACTCCTTTCCCTGTCTGAATGGATTTATAATGCTCTCTAAAACGTATATACAGGGGATGTATGGTCTTACCCAGGGGCGTAACTACCACGGTCGCAGCGTTCACCACTGCGACTTGGCCCCGGGGAGTGAGGGGGCCCAGCAGGTCAGACCGTGATATCTCCCAACCGTGCCGATTCTCGTGGGATAGTCCCGTTTTTGACCCCCCCATGTCCCGCACTTAGCCACCACCCACCCATGCACCCCATCCTCCCCATCCTCGCCCACCTGCCTGCAATGAAGTCCTTTTCTGTGCACACAGGACCTGTGATAAGGTCACAGGAGGGGAGGAGTCAGGGGTCACATGATCAGGGCCCTCAGTGTATGCAGGACTCTGCTGTGCTGGTTGTCATGGTGCTGGATGAGGTAAAGTTTCTGTGTGGGGTCAGGGGGGTTTACAGGGTGGATGTAGCAGAGCTGTGTGTGTACAAGGTGTATGGCGCGAAGATGTGTGTGTATGGGGTGTGCAGAGCTTAGCTGTGTGTGTGTACGGAGCGGAGCCATGTGTGTATGGAGTGTGCAGAGCAGAGCCATGTGTGTACGAGGTGTACGTTGTGGAGCCATGTGGGTAGGAGGTTACAGAGCAGAGCCGTGTGTGTACGAGGTGTACAGAGCGGAGCCGTATGTGTATGAGGTGTGTGGAGCCGTGTAGGTACGAGGTATACAGAGCAGAGCCGTGTGGGTGCGAGGTGTACGGAGCGGAGCCGTGTGTGTATAGGGTGTGGAGAGTGGAGCTGTGTGTGTACGAGGTGAACAGAGCAGAGCCGTGTGTGTACAAGGTGTACGGAATGGAGCCGTGTGTGTATGGGGTGTGCAGAGCGGAGCTGTGTCTGTACAAGGTGAACGGAGTGGAGCCGTGTGGGTATGAGGTGTACGGATTAGAGCCTTGTGGGTACGAGGTGCACGGAGCACAGCCGTGTGTGTGCGAGGTGTGTGGAGCCATGTGGGTACGAGGTGTACAGAGCATAGCCGTGTCGGTACGAGGTGAACAGAGCAGAGCCGTGTGGGTACGAGGTGTACAGAGCAGAGCCGTGTGGGTACGAAGTGTACTGAGAGAAGATGTGTGTGTATGGGTTGTGCAGAACGGAGCTGTGTGTGTACGGAGCGGAGCTGTGTGTACGGAGCGGAGCCGTGTGTGTACGGGGTATGCAAAGCGGAGCCGTGTGGGTACGATGTGTACGGAGCGGAGCCGCAAGGGTACAAGGTGTACAGAGCGATGCCACGTGGGTACAAGGTGTGTAGAGCAGAGCCATGTGGGTACGAGGTGTACAGAGCAGAGCCGTGAGGGTACGAGGTGCACGGAGTGAAGATGTGTGTGTATGGGGTGTGCAGAGCGGAGCTGTGTGTACGGGGTGTGCAAAGCGGAGCCACGTGGGTACGAGGTGTACGGAGTGGAGCCACGTGGGTACGAGGTGTACGGAATGGAGCCGCGTGAGTACGAGATGTACGGAGCGGAGCCGCGTGGGTACGAGGTGTATGGAGCAAAGCCGCGTGGGTACGAGGTGTACAGAGCGGAGCCGCATGGGTACGAGGTGTACGGAGTGGAGCCAAGTGTGTAAGAGGTGAACGGAGTGGAGCCGCGTGTGTACGAGGTGTACGGAGCAGAGCCACGTGGGTGCGAGGTGCACGGAGCGGAGCCACGTGTGTATGATGTGGATGGAGAGGAGCCGCGTGTGTACGAGGTGGATGGAGAGGAGCCGCGTGTGTACGAGGTGCATGGAGCGCAGATGTGTGTGTATTTTGGCATGGGGGGCCCCATTTGAAAGTTTGCACCGGGGCGCATAACTTTGTAGTTACGTCACTGGTCTTACCCATATAATAGAAACAACATCGGAAAAAAGATAACATATACTACGTGGTCCGTTTTGCACAAAATAAAATCGGATACCGTGTGACTAATTTCTCCCATATGTATGATCCGTTCTGTGTAATGGAACATACAGTAAGAGCAATGCTTACATTTAAAATTACCTGTAGGAATTCCCGCAATTAACCAGTTCACCTGATCCTTCTTAATCCGATTTTTTACCAGGATATCTCTTAATCTAGTACTGCACCTGTATGAAATCAATGGTCCCCTAGAGACAATATCACTCAATTCCTTGTCCCTTTCTAAAATATGCCAATTTTTTCTTATTGACGCTCGAATCTGACGATCCATGGGACTAAACTGGAAGCAGAATGCAAACCTTTTTTCTTTTTTGTTCTTTTTGCTGATGTTATTCATTTCTGTCTTTCCTCTGGCTTCGCGTGCCTGATTCGCTTTATCTAATGCTGCATCCAAGATAGCCTTAGTGTACCCCCTCCGCACAAATCTGTCATATAATTCCTTAGATTGTGTGTCGTAACCCTCCGAGGTGTTATTGATATGAGTAGTAAGGGGGCTGTATTACTTGTCAAAAAGAAATCTGACAGGTACCACGCCCCTATCAAAGTGTATCAAACACGCCCCTTTTATACAATTTGATATCAAATTGTTATAAAAGGGTTGTGTTTGATACCTTTTATATCCAGTTTATATCAAATTGATATAAAAGTGTATCATAGGACAAAATATTTATATGTCCAATTATTTTCTCTTTTATAGGCCTTTTAATAAAGTAGAATAATAGTAGAATAAAAGGATCGTGATTGAATCACTTTTATATCAATCACTATTGTTTGATATAAAAGGCTGTGTTTGATACGCTTTTATATGACCCATAATGGGTGCCTTTTTATACTTTAATTCGTATCGATTCATTGGGCATATTATGTATATGGCCAATATTTTAATTAAGGAAACAAATGGTTACCTTTTATAGACACTTTATACTTTATTTAGTATCGATTCTTTGGGCATATTATTTATATGGCCAATATTTTAATAAAGGAAACATTTTATTCGAATTGTAAATAAAAATGAGAGACGCCATTTTTATGAAAAACATAATAGTGTTTATTGAACAACAATCAAATACATTTTATAAAACATTACATTTGACATTTACACTGTCATGTTAGAAGTAGTACATTCAATTACATTTTATTTATCACACTGACCTGCAGTTAATCAAATCAAAATATATATATATATATATATATATAATACAGGACAGTATAAAGTGTTACAAAAAGCGTTACATTCATATATAACAATTTGTATATTTAATATTATAAATATATACATCATATTTCTTACATAATAATGTAATGCATTACAATTGAACAGAACCAATGTTACATAGTGAGCCACATGGATTGTAGTAACGGAACAGTACTTTTTTTAGGCATCAGCGGACCTTGTGTGATACCTAATGGTGAGAAGTGTAAAGGACGGATCGCCCGACTGGGGGTGGCTAGGGATCGAGGATTATACATGCCATCAGTTTTATTCATGGGCATTTTTAATTTATCTAAATGTGCTCTAGTAGTGGAATTACCCACAACTGTGGATGGCATGTTTAACTCGGCCATAGCGTGCATAAATGTGTTCCAGCCCCTTGGTAAATTCCTGCCAGTTAGGGCATGGCTCTGAGTTGTGTTACGCACCAAATCCAGCATATTAGAGCCGGGTATTACAGTTCCTTTGAAAATAAACTCGCTTTTATCATTCCACGATGTAATATTTGTGTTTTGCAACATCTTGTTTAGTAGAAGTTCTGCATTCTTTTTATATCGTGGATTTACATGACTTACAATTTCATTGACAGCGGGACTTTTATCAACGGGCGAATTTGACAATTGTTGGTGATCAGATTCTGGAGTGTTAATGATCTTTAAAGTTGATAGTTCCTTAGCATCTTGTTTAGCATGAACCAAGTATCTCTGCAGTACATCACTATATTTTTTAATTTTCACGTCATCCGGCATGTCACGACGCTGTAAAATCTCACTAATTTCACCATCAAGACGTTGGATAACGCTTTGGCGAATGTCCGTAATAGGGGGCCGAAGTTTGATTAGCTCCTGCTTGGTAACAAGATACATTTTCTCGGTATGTTCCATTATTTGCCGGTAAGCAGGCTTGTTATTATTGGGATTGCAAAGCCTAAAAGAGGACCTATAAAGCCACCAGTCTGCTTTAGTAGCTGCTTCTTTTTCTTTATGCTGTGAGATTTATTACTCATGGTTTTTATAGCTTTTCGCCACTTTTTTAGTATTTTTTTGTCAGTCTTTCAGAGGGATTCAACCTTTTAAGATGTTTAACGCAATCTCCCCTATAGCTGTAATTAAATCATGACTCGCATTGCACAAAATAGATTTTCTGATAGAAGGCGGGGCCTTCACCAGTGTTTTTAAGAGCTTCCAGTTACGCTGTATTCTCTCCGACATCTTTACAACACTATGGTCGCAGTGTAGAATGTCAGATTTTGTTTAAAATTCACTTTTTAGAAGTATTTTTCTTTTGAACATACACAGCTGGTAACGCTGGAGGAAACAGGCCCATCCTCAAGCGAAGATCCTCAGGGGTATCGGCTCTTAAGTCTAGCAACAAATGCCCATAAGGCACCCGCGTGGCATCCTCAAAAGCTTCTAAGAAATAGCGTGTTTTTCCTGGATACATTTGTCGCGCTAGTGTTACAATTTGCAATTTATCCTGAGGGTTATTAAAAAGCACCATGTACTTTGTGTTTAAATTTATGGTGCGGCTTTTCTTTCCTTGACAAAATATGTTTTGTACCAGGTAGAAAATGCTGAGATTTCTGTGGTGGACATACTTGGTAAATGCTTTTTCTATTTCGCAGTTATCACTAGCACTCTCCATGAGATCGTCAACAATAGTCAAATTTACCTTTTCAGGAGGGAATAATTCATCATCTACGAATGTATGCGGCAGACCCTCCACAAATCTGATGAAGGGAAAAGAAAGAGAGATTTCATCATATAGTTTCTGCCAGCAGGAATAAAACCAAACAAAATTATCAGGTTTATGAGAAAGATGAGTGTCAATATTATGTAACAATTGTTTTACAAAGTAACTTTTTCCAGAATTAGATGGGCCTGCTAGAATACACGAGAATGCATGTGGCAAACATGGGTCCATCACGAGTCACAATTAATATCCAAATGGCACGGTGGTAAAATCGTCTAATAGTCTGCGCGTTGTGTAAACACACTTTTGGGTTTTTTGAAGAAGTCTTGTTTCAACGGACCAGAACTTTTTATTTTTCACAATGCCGGGCTGCTCAACGATAATACGTTTTTGCGTTTCAGAACCGGAATTACGCGGGTAGTCCAGAACAAGATCTTTTAGACTGCTGAAATTAATAGATTGAGCATTACCAACATTTAATGTTATTCCCTTCACTTTTAAGACAGTTTTACCGGTGTTGAGTTTGTATCCGTAGGTCTTTGGGCCAGCAGATACAAACTCAGTGATGTAAGTGTCATCAGGTATCTCACTGGTCAATTCCCCCAGGTAATCACCTAAAGGAGGACCCCACTCACCTTCTCTCTACACAATGATAACAGAATCAGTATCGTGATAAAGTCACCTTTCCTGCAGCCTGTCCAGCAGAGAGTAAAGCTCTAGTCTAGCATACGCTGTTGTAAAACAGGCTATAAAAATGTTTGTGTTCTTGTTGATGGTGTGGTGCCCTTCTGTATATTTCCAATCTATTGTTGCGGTTTCATCATCAATAAAATGCAACATCGAAACATCGTAATACGGTAAAAAAACATGTTGAAACAGTTCATCAGGATCGCTAATAATGCTGGTACATGGTAAATTAGATTTCTGGGCAAACTTTCCCCATAAAGAATTTAAGAAAAGTTTGGAGATCTGTCTCTTAGCAGGGTTCTCTCCTATATTTTCAGAGCGTAATTGCACCCCTTCTTTGTCAAGAAAGGAATCAATGTACTGTTGTTTCTTACTGTCATCAGTGCACCAGCTGGGGTAGCCTGAGGCCTCCTGCTTATCCCTAAGATGTAATTTAATGTACCGAGAAAACAGGCGATCACTGGTTTTAGGAAAATCCCAAATTTCATAGATGTGGGCTATCCTATAGCCTTTCTCTATGGCCATCTCAAGCTCTATAGTGCACCATGTACCTGTCAGAGCCCGCTCTTCATCACTATGTGTACATTCCTCTGTCTGCGAATTTACAGAGCATGTGTAGCATACAGGAAAAAATAAATCCCTCGGAGGGTAGACCTTGACTTTGGCAATACCAAAGTAATTTTTAATTAAACCAAAACCCTCATAGATAATGTATGGATGACCAACGGGGTATGTTTTAGTTTTGTTTCCAAATTGATACAGGCTGGTGAAATCATAGTAATGTAGTGTCTCCCCAGGTTTCAGTTGGTGATAAAATTTAATGGCATTAGTACGCCCCCCATAAGGAGCATCGCGGGGGTCTAAAGGGGTAGGGAATTCCATTTGGAGAAGAAATGATTGAAGATTGGAATCTTTTTGAATCATTTCATTTCATTCATGTTCCCACATGACTCTCACTGTGTAGCCACACCACTGCAGGAAACGTTTTTTAGCTAAAAAGGCATAATATAATTGACCATAGGAGGTGTTTGTGACCTTATTTGAATCGTATTCATTATAGCAGATTGGACACCCATGATAAAAACACCCCTGAAATTCGAATGCAATATGTCTGTCATTAACATAGGCATAACCGTCTAAAAAATATTTCCCAACTCGTTTTTCACCCCCTCTTAAAGCATGTTGGATTGCTATGTTCTCTGTGTGGGATACATACATGAGCCACGGTATAGCGGGTGATGAAAAGCGCTTTTTGTCTTGTGATAATTATCACCTGGTAAAATGGCAATGGTCTTTTTTGGAAGAAATTTAAACCTGTTCATTGACATACATACAGATGCAAGGGTTACGAGTTGAAAAGGATCAACACATCTGGACACTTCAATTTTTTTTCTTTTCTCGCTTACAGTATATTTTAACATTTTTCTGCGTCATTTCCATGACACGCTCCCTGTAAAGTTCACATGAGTGTCTCAGAATCTCAACATCTTGTTTACAGTAAGACTTTAGTTCAGAATTAAAGTCAAAAGTTGTATTTTCCTGCGTCTCATACCACTCCATGAATTCCCCTTTCTCACTAGGAGACATGTACTCTACCCCAGAATATTTTACAGCTAGTAGGGGACCCACAGAGTTTTGATTTTCTTCGGTGTTAAAAAAGTGGGGGAAATGTCCTTTTGAACCTGAGAATCCCATAGCCTGCGGCATCTTACTAAGTTTCATCGGTATGAAATTTAGGGAGTCAATAAACCTCAGTTCCAAATCAGGCAGCGTTACACATAAGAGACGGCCACCTCGGGATATCAATTTCACACAGAGTTTTTCAGAAATCAGTTCCTTAACAATAAAGTATGCGTCGTATCTTCCAGCATTGTGGGCTATAAACGTATATCCAGAAAATTTACCGGATGTAAAGAATTGCACAAATTCATGAGTTGCTGATTTACCTTCAAACTCCCAGGAGGGACTACCATACAGAGTTGTAGCATAAATATAATTTGGGATGTGAGTACCTGTCTCCTGCATACATTCAAAGTCATAAAATATATATTGATCTGTCGCCTCCTTTGGTACATACCGGCGCATGTAACAAAGGTGCTCATCAAATTTATTTAAACGTCTGTGACAGACAGGAGAACGCAATCCTTTACATTTATGTTCGGAATCACTTTCTCTGGGGACAAAATGATGACATTTATCACAAAATATTTTAAGTCTGCAGAATGTTGGATTATCTGCAGATAAATGAGTGTGGTGATCTAAGCACTCACTGGACCGACAAAACACACAACAAATTGGACAGCGAGGTTCTCTCCACACAACTCTCTCTTTGACAAGCCTTGGAAAAATATTGACACGAATGATTACATTTGTGATGAAACAACGAATTGCATCTTTCACAAAAGTAATCCGCGCCGATAAAACCCTTCATATTTTTGATACCGTAGTAGTGATTATCATGATGCAATATGAAAATACTTCTAGCACTAGGGGTATTACCTGTTTGAAAATATCGCCAGTCGCCCTGACTGTAGTATAATACTTTAATGTTGATACCCAGATGTTTCTCAAAAGCTTCAATATCACTAAAACTTAAGTTGATCCACAGGGATAGCCAGGGCCGCGTGTATGGATTTAGCATGACTCAGTAAAACTGTATCACCAACATCAGTGTCGGTGATCAGGGCGCACACGCTAGCTGCAAAGCACAGATTTGTGCTGCAATTATTATAGTCGTAAAGCCATCGTTTCTTTTGTTTAATGATTTGACTACTCGCTATAGATTTCAGACGTCTTTTTATGCCTCCGCGTCTGTTTTTAATAATTGTTACGACTAATTTCAGGGAGCTGTTTGCTAAGCATTCAGCATTGCTTTGCAATGTGCGAGCTACGGCATTTAAGAATGCTTCAGAACTAAAATCCTCCCTTGTCTGTTTTGTAGTGAAAATGGGATCTAACGTGTCACAGCCTTCAAGCCTTAACTGAACAAAGTCTCCAGGATCAATGTCTCTGTCCAGTAAAGACTGAATGGCTCCATGTTTAGGGCCTCTACAAATGATTGAATGCGGTCTAAATTTACAAATCTGAAATGATCAATATACATGCGAGCATTGAAATTGCGGACATCTCTTTGATGGTGATAAAAATGTTGTAAAAATACTGAATGATCTACGTCCTGTACATTATCATCAACATGACCATCAGATGCATCATCATGTCCATTTTCATCTACGGCCCGTACATTTTCATCAACATGACCATCAGCTGCAACATCATGTACATTTTCAGCCTGTGTTTCAAGAGGCTCAAAGCTTTGAGCGATTGGAGACACATTGGTGCTAACACCCCTAGGGGGATCATGGCTGTGAAATGAGGGACTCTGTGCATGTATCAACAGCTGAGGGTTTTGTGTAGTTATCGGTCTGTGAGTTGACTCTCGCAGGCTTCTAGCTGCTAGTGAACGTCTTGCACTAACCAACAGCCTTCGAGCTCGTTTAATTGTTCTCGATCTATAACCCCTTTGTGGAGATATTTTAGACAACGTCTGCAGACCATAACCAACCAAGCCTAGTCACATTGAATTATTTTTATTTGATTTCACAAAGACTGATGGACCATCTGCACAGTCTCTTTGGAATGCATACAGCTCATCAACAATTGCAGGTGTTGGCGCCGCAGTTCGTAACCTTTCATAAGTGTCACAGAAATATTTTAGTTGAACAATAGCGTTTTTGTAATTTAGGTACTGAGTTCCCATATCATGAAACACCTTATACTCTTCAGGCCACCCAGGGGTAATTGGGGTATTGTGTACTTTGTTTTTTATTTGCCGTCTGGGTTGACACTGTTCTTCTCTTTAAAGGATTTACAATTGCAAATTCATTAGATGTTCCTGCAAAAGTAATATCTGCAGGGTGTATAGTATGACACACGTATATTGTCCAGATTAGAGGTCTTCTTACCCTCAGCAAGCTGATCAATTTCTCTGTTGATGGCTTCACGTTCAGCTTGTGGCACACCGTCCGCGGAAATGATTGAATGTGTAATATTGGGTGCAGCTGAGTCGGCGTTATATTTTCAGGCTGAAGACTTCGGTACCGCCTTCCTAGGTTGCTTGGGTTTCACAGGACTATCTTCATCCGACAGAACAATGATTGGTGAAAGTGGCGTTGATCTCACACCCGGATTAACTCTTTGTGGGGGGGTTCTGCATTGGACCGTAAGTATGCTCCTGCAGTACTTGAGGCTGCAGCAATGGCTGTGCATCTTTTTTTTAGCATATTCTTTGTATCTAAAAGAAAAAGGTTACATGTGTCAGATGTCCATGAAGCTTGAGTAACAATGGAAATGTTACATGTACCAGATAGTGAAGAAACACATATAAGTGTTTGTATAAAGATAGTATTTTAGGTTGCACCCCTTATGAGCAGGGGCATCATTAATTTTGCTTTAATTATTGTTTTGATAACTGTTACTTATGACTGGATGTCTAGGAATAACTGAATTATAAATCTCTGCAGAATATGTAAGCTCTATATAAATAAAGATTATTATCATTATTACAGAAAAACTAAATATATACTTACAAGAATGCTCTGGGTATTGGTCTTCTGCAGGCTCTGGGTTAATAGTCGTCTCACTATTCACCGTCAGTGGGATGGCTGCATTTTCATTTGAATATAGCATTTTTCTGGCCGCTCGTTTATCTGCTATAAATAAAATAAAACTATTACACAGTCCTGAAATGATTTTCTTCACGATACTGATTATCTATTGTTTTCAAGCTCACAGTACCTTTTCAAATCAGCTGCGCCATATTTTTTGGTTTCCTGCTAGGCCTGATAGAAACCCTGGGAGCCCTAATCTTGAGCGATGTGTTTCATGGTTTCCGCGGCTTTTTAGGATTGTTAGAAACCATGGGCCCATCAACATTATAGAATTCTTTCAAGTGTTGGTTACCTGTATAAGAAATTAGGGGAAATTTCATCCCTGCATACATACGGACTCTTTTTTCAAAGAGATGTTACTTTTTCCAGATGTTCTTACCTTTTTGATATGTTTGTTGCCTCCGCAGCGGATTCGCCAGATTTACAGGCTCTTCAGTAACATGGATGTTTTCTTGCTTATCGGCCGCTTGCAGCATCTCAGCATCTGTATGAGAAATTGTATTTAGTTTCACGTCTACATATGATTAAAGCAGTTATTATACAAATATACAGCTTACCAGTGATAGGATAATGTGAAATTGCAGCACTTGATTCTCCGCCAGCATTAAAAGGCACTAAAGGGTATGCATTTATGGAAGCCAAATCCAAAGTCCGAAGCATCTCAGGATAGGCGCTCTCTATAGACTCTTCTTAAAAAGAACAAAATATTATATAATTAATATACAAAACTTTAATTAGATTGTCTAACACTCCGTTCATTATATTCAATATAAGACCTACCTAGTTGGTCGCATCGTGTGCTCGTAAGAAGAGGCTCGGGTTGTTCAAAGTCGTAGGCTTCCATCTTAACTAAAATGATTAAAAGTGTGAATACTATTATACTTTTAAAATTATTAACTATAACTATGCAGTGGGAAGTACTATCATATAAAATTATAATCTAAGTCTATGCCGAAGAAATACATTTTATATACTATATGATAAATGATACAAAAGGCAAATAAAATTATACGCGAACATCAATTAAATAATTATACATCAAATAAATATTGTACTAAATATCTAAATTTCTTCTAAATGAGTAAATCTATTCTAAGGAAAATACAATTATATCCTATATAATAAATATTACTGTACAACAATTGACAATAATATTAATTAAATAATGTGTTAATACTTACTATTTTAAAGAGTAGAAGTTGCTGCCCAGTATAACAGGAATGCTGTCTCTAATGCTGAGAGTGTAAGACCATCACCTAAAGGCCTGTTTTAAAGCCACACAGCAGGATCGCTCCACCTACATTCACATCCCAGTTACGCCTCACCAAAAGGTCTCAAGCAATCAGCAGAAAGTCTACACCTCCAGTTAACACCCACAAGAGCCTCCCAGTTACAGCCCATCATGCTGACCCAAGCAATCATGATATACTCATATTATACTGATATCAAGCATGATATATTTGTATTACATTCCACATTTAATTTCATTTTATACATTTTGATTTTCTGATAAAGACGGCATTGGTTCATGAGACGATATCTTCTAGACACGATGAAAAAATATTAGAGAACCAATATTTTACGCCTAAAGCATCAGGATCATATGGTGGCATTGATAAATTATATAGAGAAACTAGAGATTACAGAATTAAAAAAACAATTGTGCGTGATTGGTTAAATAACCAGGATAGCTATTTGTTGCACAAACCCGTGAGAAAAAGATTTCTGACAAATAAGATCATGGTCTCAAACATGGATGCATTGTGGCAAGGAGATTTAGTGAGTTTAATTGACTATTCGAAGGAAAATGATAATGTTAAATATATCCTTACCGTGATTGATTGCCTATCAAAATTTGCGTGGTGCGTAGCCTTATCAAACAAGACTGGGGCCGCTGTAGCCTGTTCATTCGAACTGATATTTCAAAATGATAAGCGCATACCGAAGAAATTACAGACGGATCGGGGCAAAGAATTTATTAATTCGTCGATGAGGCGTCTTTGTAAAACGTATGATATTCTGCATTATCTTACGAATAGTGTTGAGCTTTCCGATACCGCAAGTATCGGGTATCTGCCGATATTAGCTGTATCGGAATTCCGATACTGACTTCCGATACTTTTTTTCATATCGGATACCGGAATCGAAGGTTATCAGCCCGCTCGTTTTGATTCAGCCAATGGGAATCCTCAGAAGTGTGGGCACAACCTGTTAGGCATGTAGGCATGTTAACTATTGGCATGGCTGTGATTGGCTGCTGAAATGATGTCATGATGCACTATAAAAGCCGCCGCCATTTCTGGTCACACTGCTGTGAATTCAGTTGGGGACAGGCTGCTGTTGAAGACTGAGGGACAGTTAGAAATAGCGATTCTAAAAACAATATTGTGCTTTACCCAGGCTACATAAACCACCACTGTAGCTTTCTTTTGCCTAGCAGCAGTGTTCACAGCTGTCTGCAAGGGCTGTGTGAGTGCAGCTCACGCTGTGGAGTGGGTCCTGCAGCCACGTCTGGTTGTAGGCCGCCCAGCGTGCCTCACTGCTGCCTCATACATATTTTTCTTTTTGAGCTGCTTATTTTTAAAAAATTCTATCTAGTGTACTTCCATCCGTATCCATATACGTTGGTTGCAAACACTAGTAGTAGACAGCGGAGCCTTTTTGCAGCCTTTCAGTGCTAGTGTCCACTTAGCTGCACTGTTCACAGGTGTCTGAGAGGTCTCTGACTGTGTGTGAGTGCAGCTCACACTGAGTAGTGTGTCCTGCAGCTACATCTGGTTGTAGGCCGCTCAGTGTGTCACTGCCTCACACATTTTTCTTTTATTGCAGCTCATTTTTTCTCCTATTAGTGTGCATCCATCCATATACGGTGGTTGCAAACACTCTAGGAGTACACAGCGGAGCCTTTCTGCAGCCTGTCAGTGCTAGTGCCCACTTAGCTGCACTGTTCACGGCTGTCTGAGAGGTCTCTGACTGTGTGTGAGTGCAGCTCACGCTGAGTAGTGTGTCCTGCAGCTACATCTGGTTACTACTACCCTAGCCAAATTATCAATAGTAATGCTCACCACAAATTAAGTACAAAAATCCAAGATCACCTCCAATTGGAGTACAGATCAACACCAGAGCATTTCAAATGGTAAAATATAATTACTTTTATTAATACAAATATCAAAACATTAACAGACATACAAGTTTCCAAGATCAGTGCAAAAAGAGAGGGACCTGCAACTCCCATTATATGTATTTTTCTGCTGCATGGTATAGAACCTCATAGCTAATAAGCAATCAATTAATGTATGCTCCTGGAATGCTATACTATAAATGTCTGCTGTTTACTCAAACATGCAGAGTATAATGACTACACAGCACAAGCTCATCGGCTCAGATAAACCAAAGTTATATAATAACATCCATGGTATACCTATGTAAACTAGTTAGCATTAAAGCTACTGAGGCCATTACCTGAATCCTGGCAGCATTAATAGAAGTCCCCTGGGAGAAAAATCCCTCCACCCCGACATGCACGTTTCGCTCCCAGCTTCCTCGGGGGGGCGTGTCTAAGCAATGGGTGTGTTGAGTTTAAATACCAGCCTCAGCCAATCAGAAAGAATCTGTCTTCCATGCTACAGCCAATGAATCAAACCCTTTCAAAATGCCCTATAGGGATGGTTGTATGGCGCATGTGCCGATCGCACTCCACTCCACTTCACTAAAAGACATCCTGCCGTGGTCATAATGAACAGCCTCCTATCCCCCATCATCCAGTTGATGATGAGGGACGAACACCGTCAGTGTAACTGCCCACGGCACGCATGTCAGGAGGGTGCCGAACCGCACATGCGCACTCCAACCCCATACTGCTCCTATCATTGGCCCACATAACTAAACAGTTGAAGCGAAATTCAGTATAATAGTCACTGTAAAGCCTAAATGATCATTGTGCGTAAACATAATCACTATAATAACCTGAGCAAAGGGATTTCACAATATGAAAGTATTTGATATAAAAATATGATGTTAAGTGTCGCGGAAATACCCACTAACTCTTCTCACAAAATTCGAAAGGACAAATATACATGCATAACACTTCAAGATGTCCATCAAAATATGCCCCATACTAAATGTGCATAATTATTACAAAGAATGTACAAAATTACCAATCACCAAACTACCGACAAAAAATGTCTGGAAATACCAAGATACTATATTCTGAACCAAACCGTTGTGAAAAATGATCAAGGTCCACCACATATAAAAAGCAGGAAGAAATCCTACATAAATGATTCTATATAAATCCATTTTCAATATGGCTGCACTCGGATGGATTCCGATATCTTGCTTGTAGATTTTTCCCAGACTCTTCTTACGTCATGGATAAAGTTCAGATAAAAGCAGGAAAAAATTCTGCGTAGATGATCCTATATAAATGCCGTTTTTAGTATGGCTGCACTCGGATGGATTCCGATATCTTGCTTATTGGTTTTAACCACAAACTCTTCTTTCGTCATGGATGAGGCTCATATCAAGGCAGGAAGAAATTCTGCGTAGATGATCCTGTGTAAATGCCGTTTTTAGCATGGCTGCACTCAGATGGATTCCGATATCTTGTTTATTGGTTTTAACTCCAAACTCTTCTTTCGTCATGGATGAGGGTCATATCAACGAACCCAAAATAAAACAGAAAAATGTAAGTACAACAATAACACAAACAATAAAAACACCCAAACCCTAAAAATGATCAGGAGAAAACCCAATAATAACCTATAGAAACGCACCAAAACCAGCATTTTCATTAAGACCTTGAGGTTGCAAAGTACCCAATTTAAATATCCACCTACACTCCAATCTGGCAAGTTCTTTACCTAAATCCCCCCTCTAGAGTTTAATACAATGCTGTCAATACCTTTAATTTTCAGCAACTGTGCCTTGCACCCATGGTATTTTTTAAAGTGTCTCGGTAATGTTTTGAGAACACTCTCATCTTCCACTGTTTTGGCCTTTTCTATATCTAAGCAATGCTCTCTGGTGCGAATTTTCAATTCACGGGTGGTTAGGCCCACATACACTTTATTACACGGGCATGTAGCATGATATATTACCCCTTTAGGCTACTTTCACACATCAGGTTTTCGGCGTCAGGCGCGATCCGGCGTCGTGCCGGAACGCCGGATCCGGCAAATGTTTCGGAAAACCGGATGTGACGGATCCGGTTTTCTGCCGGATCCGTCTTTTTCTTGACAGACAAAACCGGATCCGTCTCATCCGGTTCATCCGTTTTTCTATCCGTTTTTCGACGGATTACGCCGGATCCAGTTTTTAAAATTGACCCTTGTGGCCTTCCGAACGGGATTGGCTACTGGAAAACTATATATAGCATGTTCCTACAGCCCTTCTTTGACAGGTTGTAGAGGAGAAAGTGCAGGTTGGAGAGAAGAGCAAGTGACTGGCGAAGATGGATATTGTAATTGGAAATATTTTGAAGAATTTGGCGGATTTTACAGCGGAGGCGAATCGTTTGAGGGTGATTGTTCTGGAGAAGGAGAGAGCGAGACAGCAGCGCATCAGGCATCGTAGACGACGTTTGTGGATCCACCCCATCACAGCCAAGAGAATGACGCGTGGGGTCTATTCTACACTCTGCATGGACCTTCGACGAAACCCGGATAAATTTTTTGGATATGTTAGGATGAAAATGGAGAATTTTGATTACTTGTCGGAGCGCATTGCACACCTCATAAGAAAAGCGGACACCTATTGCCGCTTCTCTGTTTCACCCGCAGAGCGTCTGATGGTGACTTTAAGGTAAGCCACATTTATTGGATGTGATCGCATCAGAGCACACTTTCACTGCAATCTTGTTGGTGGTAGTTTGTATCTCCAAGTGTTATAGCTCAGTTTTGGTATGTAATGCTGTGATTTAAAACTAATTTATTGTTTTTTAATTCCCCACAGATTTCTTGCAACTGGAGAATCCCTTTCGTCACTGCATTTCCAGTACAGACTCGGGATTTCCACCATATCTGGAATAGTGAAGTACACATGCCGTGCACTGTGGGACTCCTTAGCTGAAGAGTTTTTACCAGAGCCCACAACAGAGAGGTGGATTGAAATTGCTGACAAGTTTCAACAGATATGTCAGTTTCCCAACTGCTTGGGCGCTGTGGACGGGAAACATATCCGCATTGTAAAGCCAGCTGGATCGGGATCGGAATATTTCAATTACAAGAAATATTTTTCAATTGTCCTCATGGCCATCGCTGACGCGGAATACAAATTTATTGCTGTTGATATTGGGGCCTATGGCCGCTCCAATGACTCTCAAGTTTTCAAACTGTCTGCCATGGGGCGTAAACTGTATGGAAACACCTTCCAGTTCCCATCCCCTAGACCGCTGCCACAAACATCTGGTCCACCTATGCCATTTGTCTGTGTAGGGGATGAAGCCTTCCAGCTGTCAGAACACCTTTTGAAACCGTACGCTAGCAGAGGATTGACAAGACCAAAACGCATTTTTAATTACCGCCTCACAAGAGCAAGAAGAATGGTTGAATGTACCTTTGGTATTCTGACAGCCAAATGGCGGGTCCTATTGACTGCGATCAACCTCAAGACAGAAACTGTGGACGAGGTGATCAAAGCTTGCGTGGTACTCCACAATTTTGTTATCTGCAAGGAACCCATTTCCATTGAGGACACCTCTGAAGAAACCACCTTGCAAGATTACCATGACATTACCACTAGAAGTTCTGTGACGGTTTCAGTAATGAGGGACAATTTTGCACTATACTTTATGTCACCTCAAGGCAGAGTACACTGGCAGGATGACAGAGTGTGAAAGATTTGTGCCCTTAACCAAACTTGTGTACCTTCTGGACCAACAGTATATACCTTTGCCAACCAAAGTTGGCTATCTTGTCATGGTCTCTATTTTTAGCTTTAGGCCACAGGTGTGTACCTGGTTGTGTTTTATGCAAAGTATTTCACCTTTTAACAAAAGTTGTGTACATTGTTAGGAAATCACCAACAATAAACACAACTTTTTAGGTGAAATACTTTGCTTCAAACACAACCAGGAACACAACTGTGGCAAAAAGCTAAAATTTACCCACAGTTATATACCTAGTTTTGAATACCATTTCACCTTTTAAATACCCTGTATTTAACCTTTTTCGCCGCAGAAAGAAATGACAGACAACCAGTGTAAAATAATTTAACTTTTATTGAAAAATGTTTTTTTTAGTAAACTTTTTTAAAATTTTAATAAACTTGTTTAATAAAGCTTTGAAACCATAAAACTGGTCATTTTTATTTAAATACACACATTATAAATCTGTGTAGTGTGTGGTGGAAATACTGCTGGAGGGGCTGCGGGACACTTCGACACTGGGAGTGTGGAGAGAGGACTGGGATCGTGGTGGGGAAGGAACAGTTAGAGGTGAAGGTGTGGAAAAAACTACAGAATGGGTGGACATGTGGGAGGCAGAAGAGGTGGTGGGTGGTGGAGTGGAGGGTTGGGCAGGGACTGTAGGAGCAGATGATGTTGATGGCAAGTTGTATGGGGAAGGAGTTTGGTACCGGGCAGGTTGCTGGAAGTGGGGAGATGTCTGGTACGGGGCAGGTTGCTGGAAGTGGGGAGATGTCTGGTACGGGGCAGGTTGCTGGAAGTGGGGAGATGTCTGGTACGGGGCAGGTTGCTGGAAGTGGGGAGATGTCTGGTACTGGGGAGGTTGCTGGTACTGGGGAGTTTGCAGGTACTGGGGAGGTTGCTGGTACTGGGGAGGTTGCTGGTACTGGGGAGGTTGCTGGTACTGGGGAGGTTGCTGGTGCTGGGGCGGTTGCTGGTGCTGGGGAGGTTGCTGGTGCTGGGGAGGTTGCTGGTGCTGGGGAGGTGGATGGTGCTGGGGAGGTGGATGGTATGTAATAGGAGGGGGAGGATGGAAAGTGGCTGGAGGGGGTGTAGATGTAATAGGAGGGGGAGGATGGAAAGTGGCTGGAGGGGGTGTAGATGTAATAGGAGGGGGAGGATGGAAAGTGGCTGGAGGGGGTGCAGGTGGAGGAACTACTGTGGTGGGAGGAGGAGATTGGGAGGTAACTTGCTGGAGAGCAGCGTGGCATGAATGCATTACATGCATCTGCTGGGCAGGAGAGAGCGTTTCCATGCGCTCCACAACAGACCTGAAAAAGGTGTGGTTTGGCGAAGATCTTGCTTCTGAATGCATGGTTTGCAGAAGTGTCTTCACCTCCAGAATGCTGGAGTTGATCTGCTGATAGCCTGCGGAGATTTGCTCTGACAAGACTTTTAGACAGTTCTGGAAAGATGCATTCAGATGCAAGAACTCTGGCGCATAAGTCTTTTCCTGACCCCTCTGCCGCTGCCGCCCAGTACCCGCAGGTGTACTAGAGGTGGCAGGGGCAGAAGGGTGGGGTAAAGGGAAAGCGATCTCCTCACCAGCAGCTTCATGTAATGTAGGCGGCCACGATGCTCCTGTGCTGGTGGATGGGACAGATGGGTCGAATGTGTGGGAAGGCTGGGAAGGTGCAGATGTACCGGGGCGGTCGAAGTGTCCCTCGGTGCCGGTCTCCTCAGGGATCGCCTCAGAAGGGTCCAATCGTGCAGGCTCCCGAGTGCTGCTCACCGTGCTGTGGAATAAAGAGAAAAAAAAACAATTAAAATACTGACATGGTATGGCCCTGGCTGAAAAAAAAAATTTACATCTAACATTTTTTTTCACATGTGGTGTGTAATATTTACCTTCTAGTGACCATTGTTTCCCGGAGGAACGACAGGGCTTCTGCGTACTTGTACTTGCTCCTGCGTCCTCCAGATCCACTCGGGGCCCGCATCTCTTTATTGAACTCCTTCTTGAAACGATCCCTCACAGACCGCCACCGATTCACAATTCTGTTCCCTGAAACGAGAAAGGACAAAGTGGTTAGTATACAACATCAGTGTTTCCCAAACTCCAGTCCTCATGGTCCCCAGGGGTCATGTTTTCAGGATTTCCATAGTAAATAGAAATCCTGAACACATGATCCGTGGGGACCACGAGGACTGGAGTTCGGGAAACACTGGTTTACATCAAGCAACCGGTACTGTATATACTTACGCTCTTTAATCTGGGCCCGAACATCGAGGTCCTCCCAGCGGCCCACAAGGAGCGAACAGATTTCCTCCCAGAGTCGTCGGGTAACGATAAGGTCAGCGTGGCGGCGGTCAGCCATATTCCAGAGCGGCTCCCTTTCTCTGACGAGATCGATGAGGTGGTCCACATCGAGTCCTCCATCCTCACCGTCAGAGTCGGGAGCACGCTGTGAAGGCTGTTAAAGAAAAAGACAAAAATAACATAATTAGCCTCCACAAAAGAAATGAAATAAAAAGTGCAAAAAAACAAAGCAAAAATATTTATACTTACACGCTGGTGACCGCCACGTTGCTGTCGCCGACGACCCTGGGAGGCACTGCGAGGACCTCTTGGCCGAGCACCAGATTAGGAAGACTAGAGAAGAAAACAAAAAATGTTATGTCTATGGATGTAGGCATTTGTTTGCTGTGTGTGGTCTGCAGAACATTGTTTTCTATGTGTTGTGTGTAGTGTGATGTTGTGTTTCTGCGTTTGATGCAAAAAACTTACCAATTGTGAGCCCACTCCAGGTATCTGTCCACCCCTTCCTTCTTCTTCTGGGAGCTCCTCTTCATCTTGTGAATCCTGTTTTGAAATAAAAGGCAATGAATAGACATATATTACAGAGATGATGGATTTTGGAAATAAAAACTTACCGTCAAACGCTGACGATGCGAGGGAGGGCTCCCAGAAGATGATGTGCTGTCTTCCTGGTGGCCACACTCCATGCCTGTGGGTGGTGTTCCAGCTGCTGCCATTGCTGCTGCTGCTGCATCTATTGGGCAGCTGTTGAATAAAGAGAAACAAAGGGCCAATGAATATCTTGATATTCAATAGCCCTAGTTTGGAGGAATGGGGGATTTGATAATTACCGTCTCTCATCTGCTGCTGGCCTCCCCTCCTCAGCATGTTCCATTTGCTGCTCCATTTGGGGTGGTGGTGGTGCTGATGGTGCTGCAGTGGTCTCCTGCCTTCTCCTGCTGCGCTTGGTTGCTTTCTTGGGTGGCATGTTGGGTGTGGCTGTGGGTCCCACTGTCTTGCTTTTATATATGTCTTGTGGGCAGAGCTACTGAGCATGCTCAGACCAAAAAAACCGGATCCGGCCACCGGATCCGGCTTTCGCCGGATCAGGCGCATTGCGGCGCTCATAGGCTTTCATTGTGTGAAAAAGCCGGACGCGCCGGATCCGGCGTGTCCGGCTTTTTCGCCGGAGACAAAAAACGTTACAGTAGCCGTTTTTTCCAGACGCCGGATCGCGACACATTGCCGGATCCGGCGAAAACCGGATGAAACACATGGATCAGGAGGTTCTCAAAAAGTATAAAAATGCGCTACATAAAAAACCAAATTATGGTGGACTAAAACAGCTCTTCAAAATTATTGGGACCAAAAAATCATCCCACGGGGATTAAGGATTCAGGTTTACCCGACATATGATTTAGAGGATGAGAATTTGACGCAGAGGTGGATTAAGGCTGCTAATTCTTGCTCTTTGGAGTTTATCAATATAATAATTGAAAAAAATACTCTTTCATTAACCAAGCTGGAAGATGAGATTACTGAATTACAAAAAAAACTGCAATCAGAAATGACAGCAGTGAATTTCCAGGAAGCTATAGTGAATTTGGAGAAGGATATGGAGAAGTGGGAGAAGGCAATTAGCTCAGACAAATTTAAGAAATTTGAACGTGACAACTTAGACTTCGCCACAGGAAAGATTTTTAGATGGCAGCTGAGAAAAATTTCAACTAAAAGGACCATTTCACGTAGTTCTTCCCTCCATTCGACGTCTTCATTGAGCGAAAGTGAGAGCCAGATGCCTGCTCAAGAATTTTTCCCAAGGACTAGACAATACGGAAAGAAAAAAACAACAAAAAATACGAATATGACCAAACGGGAGGATTATCTTAAGGTAATTAATCTATCTCAGCATGAGTTGTCAGATATACAAATTGCGGTGTTACAGAGGGGATTAACTTTTTCAATTTCATCCCATGCAGACACGTTTACATTAGTAAAGGATTTACATCTTTTTTCAAGAAAATTAATTTTACAGAAAGTTCATTTTAAAGCGGACCAGTTTGAGTTATTTCCTTCAAGGGAAGAGCAGGAAGCACTGGCTAATCTTCAATCTTTAATGGAAGAACAATTTTCAGAAGTGAGTCTTTTCCCTAAACATTTGGTAGGTAAATCTAAGAAATTTCCTCCATTATCATTGGTCCCAGCAGTGGAAGTGTTCACTAAGCTGGTGACCAATGATATAGCCTCTTTACCACGAACACAATTTGGTCAGTCTAATTTAACAGTAGAGGAGAGGAGGGCTTTGTAGACAATGGAATCCTGGGATGATGTGGTGTTCAAGATGGCGGATAAAGGAGGCAATATAGTGATCTGGCCTAATTGCATGTATATAATGCAGGCTGAAAAACTATTGAACAACAAGAACTGTTATAGACAGTTAACATTCAATCCCTCAGTGAAATTTCAACAGGAGCTAATTGAGATCTTGGAAACCGCACTTGAACACCACATCATTCCTAAGAGATTGGTTGATATTTTTAAGAACATGAAACCTAAGTTGCCAACCTTCCACTTGATTCCTAAAATTCACAAGGATATTCAAAATCCTCCTGGGAGACCAATTGTTTCTAGTAATGAGGGTCTTTGCGAAATTATCTGTGATGTTGTGGATTACTTTCTGAAGCCATTGGTCCAGGAGCTGCCTTCATGTATTAAAGATACAACAGCGGACTTAAACCATTTTAATCAGGTTCAACTGAATGATAACATGCTATTGGTAACAGCCGATGTGGAGGCGCTCTACTCTTCTATTTGACATGAAGATGGCATTAGGGCAGTCCAATGGTTTCTGAGATCGAGCAACATTCCGAAACCCATGGTTGAATTGCTTATTCAACTATTGGATTTTGTACTTAAACATAACGTTTTCACATTTAATAAAAAAATCTATTTACAAACACAGGGGACTGCGATGGGGGCCTCTTGTGCCCCCTCGTATGCCAATTTATTTTTGGGGTTCTGGGAGCGGGAGATATTCCTTGATGATGCTATACCAGGGATGAAGCAGATCCACAATTGGATCATTTTCATCGATGACGTATTGTTTATTTGGGAGGACTCCTTGAATGAATTGAATGAGACAATGAAGGTCCTTAATACCAATCCATATAATATTCATTTGACACATAAGTTTGGTCGAAGTATTGAATTTCTGGACATTTTCATTTCAGCATCTGATGATGGAGAGCTTTCTACGACTGTATTTCGCAAAAAAACAGCTACTAATTCCCTCTTACATGCGGAATCCTTTCATCCAAAAACTTTGATACAAGGAATTCCGATTGGCCAATTTTTACGTATTAAACGCATTTGCTCAGATGACCATCAGTTCGAATTACAAGCCAAAGAGTTATCACAACGTTTCAGAGAACGCAACTATAGCCATAGGAGTATTCGCAAAGGTTACAATAGAGCAAAACAGACGCCGAGGGATTCTCTGTTGTGTAGGGCACAGAATAATCACTCATCAGGGAACAAGGTGAGGTTTATAACCACTTTCCATGATCAATGGAGTCAATTGAGGAATATTTTAAATAAACACTGGAATGTTTTATTGAGTGACCCAACCTTAAGTAAAATTCTGGATCCATATCCTTCAATGGTAGCCAAACGCTCGCGGACATTACGTGATTGTCTGGTGCACAGCCACTTTGAATCCAACAATAAGATTAAATCCACTATGTGTGATAATCCTGGCTTTTTTCCATGTGGAGTATGTAAGGCTTGTGCTAATTTGATCAGGGCTAATACTTTTAAGAATTTCAATGGTTCCAAATCTTTTGAAATCCGAAGACATTTAACATGTTCAAGTAAAGGGGTAATATATCATGCTACATGCCCGTGTAATAAAGTGTATGTGGGCCTAACCACCCGTGAATTGAAAATTCGCACCAGAGAGCATTGCTTAGATATAGAAAAGGCCAAAACAGTGGAAGATGAGAGTGTTCTCAAAGCATTACCGAGACACTTTAAAAAATACCATGGGTGCAAGGCACAGTTGCTGAAAATTAAAGGTATTCACAGCATTGTATTAAACTCTAGAGGGGGGGATTTAGGTAAAGAACTTGCCAGATTGGAGTGTAGGTGGATATTTAAATTGGGTACTTTGCAACCTCAAGGTCTTAATGAAAATGCTGGTTTTGGTGCGTTTCTATAGGTTATTATTGGGTTTTCTCCTGATCATTTTTAGGGTTTGGGTGTTTTTATTGTTTGTGTTATTGTTGTACTTACATTTTTCTGTTTTATTTTGGGTTCGTTGATATGACCCTCATCCATGACGAAAGAAGAGTTTGGAGTTAAAACCAATAAACAAGATATCGGAATCCATCTGAGTGCAGCCATGCTAAAAACGGCATTTACACAGGATCATCTACGCAGAATTTCTTCCTGCCTTGATATGAGCCTCATCCATGACGAAAGAAGAGTTTGTGGTTAAAACCAATAAGCAAGATATCGGAATCCATCCGAGTGCAGCCATACTAAAAACGGCATTTATATAGGATCATCTACGCAGAATTTTTTCCTGCTTTTATCTGAGCTTTATCCATGACGTAAGAAGAGTCTGGGAAAAATCTACAAGCAAGATATCGGAATCCATCCGAGTGCAGCCATACTGAAAATGGATTTATATAGAATCATTTATGTAGGATTTCTTCCTGCTTTTCATATGTGGTGGACCTTGATCATTTTTCACAACGGTTTGGTTCAGAATATAGTATCTTGGTATTTCCAGACATTTTTTGTCGGTAGTTTGGTGATTGGTAACTTTGTACATTCTTTGTAATAATTATGCACATTTAGTATGGGGCATATTTTGATGGACATCTTGAAGTGTTATGCATGTATATTTGTCCTTTCGAATTTTGTGAGAAGAGTTAGTGGGTATTTCCGCGACACTTAACATCATATTTTTATATCAAATACTTTCATATTGCGAAATCCCTTTGCTCAGGTTATTATAGTGATTATGTTTACGCACAATGATCATTTAGGCTTTACAATGACTATTATACTGAATTTCGCTTCAACCTTTTAGTTATGTGGGCCAATGATAGGAGCAGTATGGGGTTGGAGTGCGCATGTGCGGTTCGGCACCCTCCTGACATGCGTGCCGTGGGCAGTTACACTGACGGTGTTCGTCCCTCATCATCAACTGGATGATGGGGGATAGGAGGCTGTTCATTATGACCGCGGCAGGATGTCTTTTAGTGAAGTGGAGTGGAGCGCGATCGGCACATGCGCCATACAACCATCCCTATAGGGCTTTTTGAAAGGGTTTGATTCATTGGCTGTAGCATGGAAGACAGATTCTTTCTGATTGGCTGAGGCTGGTATTTAAACTCAACACACCCATTGCTTAGACACGCCCCCCGAGGAAGCTGGGAGCGAAACGTGCATGTCGGGGTGGAGGGATTTTTCTACCAGGGGACTTCTATTAACGCTGCCAGGATTCAGGTAATGGCCTCAGTAGCTTTAATGCTAACTAGTTTACATAGGTATACCATGGATGTTATTATATAACTTTGGTTTATCTGAGCCGATGAGCTTGTGCTGTGTAGTCATTATACTCTGCATGTTTGAGTAAACAGCAGACATTTATAGTATAGCTTTCCAGGAGCATACATTAATTGATTGCTTATTAGCTATGAGGTTCTATACCATGCAGCAGAAAAATACATATAATGGGAGTTGCAGGTCCCTCTCTTTTTGCACTGGTCTTGGAAACTTGTATGTCTTTTAATGTTTTGATATTTGTATTAATAAAAGTAATTATATTTTACCATTTGAAATGCTCTGGTGTTGATCTGTACTCCAATTGGAGGTGATCTTGGATTTTTGAGCTACATCTGGTTGTAGGCCGCTCAGCGTGCGTCACTGCCTCACACATTTTTCTTTAATTGCAGCTCATTTTTCTTCTCCTATTAGTGTGCATCCATCCCTATCCATCTACATTGGTTGGTTGCAAACTGTATCTGAATCTGAAGAGGCGGGTGGGCCAGTGCCTATGGTCAGCACACCTCAGAACGCATCTGATGATGACGAGACTCAGTTACCACTTTTTGGTGCGTATGGTGCTGGTGAGACAACCCAGGAGAAGCAGGTGTTTGAAGAGGGGAGTGTAGATGATGAGGTCCTTGACCCATCATGGCGTGAGGAACAGGAAGGTGGTGGGAGCAGCTCTGGGGAAGAGATTCCCCCGAATGGCCAAAACCAGAGGGAGAGGGAAGGGGCAGACTTGGTTGCCTGTAGCCTCCACTTCGGCACCCGTTAGGGACTGACGGGACTGAGGCCAAGTAACACAGGAACAAGTGTGGATTGTGCTGACGCCACTTCAGAGCTGTCACTGGCGGGGTTGGAGGCCAGGGGAAATACTAGAGACAGTGGAGCCGGAGGCCATAGTGGAGCATGGTTACAATCAGTAGTAGTCTACTACCTCTATAAAACGTGCTGCAAGTTGGCCTCAGCCTGCTCCATGCCTCATCCTGGGCTCCAACAATGCCAGTTGGTGTTCAGAAGTGCCGTCTTATAAACACACACTAGCTCCTGTGTTAGTGGGGTTCAGTAATGCCAGCTGTTCCCCTGCTGTGTAGATGGCAAAGTCTCCTGCTGCCTCCACATTCCAACCCTATCAGGCCTCAGCCTGCTCCATGCCTCATCCTGGGCTCCAACAATGCCAGTTGGTGTTCAGAAGTGCCATCTTAACAGAGAAACACACACTAGCTCCTGTGTTAGTGGGGTTCAGTAATGCCAGCTGTTCCCCTGCTGTGCGGATGGCAAAGTCTCCTGCTGCCTCCAACATCACACTACATGTTATTTTTCACTTGCTCCAAGTAGGCCTCAGCCTGCTCGGAGCATTGATCCTGGGCTTCAACACAGCCAGTTGTAGCTTGGAAGTGCCGTCCACACACATAGAAACACTCGCTCCTGTGTCTGTGGGGTTCAGTAACGCCAGCTGTTCCCCTGCTGTGCGGATGGCAAAGTCTCCTGCTGCCTCCAACATCACACTACATGTTATTTTCCACTTGCTCCAAGTAGGCCTCAGCCTGCTCGGAGCATTGATCCTGGGCTTCAACACAGCCAGTTGTAGCTTGGAAGTGCCATCCGCACAGATAGAAACACTCGCTCCTGTGTCTGTGGGGTTCAGTAACGCCAGCTGTTCCCCTGCTGTGCGGATGGCAAAGTCTCCTGCTGCCTCCAACATCACACTACTACTGACTTTTAACCGTGGTCCACTTAGGCCTCTGACTGCACTGTCTCTAGTATTTCCCCTGGCCTCCAACCCCACCAGTCGCTGCTCTGATGTGCCGTCAGCACAATCCACACTTGTTCCTGTGTTACTGGGGCTCAGTCACATCAGTTGATCCCCTGATGTGTGTCCTGCAATGTCTCCTGCTCTGTCCCCATTCCCATTAATAGTTGTGGGAATGTGGACAGAGCAGGACACCTTGCCGGACACACATCAGGGGATCAACTGACGTGACTGAGCCCCAGTAACTCAGGAACAAGTGTGGATTGTGCAGACAACACTGCAGAGCAGCAACTGGCATGGTTGGAGGCCAGGGGAAATACTAGAGACAGTAGAGCCAGAGGCCAAAGTGGAGCACGGTTACAATCAGTAGTTATGTACAACCAATATAAAACTCGCTCCAAGTTGGCCTCAGCCTGCTGCATGATTGACCCCTGGGCTTCAACATCGCATGTTGCTGCTCAGAAGTGTGTTTGCCACGGGTACTCCCTCCTGCCCAGCCATGTTCCAGCACCGTCAGCTGTTTCTCGGCAGAGCCTTTGGCCTAGGTGCCTCCTTCTTGGTATCCGAGTTCCAGCAAGGTCTGCTGGTCCTTGGTAGTGCTTTTTAGCACAGGTAACTCCTGCTTAGAAACCGTGTTCCAGCACCGTCAGCTGGTCCACGGTTGTGCCATTGGCTCTTGTTCCTTTTGCTGCCTCTCCGGGTTGCAGCACCGTCAGCTGGTTCTCGGCAGTGTCTTTGGCACGGGCACTCCCTCCTGCCCAGGCTGGTTCCAGCACGCCTGCTGTTTCCAGGTAGTGTCAACGTCACTTTGCCACCAATACGTTGTCCTGTCGTGTTGCGGTCGGGTTAGCTGAGTCTATGGTGCCTGCAGTTTTGGTGCTTCCTATGTGGGCTGCGGGTTCTGGTAATAAAGGCTGGTTCCGTAGTGCCAATAGGACAAGCACCCCCTGTTGGACTGTGGGTTCGGTAACTGCGGCCGGCTCACGGCCTTGCAACTTTGTGTTTTTCCTGGGTACCTTGTGCTACCCATCCGGGTTCCAGCACCATCAGCTGGTTCTCGGCAGAGCCTTTGGCCTAGGTGCCTCCTTCTCGGTATCCGAGTCCCAGCAACGTCTGCTGGTCCTTGGTAGTGCTTTTTAGCACAGGTACCTCCTGCTTAGAAACCGTGTTCTAGCACCATCAGCTGGTCCACGGTTGTCCCATTGGCTCTTGTTCCTTCTGCTGCCACTCCAGGTTCCAGCACCGTCAGCTGGTCCTCGCTAGTGTCATTTGCTCTTGCAGCTTCTGCTACCCATCCGGGTTCCAGCACCGTCAGCTGGCTCTCGGCAAAGCCTTTGGCCTAGGTGCCTCCTTCTCGGTATCCGAGTTCCAGCAACGTCTGCTGGTCCTTGGTAGTGCTTTGGAGCACAGGTACCTCCTGCTTAGTAACCGTGTTCCAGCACCGTCAGCTGGTCCACGGTTGTGCCATTGGCTGTTGTTCCTTCTGCTGCCACTCTGGGTTCCAGCACCGTCAGCTGGTTCTCGGTAGTTCCATTGACTCTTGTAGCTAATGCTACCCATCCGGGTTCCAGCACCGTCAGCTGGTTCTCGGAAGTGTCTTTGGCACGGGCACTCCCTCCTGCCCAGCCTGGTTCCAGCATGCCTGCTGTTTCCGGATAGTGTCAACGTCACTTTGCCACTGATACATTGTCCTGTCGTGTTGCGGTCGGGTTAGCCGAGTCTATGGTGCCTGCAGTTTCAGTGCTTTCTATGTGGACTACGGGTTCTGGTAACAAAGGCTGGTTCCATAGTGCCAATAGGAAAAGCACCCCCTGTAGGACTGTGGGTTTCGGTAACTGCGGCCTGCTCGCAGACGCGACACTTTGTTAATCATGGGTACCTTCTGCTACCCATCCGGGTTCCAGCAACGTCAGCTGGTTCCCGGCAGAGCCTTTGGCCTAGGTGCCTACTTGTCGGTATCCGAGTTCCACCAACGTCTGCTGGTCCTTGGTAGTGCTATTTAGCACAGGTACCTCCTGCTTAGTAACCGTGTTCCAGCACCGTCAGCTGTTCCACGGTTGTCCCATTGGCTCTTGTTCCTTCTGCTGCCCCTCCGGGTTCCAGCACCGTCAGCTGGTCCTCGCTAGTTTCATTTGCTCTTGCAGGTTCTGCTACCCTTACGGGTTCCAGCACCGTCAGCTGGTTCTCGGCAGTGCCTTTGGCCTAGGTGCCCCCTTGTCGGTATTCGAGTTCCACCAACGTCTGCTGGTCCTTGGTAGTGCTTTGGAGCACAGGTACCTCCTGCTTAGTAACCGTGTTCCAGCACCGTCAGCTGGTCCACGGTTGTGCCATTAGCTCTTGTTCATTCTGCTGCCACTCCGGGTTCCAGTACCATCAGCTGGTTCTCGCCAGTTCCTCAGCCTTCTTGTCACTTCTGCTACTTTTCAATGTTCAAGCTTATGGAAATGGTTTTTGATTCTCACTCTGGATCTCCCTGACAATGACCCTGAAGACCACACAGAAGAATACCTAAAAGATGACCCTGAAGAAGATGACCAAGAGGACAAAGAACAGGAAGACAACCACCAAGATGCAGAACAACAAGAGACAGAAGACCAAGAAGCATAAAAACCAAAAGCAGAAGAACATTAAGCATAAGACTAAAAATCTGAGCAAATGAGATTATCAAATTTATAAGCAGAAGAAGTCTAAGCAGTGTATGGGGGTGAGTCCGTTCCTCCTCGTGCCCCTGGAACAGACCTGCTGCTGCAGGCCAAGCTGAACGCGGACAAATCCTGTTGTAAATCTTTTGTGACAGGCTGAACAGAAGGTGTAATCTTCAAACTTTTATAGATAACAACTACAGGAATGCCTGACACAAATAAGAATATGATGAAGAAGAATAGGAAGAAGATGAAGGAGTAGAATATGAAGAAGAATAAAAGAAGAAGAAGAAGAAGTAGAATATGAAGAGGAATAGAAGAAGAAGTAGAATATGAAGAAGAATAGAAGAAGAAGAAAAAGAAGAAGAAGATACTGCTGCTGCTGCTGAAGATGATGAAGGAGAAAGTGTGGGAGAAGTAAAAAAGATGGTGAAGAGCATGGAAGTAGTGAAACATACATATCTGAAAAAAAATTAAAGACTTTAACATAGTCAATATCTTTGTAACTACGAACGTCTTTAAAAAAAAAAAAAATTCCTGCTATTCCATTTGATTGGGCTAAACCTCGATGGTTTTAATGTCTCCTACACCTCCCACAATACATTCTACATTATTATTAGTTGTTTTTCTTCATGTAGAATTAACCGACAGGGAAAGAAAGGGTTTTTTTAATTCCGATATTTCTGTTCCATTGACTTGAATGGGACTTCCGGGATCGGAATCGGCGATACCCGATACTTTTTTTATATCGGCCGATCCATTCCGATACGATATTTTTCAGTATCGGGTGGTATCGCTCAACACTACTTACGAATAATGCAGTTAAGGCCTCTATTGTGGAGCGGTTTAATCGTACATTAAAAACTCGAATGTGGCGGTATTTTACGAAAAATAAGACTAATAGGTATATTGATATTTTACCAGATTTGGTTGATAGCTACAATCGAACCTATCATTCTACCATTCGATGTAGACCGATTGATGTTACAAGCAAAAATTCACTGCAAATATGGAAAAATATTTATGGCTCGAGCATGAAAAATAAACGTATTAAGCCTTCTTTTAAAATTGGCGACAATGTACGTTTGTTCCAATATAAACGTACATTTATGAAAGCATATGAACAATCATATACCGATGAAATATTTATCATAACTGAAATTAACACAAAATTCCATTTTCCTCTCTACAAAATCGTGGATTTGTACGGAGAACCTGTGATTGGATCATTTTATAAGGAGGAACTACAAAAAGTCACAGCGGATGACAATCGCATCTACAAAATAGAAAAAGTATTAAGAAAAAAGCGCGTCAGAGGGTCCACCCTGTATCTCGTTAAATGGAAAGGGTATCCGGAAAAATGTAATACTTGGATTAAAGAAAACCAGCTGACGGACCTCTAATCATGGATTCTGGATCATTTTATATTACCCTAGCGTGTAACGCGTCAAGTAAGCTATTCCGAGACAACACGATTTCGACTTTTACCACTAAACTGGCAAAGCCTGTACATCTTGTAGGTCCATATGAAGTTGCCCTCACAGAATTTCATTATCCCCACACCTGGTTTACTTTCGAAAATAGCGAAGGTACGTTTTTTCTTGGAAAACGAGGAGATGTTCTAAGAGAATATTTCGTAAAAGCAGGCTACTATTTAAATATTTCGGATCTTATAAGGGCTATTAATGAGTGCATTGACAACTTGAAAATTGCGTCCGAAGGTTTTAAACTCCGCTATGATGAAGTGAAGTGTTAAGCCCCCGTTACACACTGCGATATCGCTAGCAATATCGCTGTAAAGTCACCGATTTTGTGACGTAGCAGCGATATTGCTAGCGATATCGCTGTGTCTGATACTTACCTCCGACCGACTCCCCCACTGGTTATCGCTGATCGCGCGAGAAGCTGCTGGATCATTCCTCGTCGTCCACTTCCTGCGGCGCTTCCTGCTGTGACGACGAGCGACGCGTGGAGCCGGGCGGGAGGACGCAGGATCGTCGTGTCTGACAGGTAAGTATCGACCCCCGACCTCTGCTATGTCGCTGTTGAGATCTGCCTGTGTGGCAGCTCACTAGCGACCACCTAGCGATGCACCAGTGATCCTGACCACATCATATCACTGGTCGGGATCGCTGGTACATTGCTAGGTGTAACGGTACCCTTACTCTATCGGATTCACCCACGATACATTTTGCTCCAGGCCCAAAATTGGCTCATATTTTAGGGCTACCACCTTATATTGAGGCCTATGAAAATAGTGTGATTAGACCCAAGGAGAGGAACTACGCAGATATCATGAACGGATTTTATACCTTATTTGTTTACTCGGACATTATTAACCATCAACTAGTTGGAGATTCTTACGTCCAGCTTCTGAGAACTGCGCAGGTGACTGGTAAAAGTGGGGAGATCATCACACTTCAATACACAAGACCTGATTATGTACCTCTATGCAAACAGCACTTTGATTCTGTAAGCATCTCTATCTTGACTGATCAGGGTACGCCTGTTAAATTCAAATACGGAAAAACTATTTTGCGATTACATTTCAGGCCGCGACGTGATTGACACATCAAAATGGTGTCGCAACGTGTTTACGGAGACCCGACCATTTATGCCCACTACTATATTGCTCAGACGGGCCACGGTTTAGAGGGTTTTCGTGGTGATGAGTACATGTATGGAGCTGGGCTTGCATGAATATTTAGAGGCTTATTTAGAAAAGCGGTTCCTCTATTGAGAAAAGGACTCGAATTAGTAAAGCCCCATGTAAAGACAGCTGTTTCAAATATTGCTAAGGACGCCATTGCCTCTTTCTCAGCATCCGCTATGAATAGGCTAAACACCCCTCCTCAGGAAGGCTCCGGTATTGTTTATGTTGCTAAAAAACAAAAAAAGAAAAAGGCGTGTTCGCTATTCACCCCCACCAATGCTCATGAATAAAATCACACCCGCAAGACGCAAACTCCAGAAAAGAGTAAGACGCTATGTTGAAGACATCTTTTAGGAAAATATATAAAATAAATATATTATATATAAAATGGCCTTCATACATGATGCTTCGGTGGAGTGCATGAAATCAGAACTGGATATTTTTCAAATACCTCCTCGCAGGTTTCTGTCGAGAAATCAATATTTATAGAAGTTCATTCTATTGCGGCTCTGGCGGACAATGCACCACTTGAATTTTTCATATCGGGAAGTGGTGAATATTATTATGATTTAAATAATATCCTACTTTACATAAGTTGTCGGGTCGTAAAACAAGATAATTCTGCCATCGCAGATTGAGCCTGTGTAGCTCTCATTAACTATCCATTAGCGACTCTTTTTAATCAAGTTGATGTCACCCTGGGTGATCGCCTCATCTCACAATCAGACAATCTATATAGCTATAGGGCCTACATTGAAATTCTGCTAAATTACAGCGCACAGACTTTAGCCTCCCAATTCACATCAGGATTATTCTGTAAAGATACCGCCGGACATCATGATGTACGAATCCTGGATGGTGCGAAAGTCGGTTTCAACAAGTGGGCCCATGCAGTCGCCCACTCCAAGCCCGTCGATTTGCTTGGACAAATTTTTAGCGATATTTTTAATCAGCCGAAGCTTATATTGAATGGACTTGACCTTAAAATCAAGCTGACGCGAAATAAAAATGCATTCTGTTTAATGTCTGCTGACCCAGACCCACTCAAAGTACAGATACTAAATGCGTGTCTCTATGTAAAAAGAGTCCAGGTGGCTCCCGCTGTGAGGATTGGTCACTCTCAGGCCTTACTATCTGCTACAGCAAAATATGCTATTGATAGGGCTTGTATGAAAGTGTACAGCATTCCTGCTGGCAGCCGAATTTCTAATATAGAGAACCTCTTTTTAGGGGCCATCCCACAAGTAATTATATTGGGTTTTGTAGATAATGAGGCCTTTAGCGGAACGTATAATAAAAACCCACTGTACTTTCATCATTATAATGTAAACCATGCGGCTTTATATTTGGATGATCAGCAGACACCCTCCCAGCCATTCCAACCTAATTTCAATATTGAATTAGCTGTAAGAGAGTATATGGCTCTTGCCCATATTTCTGGAAAGCAGAAGGCTGATTGCGCACTTGCAATTGACCGAGAAGAATTTATGGACGGCTATACATTTTTTGCATTTGATTTATCAGCCGACCAAGAACCTGGAGGTCACTTCTCTCTCATAAAAACTGGGAACCTGCATTCTGAAGTCTGATTTGCGCTAGCCACCCCTCATACGATAAATATGGTGGTATACGGTGTGAATTCGTCTATTCTAGAAATTAATAACCGCCGTGAAGTATTGTATGATTTCTACTGATGATGGATTCCCTGTAGCTCACTACGTTATTGAAAGCCGATCACTATACAGAGGCCATATTTTATGGGGTGTATCCGTGTGACTTGCTACCGTCAACGTCAAATAGAGTAACTCAGAGGCCTGCGGCGTACATCGTAAATACAGATCGATCCAATCAGAGCGGCAAACATTGGATATTAATTTTACTTTGCAATGAAAAAAATGCGATATTCTTTGACAGTTATGGACTCTCGCCAGACAGCATACTTTTTCCGGATGAATTTATAATCTTCCTGAAGAGAAATAGCAAATTATTCTGCTATCAAGACATGCAAATTCAAAATAATTATAGTACTGTGTGCAGCCATTATTGCGTGTATAGCCTAAAGAAACTTGCAAGGGGCCTTTCATTCCGTGAGATTTTGCAACATTTTACTGATGACTTAAATCATAATGATAATTTAGTATATAAATCTGTAAAGAAAGATTTACTTGAATCAAACTGTTCCCCCTGCAAACATTCTTTTATATTTAAGCAGTGTTGCTTATCACTGTGTAATATGTAGGATATTACACATATTACAATGAGTGTATGATTCCTTTATTATTATAAAAGCCAAACAATCAATACTAAATGAAGTTAGCCATAGAAAAAGAAGTTAGCCATGGGAAAAAAAGTTAGCCATGGGAAATGTCCAGGATGCAGTGACCTCTGCTTATCAGTTGTTTTTTTTGTTGAGCTAGGTGTAAATAGTAACCTTTCTGGTCTGTTCAATTAAAATATATATATATCCTGCCCTCTGTATTCGATTTTCTGCATTCTTGAAGTCCTACGGGAAAGCTCCCAGGACACACGAAGTGCAAGCAATCCAGAAAATACACACAGGTTTTAATTTGCCCTGTACTATATATATATATATATATATATATATATATATATTGATTTGATTAACTGCAGTCCTGTGTGATAAATAAAATGACAGTGTAAATGTCAAATGTAATGCTTTATAAAAATGTATTTGATTGTTGTTCAATAAACACTATAAAATGTATTTGATTGTTGTTCAATAAACACTATTATCTTTTTTATAAAAAATAGCATCTCTCATTTTTATTTACAGTTCGAATAAAATGTTTCCTTTATTAAAGGAAATTGATATAAAAGTGTATCAAACACAGCCTTTTATATCAAACAATAGCGATTGATATAAAAGTGATTCAATCACGATCCTTTTATTCTACTTTTATTCTACTTTATTAAAAGGCCTATAAAAGAAAATAATTGGACATATAAATATTTTGTCCTATGATACATCTTTTATATCAAAATTATATCAAATTGTATAAAAGGGGCGTGTTTGATACACTTTGATAGGGGCATGGTACCTGTCAGATTTCTTTTTGACGAGTAATACAGCCCCCTTACTACTGATATGGCGTATCCTAAAAATTGACTGCATGGCAGCGATGTTTTAGTGTACGGGGGGTGAAAGCTATCATGGTGCAGCATGGAATTGGTCGCAATGGGTTTTCTGAAAACAGATGTACATACTCTCTCCTCTACTATTTCCACTAAAACATCCAGAAACTCCAACCTGGTGCCACATATGTGAATGACATGTTCATTTTATTCACATCATTCAGCTGCCTGACAAACATATCAAATAGTTCTTTAGAACCGTCCCAGACGATAAAGATATCGTCCACATATGTCAGGTAGAGCTTAATATGTCTGAGGAAACTATTATTGTTGTAAACATATTTTTCTTCAAATGAACCAAGAAACAAATTAGCAAAAGTGCAAGCTGCCAGACTCCCCATTGCGGTCCCCAATTTTGTAGATACCAAGTCCCACTGAACATAAACGCATTGTGTGTGAGTATGAAGAACATTCCCTCACACACAAAATCAATGAAATCAGGTTCTTTGTCCGTAGTTGTCAGAATTTCTCTGATGGTATCTACACCCAATTTTTGGGGAATTGTCGTATATAAACTTTCCACATCTATGGATGCTAGCGCAAATCCAGGTTGCCAACTAAAATCTTGCTTGGCACTGAGAAAAGCATTCGAGTCCTTGATGTAAGAAGGAATGTCCTTCAACATAGGGCACAATAACCAATCAATGTACTGGGACAGGGGATCTGTGATGGATCCTATCCCAGACACGATTGGGCGACCTGGGGGACATCTGGGCGACTTGTGGATTTTTGGCACATGGTACCTGTCATGATCCAGTGTTGGATCTGGCGGTATTAAAAGCACAAAGTGAACTTTTTTTACTTTGGTTAAGTTCAAAGGTGTTTTGACTGTCCCCGGTGGTGGTTGTGGTATTGCACTTTGGGTTTTTGTGCACTTAATTAGGTATCAGGTGTGACACCCTATAAAGGTGTGCTAGAGGTGTGCAATCACTGCCTGTGATATGGTGAGTTTGTGTTCACTCTGTTTTTGGAGAGCCTGGAGGAAGGATGGAGCTGGTGAGGAGTCCTGCGCAGCTTAGCCAGGGGGGATGTGTTTCAGCTATGGTGTCTGGACGAAGGGCTGGCATGGCGTGGTGGAGTCGCAGTGATGGTGTCAGCGGGAAGTGTCTGCATGGGCTGGTGGAGTGGCGACTATGGAGAGTGGCACTCACCATGTGGGACTTGGCCGCTGAGCTGGACTCAAGCATGCTCGACTTCGTGTCAGCAGCTGAACTCATCCTTGGGACTCTGGTTCTAAGCAGCTGCAACTGGTGTTGGACTCTGCTCCAAGGCTGCACTAAGGTGAAGGATCCTGTTATGGTGATGGATCCAGGTGGAGGAGAAGATGCACTCAGGTGGAGGGCTCTGTTGCTAGGAGCGCACGCAACAGAGCAAAGCTAAGTGGTGTTTCCCCTGTATTGTCTCTTTCCTCATGTGTGTTATTAGTGTAGTGGTGGGATTAGTCTCCGCACCGACCCATTCCCTAGTGAGGGTTTAGGGTCAGGGTGAGCAAGGGCGTTAAGGTACGCGTGCGGCGACAGGTGCGGAGCCTGTTTAGGGAATGTAAGGAGTGCAGGGACACTGGCTCAGGGGAGCTTAGGAGGTCTCCATTTCCCCACTCCCTATCGCAGGGCCCACCATTGTTAAAGTTTCCCAGGTTTCCCCTTTATTATTTAAATTCGCCGTACTGGAGGCAGGGTTTCCAGATTTTATGTATATAACGTGTAATACCCAAATTCGCCAGGTGGAGGCGGCGTATCCACCTGCACGTTTTATTATTTAAATGCGCCCCACTGGAGGCGGTGTATCCAGGGTCACGTGTGTCACATGGGTTCGCCTTGCGGAAACATCTGCGTCCTGACACACGTGATCATGACATTATCACAGGCCCTACAGTTTTTTTTTTCTTCTGGTGAGCCTTGGCCATGTGGAGACCTGTTAGTAATTGCTGCCGGGCCTCACTGAGGTGAGTGGGGAGCGGCATGGTGTGTTAGAGCCGCTGCAGCAGCAGTTATCAGGGTCTGGGGCCTCTGCTCAGATAACCAGAGAGAAAAAAAATGGCGGCTGCGGTCTGGCAAAAGCCCCTAGAGTCGCTGCTGGGGAGCGGGACTTGCTCTCGCACGGGGAGGTACCCAGGCAGGTGGGAGGAATGGTCCCCCACGGAGCTGCCTGGTATTCCCCGAGGTGAAGGGGTACATCCCTGTGGTGAGCAGACTAGGTGTGTAGTCGCTGCTGGGAAGCGGGACTTGCTCTTACAGGGGGGCGCACCCAGGCAGGTGGGAGGAATGGTGCCCCACGGAGCTGCCTGGTATTCCCCGAGGTGAAGGGGTACGTCCCTGTAGTGAGCAGATTGGTGAATAGTCCGCGGGGCTCATGCCAAATCTTCGATGCCGCCCCTCCTGGTCGTGTGGAGGTGACCAGCGAGTATATATATTTTCCCCCATATTCCTGCGGCTATGGTACTAAAACCCCCTAGAGTCGCTGCTGGGGAGCGGGACTGGTTCATGCATGCGGGCGCACCCAGGCAGGTGGGAGGAATGGTGCCCCACGGAGCTGCCTGGTATTCCCCGAGGTGAAGGGGAGGTGCCTGGTATTCCCCGAGGTGTGGTGAGCTGACTGGTGTGATAGTCCGCGGGGTTTACGCCATATCTTCTATGCCATCGAAGAAGCCGCCCTCCTGGTCGTGTGGAGGCAACCAGCGAGAGTATATTTCCTCCATTTCCCGGTCCCCTTCTCCTCCTGGTGTGTGCAGCAGGTGTGCTGCGGGGGAGTAGGGACAAATCTCTACCCTCGCCATTAACCAACCCTAGGAGGCGCAGTCCTCATGGTGAAAGGGTTGGAGGGTGTGTCCCTTGGTGAATAGTGGGGGTGTGAGTGTGGTGACACAGGGGGACGCCTCTGTTGTCAAGTCCAGAGTGAGTTCACCAAGTTATAACAAATGTATGTGTGCAATAAACGTTCAGGTCCGGACCTGTGTGTGAACGAGCATGTATGGGTGCCACCAAAAAACATCTTGGAAATGTGTTGTGGAGTCTGATCAGCTCTTAGCATACATACACATACATAATCTCGTTCCCCAGGTCGGCGCTGTGGAGATGAGTGGTGCCTCCAAAAGGAACGTATATTGCCAATATCAGCTGTGTTTGTCATAAACCTGAAGTGTCAAGGAATGGTGGGGTGAACTCAGGGTCTGGGCGTCCCCGCTGTAGGTGTTTTCCTGATGAGGGGTGGTCTTGAGGGTCCTGAGGCCCCTCATTAAGGAGGGGGTACTGTCATGATCCAGTGTTGGATCTGGCGGTATTAAAAGCACAAAGTGAACTTTTTTTACTTTGGTTAAGTTCAAAGGTGTTTTGACTGTCCGCGGTGGTGGTTGTGGTATTGCACTTTGGGTTTTTGTGCACTTAATTAGGTATCAGGTGTGACACCCTATAAAGGTGTGCTAGAGGTGTGCAATCACTGCCTGTGATATTGTGAGTTTGTGTTCACTCTGTTTTTGGAGAGCCTGGAGGAAGGATGGAGCTGGTGAGGAGTCCTGCGCAGCTTAGCCAGGGGGGATGTGTTTCAGCTATGGTGTCTGGACGAAGGGCTGGCATGGCGTGGTGGAGTCGCAGTGATGGTGTCAGCGGGAAGTGTCTGCATGGGCTGGTGGAGTGGCGACTATGGAGAGTGGCACTCACCATGTGGGACTTGGCCGCTGAGCTGGACTCAAGCATGCTCGACTTCGTGTCAGCAGCTGAACTCATCCTTGGGACTCTGGTTCTAAGCAGCTGCAACTGGTGTTGGACTCTGCTCCAAGGCTGCACTAAGGTGAAGGATCCTGTTATGGTGATGGATCCAGGTGGAGGAGAAGATGCACTCAGGTGGAGGGCTCTGTTGCTAGGAGCGCACGCAACAGAGCAAAGCTAAGTGGTGTTTCCCCTGTATTGTCTCTTTCCTCATGTGTGTTATTAGTGCAGTGGTGGGATTAGTCTCCGCACCGACCCATTCCCTAGTGAGGGTTTATGGTCAGGGTGAGCAAGGGCGTTAAGGTACGCGTGCGGCGACAGGTGCGGAGCCTGTTTAGGGAATGTAAGGAGTGCAGGGACACTGGCTCAGGGGAGCTTAGGAGGTCTCCATTTCCCCACTCCCTATCGCAGGGCCCACCATTGTTAAAGTTTCCCAGGTTTCCCCTTTATTATTTAAATTCGCCGTACTGGAGGCGGGGTTTCCAGATTTTATGTATATAACGTGTAATACCCAAATTCGCCAGGTGGAGGCGGCGTATCCACCTGCACGTTTTATTATTTAAATGCGCCCCACTGGAGGCGGTGTATCCAGGGTCACGTGTGTCACATGGGTTCGCCTTGCGGAAACATCTGCGTCCTGACACACGTGATCATGACAGTACCAGTGGGGTTGTGTGGGGAACACTGGCAGTAACTTCTCCGCTTTTTTCTGTGAAATCATGTTCATAATAACAAACTTTCTTAGAAAGGACCTCAAATCCCTACTGTATTTATAAGTGGGGTCAGCTTTTAATTTCGTATAAGTGACGGTGTCAGACAACTGTCTATCAGCTTCAGCCAAATACATATTTTTGGATAGTAATACCGTGTTACCACCCTTATTATGGCTTTCCGAATAATGCCTGGCCTAGAGGATCCGTGGGATCCTCGTTAAAGGGGAGGTACTGTTAGAATCTGTTTAGTTTGTGACTATCCACCATTTTCTTGTGGTGTTCTGGCAGGTCTTTTTCCTCTGGTGCTGGGTTTGTCTTGGGTCAGGTGATTGTATCACTCTTTATTAACCTGCACCTGCCTCCCAGTCCTTGCTGGACAACATTGTTAATCCGCTTGAGTTCTGGCTTGGTGTTTTGCTTTGCCTACTGTGTGTTTAATTTGTGCAGTGCTGGGACCTCTGGTCCTGCTAGTCTTAGTTTCTGTTTTCAGTTGGTTTCTGCAGCCTTCTCTGTGTTTTCTATTAGGAGATTACCCGTTTTTGTACCCGTTCCTTAAATCTTTCAGGGACCCCCCTCCCCCTATCTATAGGTCTTCGCTTGAGATTAACCTAGGATCGTCGGTGGGTCTATTCGTAAGGAATGGGTCACCCACTCCATCATAGGGTATCAGCCTAGTCATAGTGCAGGGTCAGTGTTCCCCCTTCTACCCAAGTCCTGTGTTGCAAGCGCTGCTGAAGCACGGCAAGGGCGGCTGAAGCTGTAGCTGACTTTCTAAAATGAGCACACAGGCGGTGTGCTTTCACAAGCAGATCCGGCAGCTCTGGGTAGGTTTTGAAAAACAATTGAACAACGAGGTTAAGCACATGGGCCAGGCATGGTACATGTGTGAGCTCGCCTCGCCTTAGACCCGCCACAAAGTTACGGCATTTTGTTACACATTGCCATGCCTGGCTGTAGGTTCAGTGGTGTCAGCCACAGATCTGACGGCTCTTTCAGAGCTGTCCACAACTTTTCAGCATTGTGCGGTTTGCCTCCTAAGCATATTAGCTTCAGCACAGCCTGTTGCCACTTGGCTGAGGCAGTGCTGCAGTGATGGACGCTGAAGAGGAGGAGGTGCAGGAGCTGTAGACTGTGGGAGCAACCCTGATTGATGTAGGTCCCGCAATTCTCAGTGTCGGAAGGACATGTTCCATCCCAAAGTCTGACTGGGTCCCAGCTTCCACTAGGTTAACCCAGTGTGCCATCAGTGAGATGTACCGTCCCTGCCCACAAGCACTTGTCCACATATCCGTGGTTAGGTGGACTTTTCCAGGAACAGCATTGTTGAGGGAACAGCTAATGTTGTAGGAACACGTGCTTGTGTAATGCGGGGACAGTACAAAGGGAGAAATAGTGGCGGCTGGGGGCCGAGTACCTTGGGACGGCCGCTGCCAGCAGGTTGTGGAAAGCTTCCGTCTCCAGGAGCCTAAAAGGCAACATTTCGAGCACAAGCAGACGAGAAATGTGTAAATTTACTAGGGTGGCCTGTGGGACCTTGGCAACATATTTCTGCTTGCGTTCCAAGAACTGGGGTATGGACAACTGAATGCTGCGCTGGGACAAGGACATGAATGTGCTTGATGATGGTGCTAGTTGAGTGTATGCAATGACAGGTGCAGGGTAGGAGGCATCTTCGCTGACACAATGGACAGGGGATTGGCTTCCACGCACAACAGCAGAAGAATCAGTGGTGTCACCTGCAGACAGTGTTCCTGGACCCTGGGGTTCAGCCCACAAAGTCAGGTGCTTTGCTGCCATGTCCCTGATCACGCTGGTGGTGGTCAGGCTGGTAGTTTTGCTACCCCTGCTGATGTGGGCATGGCAGGTGGTACAAATGGCCTTTTTGGGGATATCGGCAGAGTCTTTAAAAAACAACCAGACTCAGGAAGACCTAACACTTGAAATGGCAACTTTCGTCGTATTGGTGTTATGGGGAACGGTTGCCCGTATTCTGCCTGCGACCACCACACTGCTTCTTCCTGCCTGTTAGGGTGCTATGCCTCTCTCCCCCTGTGCGCTGCTGTCCTCGCTCTGCATGCTCTCCTGCCAGGTTGGGTAAGTTAAAATATTATCCACCACCTCCTCTTCCACTTCCACACCCTGGTCCTCCTGACTTTCTGGCAATTGTGTCTCATCATCATCAACCTCTTGTGACAGGTTCCCACCGTCACCTTCGTGTGAATGTGGCTGCTCAAATATTTTGGCATTTCTACGTGCTATCTCCTCTTGCTCCGCTTCAAGTGCACCGGGAGAGAGGCCCAATATCTAAATGGAAAATTGAACAGCTCTTTGGAGTGTCCAATGGTGGGATCAGTTGTTTCCAGGCACTCTGCATGGTGGGAGGAAGGAGAATTAGGGTGAGGAATATGCGGTCCAGACTCATGGCTACTGAGACATGACCATGTGGACAACAGGGTTTTGATGGTGGTGGCAGCAAAGTGACTGGAAGCATTATCCACTATCCAACCAACAACCTTTTGACACTGCTCTGGGTTCAGAAGTGGTGTGCTGCTGCGGTCCCCCGGTAATTGTGGCAGGAAGGTCAAGTGAGAAGATGTGGGTATTTGTTGTGGCCCAATTTCAGCTTGCCCATGTCCTTGGCCTCACCCTCTACATGCACCATCACCATCACGTCCACTTCCTCGTCCCTTGGCATGCGCCTTGCCCATTTTAAATGGACTGCAATATTTTGCACGTTCACTATAAATGACTGACTTTGGAGCAAACGTATATGTGACCCTTGTGCGGGAAAACCACAGTTTAAATATCTGGCCTGTAGGTAACACCTTTTTTGTAAGCAAATTGGTGTCAATAAGTAGACTAAGACAGAGCAACAACAGTTCAACTGAGCCCAAAAAATTCCCCAATTTTTAGCCCACAGATAGGTGAGGCCTATGACGGAGATCCCCCACTTTTAATTATCTGGCCTGGATTTTTTTTCTTAACAGCAAAATTGCGTCAATAACTAGGCTAACACACAGCAACAACACTTCAATTGAGCCCAAAAAAATGCTCCAATTTTTACTACACAGATAGGTGAGGCCTGTGACGGAGATCCCCCACTTTTAATTATCTGGCCTGTATTTCTTTTTTTAACGGCAAAATTGTGTCACTAACTAGGCTAAGACACAGCAACAACAGTTTGATGGAGCACAAAAAATGCCCCAATATTTAGCAAACAGATAGCTAAGGCGTGTGACGGATATACCAGACTTTAAATTTTCTGGCCTGGTTTTGTTTCTTTACAGCAAAATTTTTCAATAAATAGGCTAAGGCACAGCAAAAAATATTCAATGGAGCCCTGAAATGGCACAATTTTGAGCACAATGATAGGCGATCTGTGTGGCGGACAAAACACAGTGTAAAATATCTATCCTGTAAGTAAAGTTTTTTTTAAGCCAGCTGTTATCAAGAACTTGTAAAAGACACTCCAAAATAATTTTACAGTACCACAAAAATGGCAGAATTTTATGTGCACTCAGATGTGATCGCTGTGACGGCCAAATCCCAGATTAAAATAGCTGTATTTTAATGCTGTACTATGGAAAGGATCTGTCTGTTTTTGCAGTGCCAACAAGCAAATGGAGAAAAAAAAACGTGTGCTCTGGATTGCTTTTAACCACTTCCTGACATCTGACGTACTATCCCATCCAGGTGACCCGGGCCAATATGACCATGGACGGGATAGTATGTCATGCCCTGTAATGCGATAGCGTGACTTAAGTCGCGGTGATCGTCTTAAAATTCCGATGCCATCTTACCTTAGAGAAGATGGTGTCGGCCTCCCAGGCTCTGATCCCACCCTCCCGGCCTCCCGAGCGCTGTGATTGGCTGTTCAATTCTGAACAGCCAATCGCAGCCTTTCTCATTGTTTCAGCCAATCAGATTGGCTGAAACAATGAGGTCTCAGCCTAGGATCGAGTACCAATGTACTCGATCATAGGCCGAACCCCCGGATTGGAGCGATCTCCGATCGCATAGATTGAGCCAATCGCAGGGTATTACTGCGCTGTGCCCTGACGGTACCGGTCTGGTTTGGTGCTGTAGAACCACTGATCCTAGGCCGAAGCCTAGGACTGGCCAAGTAGGGCCTGCAATTGCTGGTTGGCGCAATCGATGTCATCGTCGATTGCACCAATCACAGGGCACAGCTGCGATCACGCTGTGACCGCTCTGTGCCCTGCTGGTGACCTGGCTGTGACCTGCCTAGGAACTGGAGCTGTGAGCTCTGATCCTAGGCAGTTGCCATGGTCACCAGGGCCAGCAGTGATTGATCCCATCAATGACAGGTCACAGCAGCAGTGTGACCGCTCAGTGGCCTGTCTGTCACCTGCCAGTGACCTGTTTGACTGCTCTGCAGGGGTCCTCTCTCTAGCTGAGGATTCCTGCAGAGCGGTCACACAGCAAGAGCTCCTGTGCTGGGTATTGTGGTGCCACAGCAGCCTGTAACATCACAATCCCTGCTGAAGAAAGAAGACAGAAGAAAGAAAAAAGAGAAACTACCACTGTGTTACCTGATCCCTGCCCGATCTCACTTTATCCACCCCAACCCCCCCTTCCCCCTCTTTTAACCCCCCCTCCATCCCCCTTTGCGCAGCCGCCAAGCTTTGATTGGTGACGCAGTTCACCGATCAACACTCGTGCTCGCTTTTTTTTCTCAGTCCCCCTTTGCGCCAACTTCATACACACATCCCGCAGCCGCCAAACTTTGATAAGTGACACAGTTCACTTATCAGAGTTCGTGCCTGCCGTTTTCCTTTTTTTTAACCCCCCCATCCTTGAGCCACCCCTGTGCACACATACAGCTGCAGCCGAATTTTGATAAGTGAAACAGTTCACTTATCAGAGCTTGTGTCGGCTGTTTTAGACGCTCTTATTTTCACCATCTCCGTGCGCACATTCAGCAGCCGCCAAATTTTGATAAGTGATGTGGGTCGCCCTTGCACACCCAGGGCAGCAGGGTACTCGGTACCGGGCCGGTGTCAAGGCGGGAATGTGTCACAGCAGCGGTGACCCGGTCCATGGCCCTGGGTGCCCAATATCAATGGCGGTGATGTTAATGGTGTTAAAGTTTATATGAATAGTTCGTGATGCCACCCATGGTGTTTGGCAAGTAAGATGGTAAGCCAACGCTGCATGCAGATCCGCTGGGACTGATGGTGTAGTGCAGCAGAGGTGGTATAGCTCCCCACAGGTGGTGCTGTAGTCCCAGGGCAGTGTAGGTGCAATGGATGAGGAGAAACACAGAATGGTATGGAGGCTGGTACCCGGGTGTAGTGGTGCTGCAAAAACTGGAGGACACCAGAGTATGCGGTTCCAAAGCTTTACTCACTGTTTGCAGTTCACACAACTGCCTGCCTCCGTACTGTGTTCTCCAGGTCAGGGCTCCAGCCAACCTCCAGGCAGGATAGGATTCTCCCTTCCACACTCCGCCAACATGTACCTTACTAAACAACTCCTCCAATGCGCCTTTAGGTGCGAAGCACTCCAATACTTAGTTACCCTGGAATGCCTCTCTCTCGGTGTTCCTAGTCTTTACTTGTATGACAGACAGCTGTAGCCTGCTTCGGGGACTCCACTCTGCGTCCCGGCTCTCTATTCAGTTGCTGTTGTGTCCCAAATCTATGATGGGAGCAAGGCGTTAGCGGCTCACTACTCCTCCAGTGTCTGTTGCCGGACTTAACCCCTTCACTACCAAGGGTGGTTTGCACGTTAACTACCGGGCCAATTTTTACAATTCTGACCACTGTCCCTTTATGAGGTAATAACTCTGAAACGCTTCCATGGATCCCGGTGATTCTGACATTGTTTTCTCGTGACATATTGTACTTCATGTTAGTGGTAAAATTTCATTCATATAACTTGCGTTTATTTGTGAGAAAAACGGAAATTTGGCGAAAATTTTGAAAATTCCGCAATTTTCCAACTTTGAATTTTTATGCCCTTAAATCACAGAGATATGGCACACAAAAAAGTTAATAAGTAACATTTGCCACATGTTTACTTTACATCAGCACAATTTTGGAACCAAAATTTTTATTTGTTAGTAAGATATAAGGGTTAAAATTTGACCAGCGATCTCTCACTTTTGCAACACCATTTTATTTTTACAGACCACATCACATTTGAAGCCACTTTGAGGGGTCTATATGATAGAAAATACCCAAAAGTGACACCATTCTAAAAACTGCACCCCTTAAGGTGCTTAAAACCACATTCAAGGAGTTTATTAACCCCACAGGAATTTTTTGAATATTTAAAAAAAATTAACATTTAACTTTTTTACACAAAAAAAATTACTTCAGGTTCAATTTTTTTTATTTTACCAAGTGTAACAGGAGAAATTGGACTGCAAAAATTATTGTGCAATTTGTCCTGAGCACGCTGATACCTGATATGTGGGGGGGAACCACTGTTTCGGCGCATGGCAGAGCTCAGAAGGGAAGGAGCGCCGTTTGACTTTTTCAATGCAAAATTGGCTGGAATTCTGATCGGACGCCGTGTCGCGTTTGGAGAGCCCCTGATGTACCTAAACAGTGGAAACCCCCCACAAGTGACCCCATTTTTGAAACTAGACCCCCTAAGGAACTTATCTAGATATGTGGTGAGAACTTTGAACCCACAAGGGCTTCACAGAAGTTTATAATGTACAGCGGTACAATTAAAAAATCATATTTTTTCCACAAAATGATCTTTTCACCCCCAATTTTTATTTTCCCAAGGGTAACAGGACCCTAAAAGTTATTGTGCAATTTGTCCTGAGTACGCTGATACCCCATATGTGGGTATAAATGACTATTTGGGCACATGGCAGAGCTCGGAAGGCAAGCAGCGCCATTTGACTTTTTTGGCTGGAATTGAGATCGGACACCATGTCGCGTTTGGAAAGCCCCTGATGTACCAAAACAGTGGAAACCCCCCACAAATGACACCGTTTTGGAAACTAGACCCCCCAAGGAACTTATCTAGATGTGTGGTGAGAACTTTGAACCCCCAAGTGCTTCACAGAAGTTTATAACGCCCAGGCGTGAAAATAACAAAAAAAAATTTTTCCACAAAAATGATATTTTTGCCCCCAAATTTTTATTTTCCTAAGGGCAACAGGAGAAATAGGACCCCAAAAGTTGTTTTGCAAATTGTCCTGAGTAGGCTGATACCCCATATGAGGGGGTAAAACACTGTTTGGGTGCATGGCAGAGCTTGGAAGGGAAGGAGCACCATTTGACTTTTTCAACGCAGAATTGGCTGGAATTGAGATCAGACGCCATGTTGCGTTTGGAGAGCACCTGATGTGCGCAAATAGTGGAAACCCCCAATTCTAACCCTAGCCCTAACCCTAACCCTAGCCCTAACCCTAACCCTAACCCTAGCCCTAGCCCTAACCCTAACCCTAGCCCTAGCCCTAACCCTAATGGGAAAATGGAAATAAATACATTTTTTTAATTTTATTATTTTTCCCTAACTAAGGGGGTGATAACGGGGGGTTTGATTTACTATTTATGGCGGTTTTTATGTTTGGCAACTGTCGCACGCTAAAAGACGCTTTTTATTGTAAAAATAGTTTTTGCATCACCACATATTGAGAGCTATAATTTTTCCATATTTTGACCCACCGAGTCATGTGAGGTCTTATTTTTTGCGGGACGAGTTGATGCTTTTATTGGTATCATGTTCGGGCATGTGACTTTTTTTGGTCGCTTTTTATTTCGTTTTTTGGGACGCAGAATGAACAAAAACCAGCGTTTCATGAATTTCTTTTGGGTGGTGCGTTTACGCCGTTCCGGGTGCGGTAAAATTTATAAGGCAGTTTTATTCTTCAGGTCAGTACGGTTACAGCGATACCTCATTTAGGTCTTTTTTTATGTTTTGGCGCTTTTATGCAATGAAAACAATTTTATATAAAAAATAATTATTTTTGCATCACTTTATTCTGCGAGCTATAACTTTTTTATTTTTTCGCTGATGATGCTGTATGGTGGCTCGTTTTTTGCGGGACAAGATGATGTTTTCAGCGGTACCATGGATATTTATATGCGTCTTTTTGATCGCGCGTTATTGCACTTTTTGTTCGGCGGTAGGATAATAAATCATTATTTTTTGCTTCGTTTTTTATTTTTATTTTTTAAGGGGTTCGCTTAAGGGGTTAACTATTGGGACAGTTTTATAGGGCGGGTCGTTACGGATGCGGCGATACCAAATATGTGTACTTTTATTGTTTTTTGTTTTTTTTATTTCCAAAAAATGAATTTATTGGGGAATATTTTTTTTTTTTTTTTTTATTTATTTAGCGATTTTTTTAAAATTATTTTTACACTTTTTTTTATTTTTATTTTACTTTATTACAATGTCCCAGGGGGGACATAACTGTCCTGTGACAGATCGCTGACCATCGCTGACCATCTACGTTTGGCCTGTCACCTGTCACTTTCAATTCTTCAGTCTTTATTCAATTCTCACATTCCATCTCAAAACTTTTCTAATTCTCTGTATCAAATATTCTATAAAAGACATTTACTTTTCATAAGACAAAACATTATCAAAGACGTTATCATAAAACATTCAAGATTCTTGTAAGGTGCTGAACACTGCTCCCAGCCGGGATTTCTTGCAGTGTCCCTTGAGGTAGACATCATTCTTCGAAAAGTGTCCATGCAAAAACATTATCTTCGCAAAGAGTCTCTTTATATGTAAAACCAAGAAAGGGCAACTAAAGAGGTGCTAACTATTTACAATAAAAGTTTTTGTATCAATCAGCGTCTATGATCTCCACAGTTCCATTTGTAGAAACAGGCAACAAAAGTGCTACCGGAAAAACATGATAGCAAAAGCAACAAAGCACAACTGGTGCAACAAACCCTCCTGGGTAACGAGATTTGGTAAATGTAAATTTTCTTAGTGGCTACCAGATTCAATGTAGTCATTGGCAATCCGTAGGTACTCCTCTTCCCACGGTGTCAAGCCAGGGATCTTTGGTTTGGGCTGCCGAACTGGAGGTGTTGCAAGAGCAGCCTGGTTCCTAGGATCAGGTACCTGAGCAGTCTGAGTGGTACCGGTGGATGGAGGGGCATTGACTGGTTTCGATGGCAGGTACCTCTCGACGAACTCTGCAGGGATATGTCGTACATTCAGGGCGTACCACCCCTGGAGTCCCTCATGCCGGGTGAAGGTCACATACTCCCCAGGCTGCAGGTCTCTATCTGGATGCCCTCTCCTCAGATGGGACTCCACATCCCGCCGGTTGAAGAACAGGTCACCAATGCGCTTGGGATCCGCGATGAATCCAAAACCCCTCTCCTTATTCACATTCAGCACCTGCACCCATCCGGCTACATCCCGGGGGCCATGATGACCTGCACGGGCCCTCTCCTTCCGGGCCAGATCTGGGCCCAGCACAGCCTGCTTTCTCTGCTCCCTCTCCCGTTATTCTGCTGCCAGCTGCCGAATAGTGTTCCGACATCCTGCCCAACTCTCTTCTTTCTCCCGCTCTTCCCGGGACCTGCTCTCACCCACGGCACCAGCATCCCGGTCCCAGACCAGATCCAGGACGACCTGGCCAGCCGCTGCGACTGCGGTACACCCCGGGGCCTTCCCAGGTGGAGGAACATCTGACATACCTGGGGCCTCCTGGCGGTGCGGCCTCTGCTCCGGTGATGGAGCGGATGGTGGCTCCAGATCCGCGGGGGCTTCGGTCGGGACCTGCGCAGCCGCAACAGGTCCAGGCGGGAGCACGGTCTCAGCTCCGGGGTCCTCCGGTGACTTCTTCGGGCGAGCAGGACTCAGCCACACAGACAGCGTGGAGGTGAAAATTAACGCTGCGGGGGTACAGTCCAGTGCGGTAGCGGCTGGTACCGATGGAGGGGGTACCGCTGATGTAGGTCCCGCCGGGGCGCGCTGCCATCTCAGCATCTCCAGCGCTTCTCTTCTTAGCTGCAGACGGATAGTCAGTTCCGTGATTTCGTCTTGCAGCTGCCGGCAAATCATGCCAGCTTCAGGGTTGGAGCCGTCAGCCATGGCGCCGGGGAGATCTGCTTCCCCGCGCTCCGCAGGCCTCCTTCCCTCACTCTCCAAGATGGCGTTCTGGCGTTCTTCTTCTTGCTCCGCCCTTCTGCTCGCCACTGGCTTTCTCTGCCCCTCCTTCCGGGACGGCGTCTTCTTCCCACACCTCCACACCAAGCCAGTATACGAACCCCTCGGGGGGTGGGCCATGCATCGGTCACATAGTAATTCAGGCAGGGACAGCCCAAGACTCTTCGCGGTCTTTTCTTGGGACCTCCCATCTCTTCACGCCCTTCTTCTCCACGCCAGCGGCCATTTCTAATGTCCGTTTTACAGTCTATTAAATTTGGTCTTCTGCACATTTTCAAAAGTTGTAAATCCAAGGCACACAGAACCCAATGGCATCGGGTCTCGTTATCCTGTTCGTGATGCCAAAATTGGGTCGCCCTCGCACACCCAGGGCAGCAGGGTACTCGGTACCGGGCCGGTGTCAAGGTGGGAAAGTGTCACAGCAGCAGTGACCCGGTCCGTGGCCCTGGGCGCCCAATATCAATGGCGGTGATGTTAATGGTGTTAAAGTTTATATGAATAGTTCGTGACGCCACCCATGGTATTTGGCAAGTAAGATGGTAAGCCAACGGTGCATACAGATCCGCTGGGACTGATGGTGTAGTGCAGCAGAGATGGTATAGCTACCCACAGGTGGTGCTGTAGTCCCAGGGCAGTGTAGGTGCAATGGATGAGGAGAGGCGCAGAATGGTATGGAGGCTGGTACCCAGGTGTAGTGGTGCTGGAATAACTGGAGGACACCAGAGTATGCGGTTCCAAAGCTTTACTCACTGTTTGCAGTTCACACAACTGCCTGCCTCCGTACTGTGTTCTCCAGGTCAGGGCTCCAGCCAACCTCCAGGCAGGATAGGATTCTCCCTTCCACACTCCGCCAACATGTACCTTACTGAACGACTCCTCCAATGCGCCTTTAGGTGCGAAGCACTCCAGTACTTAGTTACCCTGGAATGCCTCTCTCTCGGTGTTCCTAGTCTTTACTTGTAAGACGACAGCTGTAGCCTGCTTCGGGGACTCCACTCTGCGTCCCGGCTCTCTATTCAGTTGCTGTTGTGTCCCAAGTCTATGATGGGAGCAAGGCGTTAGCGGCTCACTACTCCTCCGGTGTCTGTTGCCGGACATAAAGATCCAATCAACCTCGAGGACCGGGCCCCGGCCTTTGCGCTCTCTGGACTGGAAGGGTTCTCTCTCTTTCTCAACCTGCTTCCCACCGTCCTTCTATTCTCCTTTGTTCCAATCTGTTCTCTCTCTCTTATGGAAGGTTAGGCTATCAATCTTATCAGTCTCTTTCTCTGGTCTTTCTCGTGCCAGCAGTCCAGATCCCTGGGACCTGCTGCAGCACGTCCTTCAGACACCCATCTTCTCTCTTCTTTCTCCTCTAACCAACTAACTACTAACTTTCACTCTTCCCACTCTTTTGCATCATCTTACTCCACCCGCCTCCCAGCACATCTCGTGTTACGAAGCAGGGTTCCACGAGGGGTGCTCTGCTAACCCCCAGCATAAAGCTGTTAGGTGGCCCCACTGAACTATCCTGTGTGTGGAATGCAGGTGTGGAGCGTGGGCAGGAGTTCCCACCTTACCTGGATGGTGGGGCACTACACCTTAGGAGTGTGACAGCCGTCTGCGAATCTGGGCTGCAGTGGGGACAGCACCCCGAGTAACCCCGAGAATCTTAACCCCTATACAGGGATCTGGAATTGTAGCAAGGCCCAGGAGGTAGCTGTCTAGATTAGCAGTGGACCAGAGCAGGACGGCCACCAAGGGGTCAAAACTAAAACCCGTAATCAAGGTCAGGATGCAGGAGTCTGAGACCAGGGCGCAGCAGAGGCACGAAATCAGCAGACAGAAGGAGAGTCAAAAGTCCAGGCCAGGGTCAGTAAAACCAGGAGGGCAGCGAGGTACAGAATCAGCAGGCAGAAGGAGAGTCAGGAATCCAAGCAAAGGTCAGCGTCAAAAAGTCGGAGGTACAAACACGGCAGGCGATAGAATGGTCAAGAATCCAGGCTGAGGTCAGAGTATACACTATAGCAATTCACACAGTAACACGCAGGGGAACCAAGAATATATCCGGCGGCTTGCAAGACCAGTCCCCAGGTATTTGAGGGATCAGGTCCTCCCTCACAGGTTCCCGGCCCGATGATGTAACCAGGACCGCCCCCGGACCAGGCCAGATGGACATGCAGTAAGCCCTACATGACTGACAGAGGGGCGGAGCCTGCGCCCACCAGATGCCTGTGCAGGAGCCCCCTCTCTGCCACCACCCTCACCCTGGAGCGAACTACGGCACCTCCCAGTGGCTGAGGCAGGAACAGCAGTCCCTGAGTCCGACAGCGACGTGACGGTCCGGCGCCTCCAAGTGGCCGAGACCGGAACTGCAGGCCCTGAGTCTGGCAGTGACGTGTCAGTCCGGCGCCTCCTAGTGGCCGACGCCAGAACAGCAGGCTCTGAGTCTGGCTGCGACGTGACAAGGAGAAGGTGCAGTACCTCTGTGGCAACTGAAGCCTCAGGGGCGCCACAGATGCAGTTCACTTATTAGAGCTAGGTCCTGCTGTTTTAGACTTTTTTTTCCAGAGGCATTTTTTCTTCTTATTTTTTCTTTTAGCTTTGTCTTTTCAGAATAATTTTCACCAATCACTATCGCCCCACACATACACATACAGTTATCAACAAAGTACACACAAATCACCATATTCACAAAAAAAATGTCCTGCTCGTCACGTTCGTCCCAACAGCGCTGTTCAGTGGAGGAGGCACATTCTTTCTTTGCCTCCGACACTGATAGTGAGGGAGAGGATCCCACATTTCAGTACTTTTCAGATTTCTCATCCTCTTCCTTCTCCACATCTTCCTCCTCGGTTCCTGTGGAACTGTCACGCAGATGCTCCAGGAGAGAAGATGAGGCAGTGCCACCATTCCCGCAGCTGAACCAGCGGACGCTGTATGGACCTCGCCCCCTGAAAATTACAAGCCAGTGATTCGTGATTTTGTGGCAGAATCAGGAATCAAGTTTGACACCACCGGTCTCACAGAAATTGACTTTTTCAAAGTCTTTTTCTCTGAGGATTTTATTAACCTCATGGTGGAGCAAACTAATTTGTATGCAATTTTTGGAAGAAAACCCGCATTCATCATTTTCTAACTGGTCTCTTGTAGACGCAGTTGAAATAACACAGTTTTGGGGCCTGGTCATTCATATGAGGCTCATGAAGAAGCCAGAACTTTGGCAATATTGGAGTGTTGATATGTTATATAACACTCCAGTGTTCCGAATGGTCATGGCCTGGATGCGTTTTGAGGCCATCCACAAATTTCTGCATTATAAAGGATAATGCACAGTGTCCCGCACGAGATGACCCCAACTTTTACCATCCGTTCAAAGTTCAACCAGTCATCGAACACATCTACAAAAAGTTTTCTGAAGTGTACGTGCCCCAAAGGGACATCTGCGTGGATGAGTCCTTAGTTCATTTTTAAGGGAAGGTTTAGATTCCATCAGTACCTGCCCAGCAAGAGGGCCAGGTACGGAATCAAGCTCTACAAACTGTGTGAGAGTACCTCAGGGTACACCCACAGGTTTAAAGTTTACAAAGGGAAGGACACCAAGATTGAACCTCCTGAGTGTCCCCCTGTCCTGGGAGTAAGTGGGAAAATTATGTGGGATTTGGTGCACCCAATGCTGGATAAAGGTTATCACCTCTACACTGATAACTTTTCTACCAGCATCCCACTCTTCAAATCCATCTCTGCGCGAGGTACCACAGCCTGCAGTACTGTCCGCAAAAATCAGAGAGGCCTCCCAAAAACGTTACTTGGGCAGATGCTCAAAAAAAGTGACAGCAAAGCCCAATGTAGAAACCACCTGCTGGTGGTCAAGCACAAGGACAAGAGGGATGTCCTTCTCTTGACCACCATACATGGTGATGGCAGCACCCTCAGCACTGTACTGGGTACCTCTACACAGGTCAGCAAACCGACCTGTGTACTGGGGTACAACAAAAACATGGGGGGCGGTGATCTCTCTGATCAACTCATCCAACCGTACAATGCTTTGAGAAAGGCCAAGGTGTGGTACAAAAAGCTGGCCATGCACATTGTACAAATGGCAATGCTCAACGCTTTCCTGCTGTTACGATGTGCATACCACACCGATACGTTGTACCTTCAGTTCCAGGAGGTAGTGGTTAAGGCCCTGATATTTGGCACTCTGGAAGGAGTGGACCCCAGTACTTCTGGAACTGAAGGTGCTCGTATTGTACCAGGTCAGCATTTTCCGGGGGTGGTCCCGCCAACTGGAAGAAAAGGTAAGCTGCAAAAAAGGTGCCGAGTGTGTTACAAAAGTGGAATATGCAAGGACACCATTTATCAACGCAACACCTGCCCTGAAAAACTTGGCCTGTGTATAACGGATTGCTTCAAATTGTACCACACCTCCATGCACTACTAATACTTTACAGGAAACAGAAGATTAGTTGGGGCACATCTAGATTTGTTCCTTGTGGGTCTAGTATCCAAAATGATGTCACTTGTGGGTTTTTTTTTACTGTTTAGGCACATCAGGGGCTCTGCAAACGGAACATGACGCCCGCAGACCATTCCATCACAGTCTGCGTTCCAAACCATCACTACTTCCCTTTCAAGCCCCAACGTGTGCCCAAACAGTAGTTTTCTCCCATATGTGGGGTACCAGCGTACTCAGGACAAATTGGACAACAACTTTTGGGGTCCAATTTCTCCTGTTACCCTTAAGAAAATAAAAAATTGGGGACTAAGAAATCATTTTTGTTGAAAAAAAATTATTTTTTTTCACGCCCGAGCATTATAAACTTTAGCGAAACACTTGGGGGTTCAAAGTGCCCACCAAACTTCTAGATAAGTTTCTTAGGGGGTCTAGTTTCCAAAATTGGGTCACTTGTGGGGGGTTTCCACTGTTTAGGCACATCAGGGGCTTGTTAAATGCGACATGGCGTCCGATCTCAATTCCAGCCAATTTTAGTTTGAAAAAGTCAAACGGCGCTCCTTCCCTTCCGAGCACTGCATCCAAACAGTGGTCCCCCCCATATATAGGGTATCAGCGTACTCAGGACAAATTGCACAATTACTCTGGGGGTCAAATTTCTCCTTTTACCCTTTGGAAAATAAAAAAAATTATTGCTAAAAGATCATTTTTTGAATAAAAAGTTAAATGCTCATTTTTTCCTTCCATGTTGCTTCAGCTCCTGTGAAACACCTGAAGAGTTAATAAACTTCAATGTGGTTTTGATCAGCTTGAGGGGTGCCGTTTTTAGAATGGTGTCACTTTTGGGTATTTTCTGCCATATAGACCCTTCAAAGTGACTTCAAATGTGAGGTGGTCCCAAAAAAATGGTTTTGTAAATTTTGTTGTAAAAATGAGAAATCACTGGTCAACTTTTAACCCTTATAACTTCCTAAGGTAAAAAAAAATGATTTCCAAAATTGTGCTGATGTAAAGTGTAAACATGTGGGAAATGTTATTTATTAACAATTTTGTGTGACATATTTCTCTGTTTTAAGGGTATAAAAAATTTTCAAAATTTTTGCCAAATTTCCATTTTTTTACACAAACAAATGCAAGTTATATCAAAGAAATTTCACCACTAACGTGAAGTACAATATGTCATGAAAAAACAATGTCAGGATCGCCTAGATCCGTTGAAGCGTTCCAGGGTTATTTTCTCATAAAGGGACAGTGATCAGAATTGTAAATATTGACCCGGTCATTAACATGCAAACCACCCTTGGGGGTAAGGGGGTTAAATAAAATAATCAGGATTAAGATGCAAAAACAAATAGTTCCTGACCACTGATACCTGAGGCTATGTATTTATGGTCAATATCTGTAATAGGCAGCAGCAGACAGTAATGGAATGAACCCTCTTTCTGTATGCAATAAAGTATGTCACATACACTGCCTGCCTAGCACTGATATCTATATACCCACATACACTGCCTGCATGCCTAGCACTGATATCTACAACCCCTGGCAAAAATTATGGACTCACCAGCCTTGGAGGATGTTCATTCAGTTGTTTAATTTTGTAGAAAAAAAGCAGATCACAGACATGGCACAAAACTAAAGTCAATTCAAATGGCAACTTTCTGGCTTTAAGAAACACTAAAAGTAATCAAGAACACAAAATGTGGTAGTCGGTAATGGTTACTTTTTTAAGCCAAGCATAGGGAAAAATTATGGAATCACTCAATTCTGAAGGCAAAAATTATGGAATCATGAAAAACAAACCAACAAAAAACACTCCAACACATCACTCGTATTTTGTTGCACCACCTCTGGCTTTTATAACAGCTTGCAGTCGCTGAGGCATGGACTTACTGAGTGTCAAACAGTACTCTTCATCAATCTGGCTCCAACTTTCTCTGATTGCTGTTGCCAGATCAGCTTTGCAGGTTGGAGCCTTGTCATGGACCATTTTCTTCAACTTCCAAAGATTTTCAATTGGATTGAGATCCGGACTATTTGCAGGTCATGACATTGACCTTATGTGTCTTTTTTCAAGGAGTGCGCCCATAGGTGTAATTTATATACATGGAGGCATGAATTTCCGGTGGGTGATAACAGCCTCCATGTATATAAATTACTCCTATGGGCGCACTCCATACAGCACGGACGACAAGCGGTGGAAACCACGTCTACATGTCTATCTACCACACAACTCCATTATCGGTAAGGTACAGTAGTTTATAGGTGTATAGCAGACTGGTCACTAGGTTCCTTTAGGAGAACGCTACTAATCCTGAGCCTTCTCTTATTCCACAGACGCATAGCCCGTTATACCTAGCCACAGTTACCTATGGTATGTAAAACCACTATATCACTATGGGCTCACTGGGATTTGGGGCATAATTAACTTAATAGTTAAATAGTAATACCGTTCTTTCATAGGACAGGTGACCCTATTAAACAAGTACATTCAGTACACTATATAGGTACGTGCTCTGTTATTTTGGTATACTTCAGTGCAAATATGATTCCTATCTCTAATTGCCCTGCTCATTTGCTGTAATATTTGTATGGTGTACGGCATAAATGCTATTTCAAATATGATTGTACCCAGCAGTACTCCATTGTATATACTTTTGCTTATTATTTGTAATTTCTTTGTTTCAGTACAATGACGAAGGTCATTATTGACTGAAACGTTTACTGTATGTACTGAACTTATTAAACTTCATTGTCACTTGCATCTCCACGTATGTGTGCCAAGTCAATTTGCACTAATGCGTGTTTTTAGCGCCTCTCACCCAGCCGTATTCCTCGCCAGTGTGACCCTGGCCTTAGGCTGAGTTTCCACAGCCAGTACCATGTGATAATCATCAAGGAGATGCGGGACTGCTCTCTTTAGGTGGCTGCTGAGCAGATGAAGGCTGGGCAATTACCAGAGTGGGAGACCAGCTGAAGATCCCTAGTCTGGTTGATGTGTGAAAAAAAAAAAAGTGCACTAACCTCACCCTGCTCCCTGGAGGGGAAGCTCAGTATAGCTAGACCCTCAGCTTGCAATTGGTGGCTACAGCACTCGGCAGGGGTCAGTGAAACAGTGTGCAGGAGTTCACTCACTCTTCCTTCTGCTCTACGAGGGTCGACAGGCATTCCAGTCCGAGTGTGACTGCTCTCGTTAGATGGCAGCAGCTAAGTAGCTGGAAGCCAGGCAAGTACCAGAATGGAATACCAGTCATAGATCCTGGTAAACAGCAGCATACTGGTAGCAGTCCTAGGGGCACACACCCTCCGATGTTATTGGCTCGCCCTCCCAGGGCTGTGGGGTACTCGGTACCGGGCCGATAACTCAGAGAGGAAGGTGTCACAGCAGCGGTGACCCAGTCCGTGGCCCTGGGCGCCCAAGTGAAAGGGAGATTGAATGGTGGAATGTAGTTGATTAGATGAATAGTTCGTGACGCCACCTGTGGTGTTCGGCAAAGGAGGTGTTAAGCCGACGCTGCATGCAGATCCTCTGGGACTGATGGTATGGCGCAGCAAAGATGTTAAAGCTTCCCACAGGTGAAGCTGTAGTCCCAGGGCAGTGTAGATAAACATTGCGGGAAGGGTGCAGTGGTAAGCACAGGGATGTAGCGGTGCCAGGTGCGTTGGCGCAGGAATAAGTGGAGGACACCGGGGCATGTAGTTCCAAAGCTTTACTCACAGTCTGTTGTACACACAAGTGCCTGCCTCCGTGCCGTGTCCTCCGGGTCAGGGACTCAGTCAACCTCCTGGCCAGATGGAATACTCCTTTCCAACATTCCGCCAACATGTGCCTTTCTGAACGTCTCCTCTTATAGCGCCTGTAAATAAAGTACTCCCAGTACTGAGTTACACTGGGGTTCCTCCTGTCCAATGTTCTTATGAACTCTCCTTGTACGGCAGATAGCTGTAGCCTGCTTCATGGACTCCTTGCTACTTAGTCCCAGCTCACTTCTCTGATGCTGTTGTGCCCCCAAGTCTGATGTGGGAATAAAGCATTGTTAACTTCTATTCCTCCGGTGTCTGCTACAGGATCATTAGTATCCATACAACCTCGGGGACCGGGCTCCGGCCTCGCGCTTAGAACTTCTAGGAAGGGTTCTCTTCTAACCCACGTCCACTGTTCTCTTTTACTCCTCACATTCCGTACTAATCCTCTCTTTCTATGGAAAATCAGGTTTTCTTTCTATGTCTCTTTCTTGTGCCAGCAGACCCAGGTCACTGCGACTGAGCCTCAGGGGCGCCACATTATGGTCGCAATTTCATGTGCTGGGGGACTTCAGCAGCGCATTGTCTCCGTGAAGATTTCCAGCTGCGGCTCGTTAATTGGCTCCTTCGGATGAGGTCACTCTGACAATTGAGATGTACCATTCAGAGTGGGGGTTATCTGGAACTCTGAGAGGGTGCCTTGTTGTGAGTTCATTTTTCCCTTCACCAGTGAGGTCTGATGAACTCCCTCTTCTGGCAAAGGAAGGTAGTGAGGCTGATTACCAAACAGCTGAGCAGGTAGATGATGACTGGGTCACAGGAACTGATGACTGGATATAAGGCAGCCGACGCCCTGCTGCCTTGCCGGTGATTTTCCTGCTGGATTCTTGGAGACCAGTCTGATTTCTGCTTCTCAAAGCTAAGTTTTGCTCTGCCTTTTGTACACTTTAGTTCTGGTTTTGTTTGCCTTGTTTTTTGGAGTTCAGCCATCCCCGGCTGGGGGTGAGCTGAATTCCATTTTTGTCTCTGATCTGTTGATCTCTGGCTCTGTCTTCAGAATATACCTGAGTACTGATATAGTCTTTTTGAAGCCTAGCGACTTCAGGGCCTGTTTTTCCTGGATATAAGGCAGCCGACGCCCTGCTGCCTTGACGGTGATTTTCCTGCTGGATTCTTGGAGACCAGTCTGATTTCTGCTTCTCAAAGCTAAGTTTTGCTCTGCCTTTTGTACACTTTAGTTCTGGTTTTGTTTGCCTTGTTTTTTGGAGTTCAGCCATCCCCGGCTGGGGGTGAGCTGAATTCCATTTTTGTCTCTGATCTGTTGATCTCTGGCTCTGTCTTCAGAATATACCTGAGTACTGATATAGTCTTTTTGAAGCCTAGCGACTTCAGGGCCTGTTTTTCCTATCAGTCTGTTGGTTCATTTTTGGATAGGGTTTTTGCGGATTGCAGACAGCAGCTTTTCTATCCTGTCCTATTTAGTTAGCTTGGGCCCCATCATTTGCTCAACCTATCTTTCTATCTGTGTTAGTGTTTTTCATCTTGCTTCACAGTCATTATATGTTGGGGGCTGCCTATTGCTTTTGGGTCTGCTCCGGGGCAGTTTCAATTTCCCCTTTCTGTCTTTAGGCTAATTTAGTTCTCCGGCTGTGTTCGAGGGGTCTAGGGCACCGTAGGAACCCCCCACGGCTACTGCTAGTTGTTGTGGATAGGTTCAGGGGTCTGCAATCAGATAGTTTCCAACTTCTCTGGTTTTCTGGACTTAGCTATTATTTTTGTTTTTTCCTCCTTCGGTGACTCATCCATAACAGAATCACCGGCCATACCGCAGATCCTAGGGTACTCAATAGCAGGAAAGAATTGTAAAAAAAAAAAAAAAAAGTGTCAGAATTTCTTTGTGTATATTTTTTCCTCTATATCTCTGAGGCCGTAGGGGGAATTTTTTTTCTCTCAATGGAGATGAAGCAATTGTCTGATCGTGTGGAGCAGCTCGCTGCAGAAGTGTGGGGAATTTCCGCCTATCTTACTCATTCACATGCTGCTGAACCAAAGATCCCCACTCCTGATGTGTTTTTTGGGGATCAGTCTAAATTTTTGAATTTCAAGAATATTTGTAAATTATTTTTTGCCTTGAAGCCTAACCCGTCGGGGAGCTCCGCGCAGCGGGTTAAAATTGTCATCTTTTTGCTGCGTGGCGATCCCCAGCATTGGGCGTTTTCTTTGAAACCTGATGATCCTATTCTAAATAATGTGGATGCACTTTTTCAAGCCTTGGGGTTGTTGTATGATGAACCTAATGCTATTGATCAGGCTGAAAAGGCCCTGTTGGCATTGAGCCAGGGTCGGGATTCTGCAGAGTTGTACTGTCAAAAATTCTGAAAGTGGGCGGTCCTTACTACCTGGAATGATGATGCCTTGGCAGCTCTCTTTCGGAAAGGTTTGTCAGAAACCGTAAAAGATACTATGGTGGGATTTCCTGTTCTCTCTGGTCTTGACAATTCTATGTCATTAGCCGTTCAGGTTGATCGGCGTTTGCGTGAACGCAAGACCACACGAGAGGTGTTGCCACCTGTTGAACAAATGTCTGAACCTATGCAATGTGATAGAGTTTTGTCCAGGGCGCAACGTCAGGAGTTCAGAAGGCATAATAAGCTGTGTTTTTTTTGTGGAGATGCCTCGCATATTATTTCTGTCTGCCCTAAACGAGAGAAACGTTGTGCTCACACGTTTTCTGTGGGTGGTGTTCGACCTAAGTTTCTTCTGGCAATTACTCTGATCTGCTCCCTGTCCACATTTTCCGCCAAGGCTTTTGTGGAATTCGGGAGCAGCTCTGAACCTGATGGACTTGGATTTTGCTAAACGTTGTGGATTTCCTATGACGCCTTTGCGGATGCCTATCCCTTTGAGGGGTATTGATGCGACTTCTTTGGTGAAAAATAAACCTCAGTTTTGGACCCAGGTGGTAATGCGGGTCGCCCCAGACCATCAAGAAAATTGTGGAACATGTTCGGACTGTGTTCTGGATTTTGAGGGAGAATTCCCTGTATGTCAAGGGATCGAAATGCCTTTTTGTGGTACAGAGAATTTCATTTTTGGGATTAATTTTGTCCTCGTCAACTATTGAAATGGACCCGGCCAAGGTACAGGCCATTTATGATTGGGTTCAGCCCACTTCTTTGAAGGCCCTCCAGAAGTTTTTGGGTTTTGCTAATTTTTATCGGAAATTTATAGCTAATTTTTCTAGTATTGCCAAGCCATTGACTGATTTGACTAAGAAGGGTGCTGATGTGCTGAATTGGTCTCCGGAGGCTGCTTCTTCCTTTCAGGAGCTGTTTCTTCCTTTCAGGAGCTGAAGCGAAGATTCACTTCTGCTCCGGTTCTGCGGCAACCTGATGTCTCACTCCCGTTTCAGGTAGAGGTGGACGCCTCTGAGATTGGTGCAGGAGCTGTTTTGTCCCAAAAAGATCCTGTGACATCTAAAGTGAATCCCTGTGCTTTCTTTTCCCGAAAGTTCTCCCCATCCGAACGTAACTATGATGTGGGGAATCGGGAACTGTTGGCTATGAAATGGGCATTTGAGGAGTGGAGACATTGGTTGGAGGGAGCTAAACACCAGCTCGTGGTCCTTACTGACCACAAGAATTTGATTTACCTGGAGTCGGCCAAACGCTTGAATCCTAGACAGGCTAGGTGGGCCTTGTTTTTCACACGTTTTGATTTTGTGGTCTCTTTTCTTCCTGGCACTAAGAATGTCAAGGCAGACGCCCTCTCTAGGAGTTTCTTTGCTGATTCTCCTGTTGTGACCAAGCCTGCTACCATCTTAGGCGAGGGAGTAGTTCTTTCTGCCATCTCGCCCAATTTGAGACGTGCTCTGGAAGAGTTTCAGGAGGACAAACCTGAGCATTGTCCCAGTGGAAAGTTGTATGTTCCTGACCAGTGGAGGAAGAGAGTGATGTCTGAAGTTCATTGCTCTGCATTGGCTGGTCATCCAGGTATTTTTGGTACTAGAGATCTGGTGAGTCGGTCTTTTTGGTGGCCCGCCTTGTCTCGTGATGTCAGGAATTTTGTGCAGTCCTGTGGGACTTGCTCACGGTCTAAACCTTGTTCTCGCTCTAGTGGGTTGTTGATGCCTTTGCCGGTGACCAAGAGGCCATGGACCCATATTTCAATGGATTTTATCTCTGATATGCCTGTCTCTCAGAGAATGACCGTTATTTGGGTGATTTGTGATAGATTCTCTAAGATGGCCCATCTTGTACCACTCCCTAAGTTGCCATCTTCCTCTGAGTTGGTGCCCTTGTTTTTGCAACAGGTAGTTCGCTTGCACGGGATTCCTGAGAACATTGTGTCTGACAGAGGAGTTCAGTTTGTGTCTAGATTTTGGAGGACTTTCTGTTCCAAGCTGGGAATTCAGTTGTCCTTCTCCTCTGCGTTTCACCCTCAGACCAACGGGCAGACGGAGAGAACAAACCAGACTTTGTAGTCGTATTTGAGATGTTTTTATTTCGGCTGATCAGGATGATTGGGTTTCATTTTTGCCCTTGGCCGAATTTGCTTTAAATAATAGAGCTAGTTCTGCCACTTTGATGTCACCTTTTTTTTGTAACTTTGGGTTTCATCCTCGATTTTCTTCAGGGCAGGTGGAGCCTTCTGCCTGCCCAGGTGTTGACACTGTGGTGGAGAGAATGCACCAGATCTGGGACCAAGTGGTGGATAAGTTGTCTCTCTCCCAGGAAAAGGCCCAGCGGGTTTCCAACCGGCATAGGACCATTGGTCCCCAGTTTAAGGTGGGTGATATGGTTTGGTTGTCATCAAAAAATATCACTATGAAGGTGGCTTCTCCTAAGTTTAAGCCTAGATTTATTGGACCTTACAAGATTTTGGAGATTATTAATCCGGTCTCTTTTCGGTTGGCTCTTCCTGTCACGTTTAAGATTCATAATGTGTTCCAGAAGTCCTTGTTGAAGAGGTTTGTTGAACCAGTAGTTCCTGGGGTGGCACCTCCTGACCCTGTATTGGTTGAAGGTAACATGGAGTATGAGGTAGAGAAGATACTGGATTCTCGTCTGGCTAGACGGAGACTCCAGTATTTGGTTAAGTGGAAGGGTTATGGTCAGGAGGATAATTCCTGGGTCTCTGCCTCTGATATTCATGCCGAAAGATTGGTGCGTGCCTTTCATCGGGCTCACCCTGATCGCCCTGGTGGCATGGATGAGGGTTCGGTGACCCCTCCTCAAGTGGGAGGTACTGTTGTGAGTTCATTTTTCCCTTCACCAGTCATCAGAGTCTGATGAACTCCCTCTTCTGGTGAAGGAAGGTAGTGAGGCTGATTACCAAACAGCTGAGCAGGTAGCTGATGACTGGGTCACAGGAACTGATGACTGGATATAAGGCAGCCGACGCCCTGCTGCCTTGCCGGTGATTTTCCTGCTGGATTCTTGGAGACCAGTCTGATTTCTGCTTCTCAAAGCTAAGTTTTGCTCTGCCTTTTGTACACTTTAGTTCTGGTTTTGTTTGCCTTGTTTTTTGGAGTTCAGCCATCCCCGGCCGGGGGTGAGCTGAATTCCATTTTTGTCTCTGATCTGTTGATCTCTGGCTCTGTCTTCAGAATATACTGATATAGCCTTTTTGAAGCCTAGCGACTTCAGGGCCTGTTTTTCCTATCAGTCTGTTGGTTCATTTTTGAATAGGGTTTTTGCGGATTGCAGACAGCAGCTTTTCTATCCTGTCCTATTTAGTTAGCTTGGGCCCCATCATTTGCTCAACCTATCTTTCTATCTGTGTTAGTGTTTTTCATCTTGCTTCACAGTCATTATATGTTGGGGGCTGCCTATTGCTTTTGGGTCTGCTCTGGGGCAGTTTAGATTTCCCCTTTCTGTCTTTAGGCTAATTTAGTTCTCCGGCTGTGTTCGAGGGGTCTAGGGCACCGTAGGAACCCCCCACGGCTACTGCTAGTTGTTGTGGATAGGTTCAGGGGTCTGCAATCCGATAGTTTCCAACTTCTCTGGTTTTCTGGACTTAGCTATTATTTTTGTTTTTTTCTCCTTCGGGGACTCATCCATAACAGAATCACCGGCCATACCGCAGATCCTAGGGTACTCAATAGCAGGAAAGAATTGTAAAAAAAAAAAAAAAAAAGTGTCAGAATTTCTTTGTGTATATTTTTTCCTCTATATCTCTGAGGCCGTAGGGGGAATTTTTTTTCTCTCAATGGAGATGAAGCAATTGTCTGATCGTGTGGAGCAGCTCGCTGCAGAAGTGTGGGGAATTTCCGCCTATCTTACTCATTCACATGCTGCTGAATCAAAGATCACCACTCCTGATGTGTTTTTTGGGGATCAGTCTAAATTTTTGAATTTCAAGAATATTTGTAAATTATTTTTTGCCTTGAAGCCTAACCCGTCGGGGAGCTCCGCGCAGCGGGTTAAAATTGTCATCTTTTTGCTGCGCGGCGATCCCCAGCATTGGGCGTTTTCTTTGAAACCTGATGATCCTATTCTAAATAATGTGGATGCACTTTTTCAAGCCTTGGGGTTGTTGTATGATGAACCTAATGCTATTGATCAGGCTGAAAAGGCCCTGTTGGCATTGAGCCAGGGTCGGGATTCTGCAGAGTTGTACTGTCAAAAATTCTGAAAGTGGGCGGTCCTTACTACCTGGAATGATGATGCCTTGGCAGTTCTCTTTCGGAAAGGTTTGTCAGAAACCGTAAAAGATACTATGGTGGGATTTCCTGTTCTCTCTGGTCTTGACAATTCTATGTCATTAGCCGTTCAGGTTGATCGGCGTTTGCGTGAACGCAAGACCACACGAGAGGTGTTGCCACCTGTTGAACAAATGTCTGAACCTATGCAATGTGATAGAGTTTTGTCCAGGGCGCAACGTCAGGAGTTCAGAAGGCATAATAAGCTGTGTTTTTTTTGTGGAGATGCCTCGCATATTATTTCTGTCTGCCCTAAACGAGAGAAACGTTGTGCTCACACGTTTTCTGTGGGTGGTGTTCGACCTAAGTTTCTTCTGGCAATTACTCTGATCTGCTCCCTGTCCACATTTTCCGCCAAGGCTTTTGTGGAATTCGGGAGCAGCTCTGAACCTGATGGACTTGGATTTTGCTAAACGTTGTGGATTTCCTATGACGCCTTTGCGGATGCCTATCCCTTTGAGGGGTATTGATGCGACTTCTTTGGTGAAAAATAAACCTCAGTTTTGGACCCAGGTGGTAATGCGGGTCGCCCCAGACCATCAAGAAAATTGTGGAACATGTTCGGACTGTGTTCTGGATTTTGAGGGAGAATTCCCTGTATGTCAAGGGATCGAAATGCCTTTTTGTGGTACAGAGGATTTCATTTTTGGGATTAATTTTGTCCTCGTCAACTATTGAAATGGACCCGGCCAAGGTACAGGCCATTTATGATTGGGTTCAGCCCACTTCTTTGAAGGCCCTCCAGAAGTTTTTGGGTTTTGCTAATTTTTATCGGAAATTTATAGCTAATTTTTCTAGTATTGCCAAGCCATTGACTGATTTGACTAAGAAGGGTGCTGATGTGCTGAATTGGTCTCCGGAGGCTGCTTCTTCCTTTCAGGAGCTGTTTCTTCCTTTCAGGAGCTGAAGCGAAGATCCACTTCTGCTCCGGTTCTGCGGCAACCTGATGTCTCACTCCCGTTTCAGGTAGAGGTGGACGCCTCTGAGATTGGTGCAGGAGCTGTTTTGTCCCAAAAAGATCCTGTGACATCTAAAGTGAATCCCTGTGCTTTCTTTTCCCGAAAGTTCTCCCCATCCGAACGTAACTATGATGTGGGGAATCGGGAACTGTTGGCTATGAAATGGGCATTTGAGGAGTGGAGACATTGGTTGGAGGGAGCTAAACACCAGCTCGTGGTCCTTACTGACCACAAGAATTTGATTTACCTGGAGTCGGCCAAACGCTTGAATCCTAGACAGGCTAGGTGGGCCTTGTTTTTCACACGTTTTGATTTTGTGGTCTCTTTTCTTCCTGGCACTAAGAATATCAAGGCAGACGCCCTCTCTAGGAGTTTCTTTGCTGATTCTCCTGTTGTGACCAAGCCTGCTACCATCTTAGGCGAGGGAGTAGTTCTTTCTGCCATCTCGCCCAATTTGAGACGTGCTCTGGAAGAGTTTCAGGAGGACAAACCTGAGCATTGTCCCAGTGGAAAGTTGTATGTTCCTGACCAGTGGAGGAAGAGAGTGATGTCTGAAGTTCATTGCTCTGCATTGGCTGGTCATCCAGGTATTTTTGGTACTAGAGATCTGGTGAGTCGGTCTTTTTGGTGGCCCGCCTTGTCTCGTGATGTCAGGAATTTTGTGCAGTCCTGTGGGACTTGCTCACGGTCTAAACCTTGTTCTCGCTCTAGTGGGTTGTTGATGCCTTTGCCGGTGACCAAGAGGCCATGGACCCATATTTCAATGGATTTTATCTCTGATATGCCTGTCTCTCAGAGAATGACCGTTATTTGGGTGATTTGTGATAGATTCTCTAAGATGGCCCATCTTGTACCACTCCCTAAGTTGCCATCTTCCTCTGAGTTGGTGCCCTTGTTTTTGCAACAGGTAGTTCGCTTGCACGGGATTCCTGAGAACATTGTGTCTGACAGAGGAGTTCAGTTTGTGTCTAGATTTTGGAGGACTTTCTGTTCCAAGCTGGGAATTCAGTTGTCCTTCTCCTCTGCGTTTCACCCTCAGACCAACGGGCAGACGGAGAGAACAAACCAGACTTTGTAGTCGTATTTGAGATGTTTTTATTTCGGCTGATCAGGATGATTGGGTTTCATTTTTGCCCTTGGCCGAATTTGCTTTAAATAATAGAGCTAGTTCTGCCACTTTGATGTCACCTTTTTTTTGTAACTTTGGGTTTCATCCTCGATTTTCTTCAGGGCAGGTGGAGCCTTCTGCCTGCCCAGGTGTTGACACTGTGGTGGAGAGAATGCACCAGATCTGGGACCAAGTGGTGGATAAGTTGTCTCTCTCCCAGGAAAAGGCCCAGCGGGTTTCCAACCGGCATAGGACCATTGGTCCCCAGTTTAAGGTGGGTGATATGGTTTGGTTGTCATCAAAAAATATCACTATGAAGGTGGCTTCTCCTAAGTTTAAGCCTAGATTTATTGGACCTTACAAGATTTTGGAGATTATTAATCCGGTCTCTTTTCGGTTGGCTCTTCCTGTCACGTTTAAGATTCATAATGTGTTCCAGAAGTCCTTGTTGAAGAGGTTTGTTGAACCAGTAGTTCCTGGGGTGGCACCTCCTGACCCTGTATTGGTTGAAGGTAACATGGAGTATGAGGTAGAGAAGATACTGGATTCCCGTCTGGCTAGACGGAGACTCCAGTATTTGGTTAAGTGGAAGGGTTATGGTCAGGAGGATAATTCCTGGGTCTCTGCCTCTGATATTCATGCCGAAAGATTGGTGCGTGCCTTTCATCGGGCTCACCCTGATCGCCCTGGTGGCATGGATGAGGGTTCGGTGACCCCTCCTCAAGTGGGAGGTACTGTTGTGAGTTCATTTTTCCCTTCACCAGTGAGGTCTGATGAACTCCCTCTTCTGGTGAAGGAAGGTAGTGAGGCTGATTACCAAACAGCTGAGCAGGTAGCTGATGACTGGGTCACAGGAACTGATGACTGGATATAAGGCAGCCGACGCCCTGCTGCCTTGCCGGTGATTTTCCTGCTGGATTCTTGGAGACCAGTCTGATTTCTGCTTCTCAAAGCTAAGTTTTGCTCTGCCTTTTGTACACTTTAGTTCTGGTTTTGTTTGCCTTGTTTTTTGGAGTTCAGCCATCCCCGGCCGGGGGTGAGCTGAATTCCATTTTTGTCTCTGATCTGTTGATCTCTGGCTCTGTCTTCAGAATATACTGATATAGCCTTTTTGAAGCCTAGCGACTTCAGGGCCTGTTTTTCCTATCAGTCTGTTGGTTCATTTTTGAATAGGGTTTTTGCGGATTGCAGACAGCAGCTTTTCTATCCTGTCCTATTTAGTTAGCTTGGGCCCCATCATTTGCTCAACCTATCTTTCTATCTGTGTTAGTGTTTTTCATCTTGCTTCACAGTCATTATATGTTGGGGGCTACCTATTGCTTTTGGGTCTGCTCTGGGGCAGTTTAGATTTCCCCTTTCTGTCTTTAGGCTAATTTAGTTCTCCGGCTGTGTTCGAGGGGTCTAGGGCACCGTAGGAACCCCCCACGGCTACTGCTAGTTGTTGTGGATAGGTTCAGGGGTCTGCAATCCGATAGTTTCCAACTTCTCTGGTTTTCTGGACTTAGCTATTATTTTTGTTTTTTTCTCCTTCGGGGACTCATCCATAACAGTGCCCCCTTGAATGTGACTGCGGGCCTGGTCTCTTGTTTGGCACCTTCAAGCTGGGCCGTAAGTCTATCTGTACCCCATGGGGCGTATGTATATCATATGGTATAATAGAGTCTGGTTGTGTCATATTACATCATAGCGCCTCTATGAATAGTACTGCATCATAGAATACTTCATGGTGCTTCATAGTACTTCATAGTACTTCAGGGTACTTCATGGTGCTTCATAGTATGAAAGATATGCAGTGAAAGGTGGACACCACTGTATAAATTACCAAATACTACGGCCCGGTGCAAACATGCGCCAAAGATGAATAAAAAAATTAAAAAAAGGAGAGATAACGCAAATAGTGATGCACACGCAGCCAATGATATAATTCATTGTACGTCATATTTGCTTTGTGGTACTTCATGATATGTCATAGTACTTCAAAGTACTTATGGTTGCATCATAGTATATCAGCATGTGCCATAGCGCATCATATTGCTTCATGGTACTTCGTGATCTCTCATAGTACTTCATAGTACTTCTGGTTGCATCATAATGCATCATAGTGTGCCATAGCTCATCATATTGCTTCATGGTACTTCATGATATGTCATAGTACGTCATTGTATGTCATAGTACCTTGTGGTACTTCTTGTTGCGCCATAGTACATCATAGTATGTCATAGCGCATAATATTGCTGCATGGTACTCCATGCTACTCCATAGTACTTCATGATATGTCTTAGTACGCCATCGTATGTCATAGGACTTCAGGGTGCTTCTTGCTGCATCATAGTAAATCATAATACTTCATATTGCTTCAGGGAACTTCACAGTACTTCATCATATTTAGTATTGCATCATAGTACTTCAGATGGCATACTAGTACTGAATAGTGCTGTATCGTGCATCTTTTTTGCTTCATAATACTTCATATTGCTTCATGGTACTCCATAGTACTACGTCATACTTAGTATTGCATCATAGTACTTCAGATTGCATTATAGTACTTCATAGTGCTTCATATAACTTCATGGTACTTTATAGTACCTTCACGGTACTTCATAGTTCTTCATAGTACTTCATGGTACTTCATGGTGCTTAATGGTACTTCATAGTACTTCATGGTACTTCATAGTGCTTCATAGTACTTCATGGTGCTTCATGGTGCTTCATGATGCTTCATGGTACTTCATAGTGCTTCATAGTGCTTCATTGTACTTCATGGTACTTAATGGTGCTTCACATTGCTTCAGAGTACTTCATGGTACCTCATGGTACTTCACATTGCTTCAGAGTACTTCATGGTACTTCATAGTACTTCATGGTACTTCATGGTGCTTCATGGTACTTCATAGTGCTTTAGAGTACTTCATGGTACTTCATAGTGTTTCATAGTGCTTCATAGTACTTCATAGTACTTCATAGTACTTAATGGTACTTCACATTGCTTCAGAGTACTTCATGGTACCTCATGGTACTTCACATTGCTTCAGAGTACTTCATGGTATGTCATGATACTTCATGGAACTTCATAGTAGTTCATAGTGATTCATAGTACTTCATGGTACTTCAGAGTACTTCATGGTATCTCATGGTACTTTACATTGCTTCAGAGTTCTTCATGGTACTTCATGGTGCTTCATGGTACCTCATGGTACTTAGTGCTTCAAGGTACTTCATAGGGCCTCATATCACTTCATGATGCTTCATGGTATGATATGGTACCTTCATAGTATGACGAGGAATACGGTCAAGAACTCTGATATCTACCGCAGAGAGAATCCTGCAGAGAGCCAAAACACACCTGTTGTCCCTATTGACCCGTTTTGTCAGGGTATTAAACAACTTCAAGGTACTTCATAGGGCCTCATATCACTTCAGGATGCTTCATGGTATGATATGGTACCTTCATTGTATGACGAGGAATACGGTCAAGAACTCTGATATCTACCGCAGAGAGAATCCTGCAGAGAGCCAAAACACACCTGTTGTCCCTATTGACCCGTTTTGTCAGGGTAATAAACAACTTCAGAGCCTGTTTATGGTTTCTCTCCATGTCAGAGGAGTGGACAACTCCGGAGCACACCTCCTCAGCCACCCTACCCGGGATCAAGGGGAATGGGTGCTCATCCGGAGCATCTTCAGGATGATAGCGGCTATATGGGGCATGCCGGAGATAGACCTGTTCGCTACAATAGGCGGGTTGAGAGGTTCACTCCACTGTACAGAACAAGACAGTTCGGATTTACTCGACTTCCTTCTAAACCCTTGGACGGTTCACCAGACCCTCCGATGTTATGGTCGCCAGCTGTTACCAGGATGATGAGGTAATAAGGAGCGAGAGTCATCTTAATAGCCTGTTGGGACAAAAAGCCATGGGTTTCATGGCTGAGAGCCATGTCATGGGTTCTCCCTCTGAATCGGGACCTGCGCTCACAAAGACCCTGTTACCACCCTCAGGTCAAAGGTCTACGTCTCACGGTATGTAATTTGAGAGGCAGTTACTGAAGCTAAGGGGATTCTCAGATGACTTAATTGGCACTCTCTTGCAGGAAAAACTTTAACTTTCCATTCAGCAGACCTTTTCGGGGAGGGTCTTTATCCTTGCCATATTAGAGTTCCGGCAGGAAGGGCGTGAGTTCGGACTTGCAGGTAACACCCTAAAAGTCCAAGTTTTGGCTCTGGAGGCCAAGTATAATTATAACGTGCGGGCAACGAAGGGGTGGCTCGATCTTTCTCTGCTTGCCAGCAAGCAAACCCAGTTCACATTCTTCAAAAACCGCCTTGGGACCTTAGCTTAGTCCTTGATGCTTTCACACAGGGACCATTCGGCCCCATACACTTGACCTCAATAAAGTGCGTTTCATTGAAAGCCGCCTTATTGGTAGTTTTAGTATCGGCAGGGAGGATGCATGATCTCGAGGCCCTGTCAATAAATCCTTCTTCCTGACAATATTTCAGGGCAGAATAGTGTCAAAGACGGACCCGTCCTACCTCCCTAGAAAGGCTGCTAAATTCCATAGATCCAAAAAATCTACCTTGCCTCTTTTTTATGATAGCCCGGCAACACCAGAGAAGGAAAGATAGCATGGCCTAGACGTAAAGGGGGGCCATCTTAGTCTATATAGATAACTCTAGGCCCTAGAGGCAGAGCAGGGCTCTTTTTTGTCTCTTTTTGTCTCTTTGTAGGGTAACAAGAAGTGTGGATCAGAAACGCAATAACATTGGCATATTCGGCAAAAAGGAGAAGACCCGCCACAGGGCGTGAGGGCACATTCTGCACGAGCCATATCTTCTTCCTGGGCCAAAAGGACGGATGTCCCAATTGAGCTAATATGTAAGGCCGCAATCTGGTCTTCTCCTTTTGCCTTTTATAGTCACTACAGGCTAGATTTGTCTTCTTCCGATGACTTGGCCTTTGGTAGACCCGTCCTTAACACAGTGGGCCCTCCCAGGTGATTATCTCTGAAAATCTCTCAGTGAGTGCTGTCGTGGCGAAGAGAAAAAAACAGATTACTTACCGGTAATACTCTTTTATAGAGCCACGACAGCACCCACTCACTTCCCTCCCTTGATATATCTACACATGGTTCACTCTGGTGGGTGAAGGACAGAAGCTGTATATAAATATGTGAAATGTAGCAAAAGATATAAGTATATATATATATATATATGTATATATACTAGAATCGCTTACTGAGCAAATTGACTAAAGCATGTGTGGCGGTTCCTCTTTTTCTCTGTAATCCAACTGAGGGAGCGAGGGGGACCGCCCCTTTTTTCTCTCTCTGTAGGTTTCCTGTTCCTAGGGGCACTCTCAGTGGGTGGTGTCTTGGCTCTACAAAAGAGAATTACCTGTAAGTAATCCGGTTTTTCATCATCCCCAAACATCCTTTCAATTGATGGGATAAGAAAAATGTCCAAAATATCAACATAAACTTGTGCATTTAATGAAGATGTAATGACAGCCATCTCCCCAGTGCCTTTACCTGACATGCAGCCCCATATCATCAATGACTGTGGAAATTTGCATGTTCTCTTCAGGCATCTTTATAAATCTCATTGGAACGGCACCAAACAAAAGTTCCAGCATCATCACCTTACCCAATGCAGATTCGCGATTCATCACTGAATATGACTTTCATCCAGTCATCTACAGTCAACGATTGCTTTTCCTTAGCCCATTGTAACCTTGTTTTTTTTCTGTTAAGGTGTTAATGATGGCTTTCGTTTAGCTTTTCTGTATGTAAATCTCATTTCCTTTAGACGGTTTCTTACAATTTGGTCATAGACGTTGACTCCAGTTTCCTTCCATTCGTTTCTCATTTATTTTGTTGAGCATTTCCTGTTTTGGAGACATATTGCTTTAAGTTTCCGGTCATGACGCTTTGATGTCTTCCTTAGTCTACCAGTATGTTTGCCTTTAACAATCTTCCCATGTTGTTTGTATTTGGTCCAGATTTTAGACACAGCTGACTGTGAACAACCAACATCATTTGCAACATTGCGTGATGATTTACCCTCTTTTAAGAGTTTGATAATCCTCTCCTTTGTTTCATTTGACATCTCTCGTGTTGGAGCCATGATTCATGTCAGTCCACTTGGTCCAAGGTGTGCTCACTCCTTTTTAGATGCAAACTAACGAGCAGATCTAATTTGATGCAGGTGTTAGTTTTGGGAATGAAAATTTACAGGGTGATTCCACAATTTTTGCCCTCAGAATTGAATGATTCCATCATTTTTCCCCTATGCTTGGTTTAAAAAAGAAACCATTACTACAACATTTTTTGTTCTTGATTTCTTTTAGTGTTTCTTAAAGCCAGAAAGTTGCCATTTGAATTGACTTTAGTTTTGTGCCATATCTGTGATCTGCTTTTTTTCTACAAAATTAAATGACTTGTTACACCTTCCCAGATAAATGAATAACCCCAAATGAATGGAAATATTAAAATACTTTATTAAGTTCTCTTGTCAAAAAACAAAGAAAAAAGGAAAAAACCAGCAGCAATAGACATATATAATACCATAAACATTTGGCGTTACACAGTGGACAATGGGAAAAAATCTACAATTTGATGGCATATACTGTAATCTTCATAAGGCAAAACATAAAGTGCAATGACAGTGGACAGATAAATCTGAATTAAAGTGCATAGTATGTAAACAAGATTATATATACCAGTAATAAAGTGCCCAGTGACTCTTCAACTCCAACGTACGTTTCGCCTGATATGGCTTTCTCAAGGAGTTTACAAAATTAAACAACTGAATGAACATCCTCCAAGGCCGGTGATTCCATAATTTTTGCCAGGGGTTGTATATAGCCACATACACTGCCTGCCTACCTAGCACTGATATCTATATACCCCGTAATTAGTCCATAGAAGGACTGTTGGTTTAGCTGGATTTGTGGATTCAACAATGGTATACCCACACTGATACCCCAACTATTCTGTCCCTATCGCTGCAGCAACTCTCCCTACACTGGTGATTCCAGAGCTGACTGGGATGAACAGGGCGACGCCAGGTCTGATATAGACCTGATGACTCTGCTGCCAGCCAATCATTGTAATGTCACAACCAACATGGCTGTGGCATTACAGTGCGTGGCACACAATCCCTGCATGTTGATTGGCATTCTAAAGAGCACCAAACAAGCAGGGCAGGGACCAGAGGACCCGCCAAGCAAACCCGGAAATGCTCGGCGCTCGCCAAGCATCGGGAGCACTGCCGTGCTTGGGCGAGTATTGAACATTACCGAGCATGCTCGCTCATCACTATTAATGACCAAATACTTATTTTCTACCATAATTTGAAATATATATCTTGCCAGATCAGACAAGGTGATTTTCTGGATTTGTTTTCCCATTTTGACTCTTATAGTTGTGGTCTACCTATGATGTAAATTACTGTCCTCTCTCATCTATTTAAGAGGGAGAACTTGCACAAATGGTGGCTGACTAAATACTTTTTTTACCCACTGTAAAAGGCCCCATATATTGCTTCATACAGTATAATTGATCCAATATAATTCTCCATACAGTGTAATGGGTCCCATATATTGCTTCATACAGTATTATAGATCCTACATACTGCTCCCACAGTTGATTTCATCACACCAAGCTGCTTGCCTATTGCAGATTCAGTCTTTCAAGCCTGGTGTAGGACTACAATGTTGTTTCTGGTGTCCTTCAACAGCTCTTTGGTCTTCACCATAGTGGAGTTTGGAGTGTGACTGAAGTTGTGGACAGGTGTCTTTTATACTGATAACAAGATCAAACAGGTGCCATTACTACAGGTAATGAGTGGAGGACAGAGGAGCTTCTTAAAGAAGTTACAGGTCTGTGAGAGCCAGAAATCTTGCATGTTTTTAGGTGACCAAATACTTATTTTCCACCATAATTTGAAAATTAAATCTTGCCAAATCAGACAAGGAGATTTTCTGGATTTGTTTTCTCATTTTGACTCTCATAGTTGTGGGCTACCTATGATGTGAATTACAGGCCTCTCTCATCTTTTTAAGTGGGACAACTTGCACAATTGGTGGCTGACTAAATACTTTTTTCCTCACTGCATACTGTGTGGAGTAATTTATGGGGCCCATAATACTATATAGAAATACAGTATATTGTACCCATTGTTAGTCACCAGGATTTTCCCTCTGTACAGGATGGATCCCAAGCCTTATCTTCTACTGCAGTCTCCCATTCAGTCTCAACCACAGTGGAGGCTGCTCAGCAAAGACCGCTGTCTCAGTGTCTTGCTCAGACTTGGGCTGTGCGCAAGGTTACTGTTGCCTCTCCAGGTTCAGCTATGGTAACTGACAATAGACAGCGGCAGGCAGTCATTTCTGAGACTAAGTCCAGGATTCGCTCTACTGAGCGTGCTCATGAGGTGGCGACCTCTCATTGGTGGTCGATCGTCAGCTGCTCAGGTCCTGTGCCGGCTCCAGATTGGCCCGTGAGCAAGGTTCTGTCTGATTGGCACAGTCTATAAATGGATTTTTGGCCCACCCGTCGGTGTGCTAAGATCATTCATATTTGCTGTGTGTGTTGGTGGGACAGTTACCACCCTGTATGTACATGTGCCGCTAATAGCACCAAGAGTGTGTTTCTAGACAGGCGATATAGGGTGGGAACTCCCGCTTGAACTTAGAGTCTGCACCAGGCGTCCTCAGGCGCGGGCTCAAAAGCCACCGTGTGTCAGAGCAGGTTCAATCACCAGCGTAGTGGGGGGTGAGTTATAGGGACCCCACTAGCGTCATTTCCATTATGCTCCTATGACGTCTAACAGGGCATAGCTTAGAATGCTCACAGTTGTTGTACTGCTCTGTGGAGTAACAGAGTCAGGCGCTTTGCACTCTGTTCACACCGAGTGACGTTTAACTCGGTGTGTTTACGGTGCTTTCTCGCGGGTACGCTCTGCCATTGTTCTCTATCACCACTGTTTTTCCATCACCGCACAGTGGACCCTGGGTTGCGATCGCACCTTCTCATAATTTATATTTAGTGCGATCCGCAAACCCTAATAGTATCTTAGCGCCAGGGTCTGGCTAGCAATGGCGGACAAGCAGCAGCTTCCGCTGAGTTTTCAGCAGCTGGAGAGCAGGTTGTCCACTTTAGAGCGAGCAATCTCAGCTGAGGATTCATCCGCAGTAGTGGCGCAGGAAGCCAGTGAAGTCGCTACCAGGGTTTCAGCTGCGGCTCCTGTACCGCTTTTGCCACATGTCCCACTCCCCGATAATTTTTCTGGGGATAGCAAGGTTTGCAGGGGATTTTTGAACCAGGGCTCAATCCAGCTAAAGCTGCTGAGTTCACATTTCTCATCTGAGCGGGCCAAAGTGGGATTTGTGGTGTCCCTTTTAACGGACAGGGCGTTGGAGTGGACTACACCATTATGGGAACGTAAGGACCTGGTGGTTCAGAGTGCCTCTCGGTTTTTGAATGCCCTGAAACAGGTCTTTCTGGGACCCCAGATAACTCATGACACCGCACTCCAACTCCTGACCCTGATGCAGGGCGACCATGTTAAGGATGTACTGGCCACGAGGGAGATCCCCACCACACTGGAGGATTTAATATCTATTTCCACTTGTATCGACCTTTGGTATGCCGAACGAAGGTTGGAACAAGTCCAGTGTAGGCAGAGGATTCGGCTGGCACCAAGCTTTGCCAATCCTTTGGGGTCTCCTCTTCAGGTCAATGAACAAAGTGAACCTCTGGTGGGTCGTCGGACGGAGGCTTAGGCTCGTCCCGTCCTTTTCTCACCAACTCGTCCTGTCAATGAGCAGGCTGGCTATGTTGCCGACCGGTGTGTTGGGCGTCAGAGGGAAACTGCTGCCTCTAAAGACAATTGGAGGGGGCGCTCCAGATTCTTTGGACATGTCCTCCAAAATTACATTTAAGGTGACAATGTCCTATAAGTCGGTCTCTGTCTCTACAGAAGCTTGGTTGGATTCCAGGGCTGTGGGTAATTTTATGTCTTCTTCCTTCGCCCTATGGCATGCAATACCTCTTGTCATGCTCTCTAAGCCCGTTACCTCCGAGTTGATAATGGTTCAGATCATCCATCAAACCATTCCTCTTTCCCTCAAGGTTTCTCCTAAACATCAGGAGTTGATCTCCTTGTTAGTTATCCCTGAGGGTATTGATGAGGTGCTGCTGGGTATGCCCTGGTTGCGCCACCACTCACCACATTTTGATTGGGCTATGTGAAGTATGCAGGGATGGAGTAGGGCATGCCATGGACAGTGTTTCAAGGCCCAAGTTCAGGTTGGGTCGTCCGAGGTTCCCGCAGATCTAACCTTGCTGCCCAAGCATTACTGGCAGTATGCAGACGTATTTCTAAAAAAAAGCAGCGGAGACTCTTCCTCCCCATCATCCCTATGATTGCCCAATTGACCTCATTCCGAGGGCAGAGCCACCTCACGGACATGTTTACCCTTTGTCGCTCCCGGAGACTGAGGCAATGTCGGAATACATAAGGAAGAATTTGGCGAAGGTTTTATTAGGAAATCGGTGTCTCCTGCGGGAGCTGGGTTCTTCTTTGTCTAAAACAAGAACAGGGAACACCGTCCCTGCATAGATTATAGGGGTCTGAACACCATCACCGTCAAGAACAAATATCCTCTCCCACTTATCTCTGAGCTATTTGAAAGACTGCGGGGTGCGAGAATATTTACCAAGATAGATCTTCGATGCTCCTATAATCTAATACGAATCCACAAGGGTCACGAATGGAAGACAGCGTTTAACACCCGGGACAGGCATTACAAATACTTGGTAATGCCATTTGGTCTCTGTAATGCCCCGTCCGTCTTTCAAGACTTCGTCAATGATATATTTTTGGAGATGTTATCCACCTCCATTGCAGTCTACTTGGATGACATTCTTATTTTTTCTCCCGATTTGGATGCTCATCGTAGGGATGTTGCCAGAGTTTTTGAACTCTTGCGTGCCAACTCTCTCTATGCCAAACTGATGCAGTGTCTGTTTGAGCAGGAGTCTTTACCTTTCCTTGGCTATATCATCTCAGCCACAGTTTTGGTTATGGATCCTGCCAAGGTGGACTCAGTGTTGAACTGGCAGGAGCCACAGTCTCTTAAAGCGGTGCAGCGCTTTATGGGATTTATTAATTACTACCGCCAGTTCATTCCCCACTTCTCTACCCTTGCGGCTCCCTTAGTAGCTCTCACCAAGAAGGGAGCTAATCGTAAGCATTGGCCTAAAGAGGTTACTGAGGCTTTTTTCTCTGTGAAATCCCATTTCGCTAGGGCTCCTGTATTGCATTGGCCAGATGTGGATAAGCCCTTCATCCTGGAGGTGGATGCTTCTTCCATCGGTGCGGGAGCTGTGCTGTACCAGAAGGATGCTCACGGCCGGAAACGGCCCTGCTTCTTCTTTTCTAAATCCTTCTTGCCAGCGGAGAAGAATTATTCTATTTGGGACAGGGAGTTTCTGGCCATGAAGTTGGCGTTCTCCGAAGGGAGATATCTCCTGGAAGGAGCTCGGCATCCCTTCCAGGTATACATGGACCATGAAAACCTGCTTTATCTGCAGACGGCTCAACGACTAAATTCTTGCCAGGTTAGGTGGTCTCTTTCCTTCTCCCAATTCAAATTTTCCATTCATTTTCTATCAGGGGAGAAGAATTTGCGGGCTGACACCTTGTCCCATTCCGTAGTGTCTTCCGAGGAGGGGGATGAGCCGCAGCTCATTGTCCCTTTGGAAAGTCTGCGAATAGTGGCTCCGGTTTCGTTGAAGTCGATGCCTCCTGGCAAGACCCTTGTACCACCAAACCTGTGGCCGGAGATTCTACTGTGGGCTCACACGTCCAAGTTGGGAGGGCACTTCAGGACCAAGAGAACTACTGAGCTCCTAGCGAGGTCATTTTGGTGGCCGCGGATGGCGCATAATGTTAGGGACTACGTTCTGGCGTGTGTTTCCTGTGCCCAGAATTGGCCCTCCCGGCAGAGGCCCGCAGGCTTGCTACATCCTCTGCCAGTGGAAGATAGGCCCTGTGAGATGGTTGGGATGGACTTTGTTGTGGGCTTGCCCAAGTCCCCTAACAATACTGTCATCTGGGTAGTCACAGACGATTTTTCCAAGATGGTACATCTAGTTCCTCTTCTGCGCGTACTGTCGGTATGCACTTTGGCTGCGCTATTCATGAAGCACCTCTTCCGTCTTCACGGGATGCATGACAAAATAGTCAGTGACTGGGGTCACCAGTTCACTTCTCGGTTCTGGAGAGAGCTCTGTAGGCTGCTCAGTATTGAGCTTAACCTTTTTTGGGCATATCATCCAGAGATGAATAGGTTGGTGGAGAGGGCCAGTCAGACCATGGTCACGTATCTAAGGCATTTAGTCTCTGCCAGGCATAACGACTGGTCGTCTTTACTGCCATGGGCAGAGTTTGCCCTTAATAACGTGGTCGCCGATTCAACAGGGCAGACCCCATTCCTCCTTAATTACGGTCAGCATCCGCATGTTCCCGTCCCCATGCAGTCACGTCTTCTACTGTAGGGTGGTAGACTGGGCTGTGGAGGCTTGTGACACCTAGGACTGCACACAGGATGCCATGAAGGCCTCTAAGGAGAGAATAAGGGTCTTTGCTGATGCGCATCATCACCCAGCTCCGGTTTTCGTGCTCGGCGTCTTGGTGTGGCTCTCAACTCGTAACATCAAGCTGCACGTAGAGTCCACTAAGTTTGCTCCCTGCTATCTAGGTCCTTTAAAGTCCTCGAGCAGGTAAATCCTGTAGTTTATCACCTGTCCCTTCCGCCGCGCCTGAATATTGTTGACACTTTTCACGTCTCCCTCTTGAAACCCGTTCACATGTCCTGGTTTTCTGAGTCTTCTGCTGGGATTTCGGGTACTTCTTCGGACGAGTAGGAGGTGAACGCGATTGTCGGTCCCAAGGTGGTGCATGGAAAAAAAAATTTGGGGGTCGACTGGAAGGGTCATGAGCTAAAGCAGTGGTTCCCAAACTCCAGTCCTCACGGACCCCAACAGGTCATGTTTTAAGGATTTCCATAGTGTTACACATGTGAGAGAATTCCTGATGCCTTGATGATACTTCCATCACCTGTGAAATACTAGGGAAATCCTGAAAACATGACATGTTGGGGGCCGTGAGGACTGGAGTTTGGGAAGCACTGAGCTAGAGGATAGGACCTGGGAGCCAGTTGAGCACATTCGTGCCCCCCCAGCTAACTGCAGCCTTTGAGCATGACAAGGCTTGCGGGGGGGGGGCGCTAGGAGGGAGGGTAATGTTAGGCACCGGGATTCTCCCTCTGCACAGGATGGATCCCAAGCCTTATCTTCTACTGCGGTCTCCCATTCAGTCTCAATCGCAGTGGAGGCTGCTCAGCAAAAATATTGGTCTCAGCATCTTGCTCAGATTCAGGCTGTGTGCATTGTTACTGCTGCCTCTCCAGGTTCAGCTAAGGTAACTGACAAAAGACAGTGGCAGGCAGTCATTCCTGAGACTACGTCCAGGATTCCCTCTACTGAGCATGCTCGTGAGGTGGCGACCTCTCATTGGTGGTCAGTCGTCAACTGCTCAAGTCCTGTGCCGGCTCCAGATTGGCCCGCGAGCAAGGTCCTGTCTGATTGACACAGTCTATAAAAGGATCTATGCTGTGCCTGTCGGTGCGCTAAGATCATTCATATTTGCTGTGCATGTGTTGGTGGGTCAGTTACCACCCTGTATGCCCGTGTGCCATCAATAGCACTACAAGTGTGTTTCTAGACATGCAGTGTAGGGTGGGAACTGCCGCTTGAACTTAGCACCTGCACCGGGCATCCTCAGGCGCGGGCTCAAAAGCCACCATGTGTCAGAACAGGTTCAATCAGCAGCGTATTTTGGAGTGAGTTATAGGGACCCCACTAGCATAATTTTCACTATGCTCCTGTGACGTCTAACTGGGCACAGCTTAGAGTGCTCTCAGTTGTTGTACTGCTCTGTGGAGTAACAGAGTAAGGTGCTTTGCACTCTGTTCAAACCGAGTGACGTTTAACTCGGAGTTTTAACGGTGCTTACTCATGGATACACTCCACCATTGTTTTCTAGCTGCAGTTTTTTCATCACCGCACAGTGGACCCCGGGTTGGGATCGCATCACACCTTCTCATAATTTATATTTGGAGCGATGCGCAAACCCTAACACTCATAATACTGTATGGAGCAATGTATGGGGTCAATAATACTCTGTGAAGAAATATATGGGACCCATAATACTGTATGGAGCAATAAACGGTGCCTATAATACTGTATGGAGCAATATGTTTGGCCTGTTATTCTGTATGGAGCCTTATATACTGCCCATAATACTGTAAAGAGTAATATATAGGACCCATAATACTGTATGGAGCAATATATGGGATCCATTATACTGTATGGAGTAATATAGGGGGCCCATAATACTGTATGGAGCAATATACGGGGCCCATAATACTGTATGGAGCAATATACGGGGCCCATAATACTTTATGGAGCAATAAATGGGGCTTATAATACTGTACGGAGCAATATATGGGGCACATAATACTGTATGGAGCAATATGAGGGTCCTAAAATACTGCATGGAGCAATATATGGGGCCCATTATACTGTATGGATCAATATGTGGGGCCTAATATTCTGTTTGGAACAATATATAGTGCCCATTACTGTGTATGGAGCATTATATACCGTCTTTAATACTGTATGTGTAACAACCCTGCTGGCATCGCTGCATGGCCTCCCATCCCCCACACACCAACTTACTTACAGCTTCAAGCCATGCTGTGAATTCTGTCTGCTGCCAGCCCTGTGCTCTGTGCTCTGTGCCTCCACTCTCCTGCATGCTTCCTGGCTATGTGTGTATAGGGGGGGGAACCAGAACTCTCTGGCTCTTATGCAGTCACACCTGTCTAATCTGTCCCTGACCAATTACCTAGAGCCCTCGACTATTTAGGTCCGCCACACCCACTGAACATTGCCTGTGCAATGTCTAAACTCAGTTAGCATCTTGCTACTGAGCCTGCCAGGTCCTCTCCTGTGTATCTCCTTCTCTGGAGGAATACTCCTTGTCTTGCCTAGTACTTTGTCCGGCTGCAAGGAGGCAGAATATCCTGGTCCTTGAGTGTTTGTCCCTGTACCTTGTCTGAACTCTGTCCTACCCCTGCCTCCTTGTCTTTGGCTTCCTTCCTTGCTGTGTCTTTCCTTGTGTCCTCCCTGTCTGTGCCTCTGCAGCCTTGCAGCTCTGTCTGTGCTGCTGCAGCCTTGCAGCTCTGTCTGTGCCTCTGCAGTCTTGCAGCTCTGACTGCTCTGCACCCTTGCAGCTCTGCCTGCTCTGCTGCTGCAGAACCTCTTGCTGCAGCTTCTCTCCGCAGACCTTGTGGTTTAGCTTTACTCCGCACTACTGCGGCTCCGCCTACTTCGCACTCCTGCGGCTCCACCTACTCCACACTCCTGTGGCTCCACCTACTCCACACTCCTGCGGCTCCGCCTACTCTGCACTCCTGCGGCTCCGCCTACTCTGCACTCCTGCGTGTTATGAATGGGTCACCGAGGAGAAAAAAGACAGAACAAGCTAAGTCACAGAAAACCAGAGAGGTTGGTAACTATACAGATTGCAGATCCCTGATCTTACCACACAACTAGCAGTAGCCATGGAGCGTGCCTACGATGTTCCTAGACGCCTCGTCACGGCCAGAGGACTAAATAAGCCTAAAGCAAGAAAAGGGAAAACTAACTGCCCCAGAGCAGACCCCAAAGGAATAGATAGCCCCCACACATGTATTGACGGTGAAACAAGATGAAGGCACAAACACAGGTAAGAAAGTAGGCTGAGCAAATGATGGGGCCCAATCTAACTAGACAGGAACGTAAAGGAAAGACACTACTGTCTGCAACCTGCAAAAAACCCTACAAAAATCATGTCCAACACTTTTGATAGCAAAATTAACCCTGAAGTCACTAAACTTCTCCCACTATATCAGCACTCTGAAATATTCTGAGACAGAGCAAAAAGAGACCAAACTAGTAAGGGACAAAAAGCCAATTGGCAAAATACTGATAAATAAGAGTGGAAATTCAGCACAGCCCCCAGCAGGGGCAGGCTGACCATACCAAAAAGCTGAATTGACCAACAAAATCAAGTGAGAACATTAGCAGAAAAACTTAGCTTTAGATGACGGGAACAAAGCTGAAAACCAAGAGCTGACAAGCCAGAAGGAATCACCAGCAACTGAATAGGGCATCAGCTGTCTTAAATCCAATCTGAGACTCCTGAGATCCAATCGTCATCCTCATTCTCAGGTGACAGATCTCCACCGATCAAATCAGCCTCTCTACCTCCTGTTACCACCAGAGGGAGTCTGGAAGGAGAACTCACAACTGGTGAACCAGAGAATGAACTCACAACACCTGCGGCTCAGTTCCTAACCTGTTCCAATATACTCCATTCCTTCCTGCCTGCACCGGTACCTGCACCTGCTGTGTGAATAGGCCCCTACCTGTTCCTTCTTATACCATGCTAGTCTGTCCTGTGTCTCAAGCCGTGCCCGCCTATCCTGTGTCTCAAGCCGTGCCCACCTGCCCTGTGTCTCCAAGCCGTGCCAGCCTGCCCTGTGTCTCCAAGCCGCGCCTGCCTGCTAGTGTCTCCAAGCCATGCCTGCCTGCCAGTGTCTCCAAGTCGTGCCTGCCTGCCCTGTGTCTCAGCTGTGAAGAGCGTCAGCTTACGCTGAGTCGTTTTTCCTTTTAGAGTGGACCCTCTGGGCCGTGGCACCCACCCACCTAGGGTGAGCGTACCTAGTGAGAACCCACCCCCTGTACAGGGAGTGTCAGGGACAAGACCAAGGGGGTGAGCCACCACGGCAGCTGGACCAGACGGCCTGCTCAGGGAGACACTATTGAGTGTCAGGCAACAGAATGAACAAGATACGAAACATAAAGCGAAGTCACAGGATTTATTCAAAAAACGTGGTTTCACAGTTTAATCAGGTGCAAGGCATAATCAGGAAATCAGGTCCAGAGCACAAACAGTGAAACACGGCAAGGTGCGTGAAAGGGCACGCCAAATGTTCCAGACATAACACGTGCTAGAAAACATACCAGAGTGAAGGGCAGGGTACATGTTATGGATCACACAAGAGTTCCTAGAAAGGATGCGTGCTAGGACACGCTAGAGTCCAAGACAAGGTGCGCGCCGAGAGACACGCCAGAGTCCAAAGCAGGGTGCGTGCAAGTAGACATGCCAGGGTCCAAGACAGGTGCGAAGGCATCGGACTCTGGAAGACTGGCAAGGGCTGACAGGATCCAGGCATCAGGGTGCAGTCATCTGGTTCCGGACCTCTGGCAGCGGTCGGCAGGCTTCGGGAATCCGGCAGGCAAACCACAAGCAGGAGGCTAGGAAGGCCAGGCGCATGCAAAGGGCACACGAAGCAACAAAGCAAAGCAAGACAAGAAACAAGGCAGAGCTAGGCAGGTACGGAACACGGAGCGAAAACTTAGGCAGAAACACAGAGTCAGATCAGAGCAATAACAGAGCTAGCAGCGGAGCGTAGGCCGAAGCCCAGAGCCGGGCCAAGGCAGAGCCTTTGGACTAGTCAGGGAGTGTGCTAGAGAGCACAAAAGGTAAGAGGAGGAATGGTGCGTGTGCCAGGAGGCACTACAGAGCACCCTAGGAAGAGAGCAAGGAAGAACAGGCAAGAACAGAGGAGGGAATACAAGATTGAGCAAAGTGAAGGCAAGACATGGCAGAAACGGGCAAGGCAGAGAACACCAGAAGGACAACAAGTCCGAGCAGGACAAGGACGAACATAGCACAACAGACAAACATAAGACAAGGCACGGGACAAGAGACGGAGTGCAAGCACAGAGCGTGTGCAGAGACGCACGACAGAGCAAAGTGCAGGGGCACAGAATACAGGAGCTACCCAGCAGGCCAAGCAGCCATGCAGGGAAGCAACACGATACTCAGGCCCTGACCATAGGGAGGGGCGGTCTGATATAGCACCATAGCACCAGTACTTCCGGGTCAGGACCAGGGAGGGACTTTGGGTTCAGATACTCCAGGATCAGCGAGAGCATTGCTAGAACAGCCTGGGTAGAACCATAGAGGAGGTCACATGATCAGGGGTTTCCAGGAGTACAGCAGATTGCAGAATCAGAGCAGGGCTGGAACACAGGAAAGGTCACATGATCAGGGGTTTCCAGGAATACAGCGGATTGCAGAATCAGAGCAGGACTCGAACATAGGAAGGGTCACATGATCAGGGGTTTCCAGGAATACAGCGGATTGCAGAATCAGAGCAGGACTGGAACATAGGAAGGGTCACATGATCAGGGGTTTCCAGGAATACAGCGGATTGCAGAGTCAGACAGAGACGGATGGTTACCCAGCAACAGCGTGCAGCCATGAGGTAAAGCACGTGTGCACACTGCTCCAGGCATCTTGTGGCATGACAGACATGGCAGACATGACAGACATGGCAGACATAACATCAGCCATGCCTGCTTGCCCTGTGTCTCAGCCGTGCCTGCTTGCCCTGTGTCTCAGCCGTGCCTGCTTGCCCTGTGTCTCAGCCGTGCCTGCTTTCCCTGTGTCTCAGTCTGCCTGTCAGTCACACCTGTCCAAGTGACTTGTCACCGAGTGGGATCAGCAGCCACAGCCAGACTCCACCCTGGAGTGGCACCCGACAGCTACCTGCCGCACAAGCCTGACCTCACCATCAGAGGATCCAGCGAAGCCCGAAGACCCTGCTGAGTCCCATGTCCTTTCGCTCCCGGAGCGTGATGAACTGTTTTACCTGAATGGGCAACTGAATAAAGTCTTTACCGACTCTGAAGTCCGATCCTTCACTGCTTCACCCACCATTGTGGTCTCCAATGAACTGTTTGTTCAGCTTGAGGCTGGCATTCCTAAAGTTGAACCCCCTTCGGAGCCACCAAGATATGATGGGAATCCTGAGCAGTGTCGTGTCCTCTTGGAACAGTGCTTATGGTACATCTAATGGCATGCTCCTTTCTTTGCCACTGATTGGGTAAAGGTAGGACTACTATTGACCTACCTAACAGGAGATGCCTTGGAGTGGCTTATCCCCCTTTGGGAAGCAGGGTATGCCATCACCTCAAGTCTTCCAGCCTTCATGGTGGCCTTCTGCAGAGCCTTCCACAAGCCTAGTACCGCACCTCCTAAGAAGTCTTCCCCCCCAAGCTTCCAGAAACGGAGGCTAATTTGTCTCATCCGTCTATGACCATTCATGACCCACCTGTTCCACAACCTGCCAATACAGCCCCCCGTGCAAGGTCCAAGAGGTCTAACAAAAAGAGGCTGGCTAGGTTGTCGCCAGAGTCCAGTCCTGATAAGGAACATCCTGACGGTCTCTGCCCTGTGAAGCCAGTGCTCCAAGATCCTGGGCCTGTAGGAGAGATGGCCCTTGGCATAAGCACTCCCTCTCCATTAAAAGCTAGGACTGTTTCTCTGCCTTCTGGGAGCTTTGGTGTGTATAAACCGCCAGCCATACGGAGTCATTGTGTAGTCTCCTTCGTACAGCTCCTGAAGCCGACATGAGCGTTGTCTCGAGGTGGCCGAGCCCTGTTGGAGAACAGTATAGTCCTGCAAGGACAACTACAGCTCCAGGTTGGAGCTCTATACATGAAGTTCATTCTCCACTTGCTGACTGGTATGCCCATGGGTCATTCTGAACCAGAGATTCTAGTACCCATTTATGTCTGGAGACCTAACAAGGTGCCTCCGCACTCCTGCGGTTCCACATACTCCGCACTCCTGCGGCTCCGCCTACTCCGCACTCCTGCAGCTCCGCCTACTCCGCACTCCTGCGGCTCCGCCTACTCTGCACTCCTGCGGTTCCACCTACTCTGCACTCCTGCGGCTCAGTTCCTAACCTGTTCCAATATACTCCACTCCTTCCTGCCTGCACCGGTACCTGCACCTGCTGTGTGAACAGCCCCTACCTGTTCCTTCTTATACAGTCATGGCCAAAAGTATTGACACCCCTGCAATTCTGTCAGATAATATTCAGTCTCTTCCTGAAAATGATTGCAAACACAAATTCTTTGGTATTATTATCTTCCTTTATTTGTCTTAAATGAAAAAACACAAAAGAGAATGAAGCAAAAAGCAAAACATTGATCATTTCACACAAAACTCCAAAAATGGGCCAGACAAAAGTATTGGCACCCTCAGCCTAATACTTGGTTGCACAACCTTTAGCCAAAATAACTGCGACCAACCGCTTCCGGTAACCATCAATGAGTTTCTTACAATGCTCTGCTGGAATTTTAGACCATTCTTCTTTGGCAAACTGCTCCAGGTCCCTGATATTAGAAGGGTGCCTTCTCCAAACTGCCATTTTTAGATCTCTCCACAGGTGTTCTATGGGATTCAGGTCTGGACTCATTGCTGGCCACCTTAGATGTCTCCAGTGCTTTCTCTCAAACCATTTTCTAGTGCTTTTTGAAGTGTGTTTTGGGTCATTGTCCTGCTGGAAGACCCATGACCTCTGAGGGAGACCCAGCTTTCTCACACTGGGCCCTACATTATGCTGCAAAATTTGTTGGTAGTCTTCAGACTTCATAATGCCATGCACACGGTCAAGCAGTCCAGTGCCAGAGGCAGCAAAGCACCCCCAAAACATCAGGGAACCTCTGCCATGTTTGACTGTAGGGACCGTGTACTTTTCTTTGAATGCCTCTTTTTTCTCCTGTAAACTCTATGTTGATGCTTTTGCCCTAAAAGCTCTACTTTTGTCTCATCTGACCAGAGAACATTCTTCCAAAATGTTTTAGGCTTTTTCAGGTAAGTTTTGGCAAACTCCAGCCTGGCTTTTTTATGTCTCGGGGTAAGAAGTGGAGTCTTCCTGGGTCTCCTACCATACAGTCCCTTTTCATTCAGACGCCGACGGATTGTACGGGTTGACACCGTTGTACCCTCGGACTGCAGGGCAGCTTGAACTTGTTTGGATGTTAGTGGAGGTTCTTTATCCAACATCCGCACAATCTTGCGTTGAAATCTCTTGTCAATTTTTCTTTTCCGGCCACATCTAGGGAGGTTAGCCACAGTGCCATGGGCTTTAAACTTCTTGATGACACTGTGCACGGTAGACACAGGAACATTCAGGTCTTTGGAGATGGACTTGTAGCCTTGAAATTGCTCATGCTTCCTCACAATTTGGTTTCTCAAGTTCTCAGACAGTTCTTTGGTCTTCTTTCTTTTCTCCATGCTCAATGTGGTACACACAAGGACACAGGACAGAGGTTGAGTCAACTTTAATCCATGTTAACTGGCTGCAAGTGTGATTTAGTTATTGCCAACACCTGTTAGGTGCCACAGGTAAGTTACAGGTGCTGTTAATTACATAAATTAGAGAAGCATCACATGATTTTTCAAACAGTGCCAATACTTTTGTCCACTCTCTTTGTTATGTTTGGTGTGGAATTATATCCAATTTGGCTTTAGGACAATTCTTTTTGTGTTTTTTCATTTAAGACAAATTAAATGAAGATAATAATACCAAAGAATTTGTGTTTGCAATCATTTTCAGGAAGAAACTGAGTATTATCTGACAGAATTGCAGGGGTGTCAATACTTTTGGCCATGACTGTACCATGCCAGTCTGTCCTGTGTCTCAAGCCGTGCCCACCTGTCCTGTGTCTCAAGCCATGCCCGCCTGTCCTGTGTCTCAAGCCATGCCTGCCTGTCCTGTGTGTCAAGCCGTGCCCGCCTGTCCTGTGTCTCCAAGCCGTGCCAGCCTGCCTTGTGTCTCCAAGCCATGCCTGCCTGCCAGTGTCTCCAAGCCGTGCCTGCCTGCCAGTGTCTCCAAGCCATGCCTGCTTGCCCTGTGTCTCAGCCATGCCTGCTTGCCCTGTGTCTCAGCCGTGCATGCTTGCCCTGTGTCTCAGCCGTGCCTGCTTGCCCTGTGTCTTAGCCTGCCTGTCAGTCACACCTGTCCAAGTGACTTGTCCCCAATTGAGATCAGCAGCCACAGCCAGACTCCACCCTGGAGTGGCACCCGACAGCTACCTGCCGCACATGCCTGACCTCACCATCAGAGACTCCAGCAAAGACCGAGGTAGCTGTCGTAGTCACACTCCTTCCAGGGTAGTCTGGTCTGTGGCACAGTAGGGCCACCATCCCAATCAGCCAAGGCGCGAGCGTGACAGTATGGAGCAATACATAGTAACATGTAACATAGTAACATAGTTATTAAGGTTGAAGGGAGACTTTAAGTCCATCTAGTTCAACCCATATCCTGTCCAAACCTGCCCTAACATGTTGATACAGAGGAAGGCAAAAAAAACCATGTGGCAAACAGTAAGCTTCACATTGGGGAAAAAAAATTCCTTCCCGACTCCACATACGGCAATCAGACTAGCTCCCTGGATCAACGCAATATTAAGGAAACTAATGTATATACCCTGTAATATTATACTTTTCAAGAAAGGCATCCAGTCCCTTCTTAAATTTTAGTAGGGAATCACTCATTACAACATCATATGGCAGAGAGTTCCATAGTTTCACTGCTCTTACAGTAAAGAATCCGCGTCTGTGAGTAGGCTTAAACCTTCTTTCCTCCAGACGTAGAGGATGCCCCCTTGTCCCCGTCACAGGTCTAAGAGTAAAAAGATCATTAGAAAGGTCTTGGTATTGTCCCCGCATATATTTATACATTGTAATAAGATCACCCCTAAGCCTTCGATTCTCCAAACTAAATAACCCCAAGTGTAATAACCTGTCTTGGTATTGCAGACCCCCTAGTTCCCTAATAACCTTGGTCGCTCTTCTCTGCACCCGCTCCAGTTCAGCTATGTCTTTCTTATACACCGGAGACCAGAACTGTACACAGTATTCTAAGTGTGGTCGCACTAGTGACTTATATAGAGGTAAAATTATGTTCTCCTCATGAGCATCTATGCCTCTTTTAATGCATCCCATTATTTTATTTGCCTTTGCAGCAGTTGCCTGACACTGGCCACTAAATGTGAGTTTGTCGTCCACCCATACACCCAGGTCCTTTTCAGTGACAGTTTTGCCTAGTGTTTTACAATTAAGCACATAATTATACATCTTATTCATTCTACCCAAGTGCATGACCTTACATTTAACCCATTAAAGCTCATTTGCCATTTATCAGCCCAAGCTTCTACTTTGCATAAATCCTCCTGTAATATAAAATTGTCCTCCTCTGTATTGATTACCCTGCAGAGTTTAGTGTCATCTGCAAATATTGAAATTCTACTCTCTATACCCCCTACAAGATCATTAATAAATATGTTAAAAAGAAGCGGGCCCTAAACTGACCTGTTATGAACTAATTTTCTGCTCCACCAGTTGAGAGTTATCCTTCTGTTCTTCCTCTGGTGGTGACAGGAGGTAGTGAGGTTGGTTTAATTGGTAGTGATCTACCACCTGATGAGAAGGATAACGATTGGATCTCTGGAGTATCAGACTGGATATAAGTCAGCCGACGCCCTATCCTGGTGCTGGTGATTCAGTCTGCTTCTCAGGTCTTGGACTCTGTTCCAGTCTTCTCAAGTTAAGTTTGTTTTTGCTAATGTTCACACTTCCTCTTGTTGGTCAATTCAGCTTTTTGTGTGTCAGCCAGCCCCTGCTGGGACTGTGCTGAATTTCCACTCCTATTTATCTGTATTTGCCAATTTGCCTTTTTTTGTCCCTTATTAGATTGGCATCTTTTTGCTCTGTTTCAGAATATTTCAGTGTGCTGATATAGTGGGAGAAGTCTAGTGACTTCAGGGTTAATTTTGCTATCAGAAGTGTTGGACATTATTTTTGGTAGGTTTTTTGGCAGATTGCAGATAGTGTCTTTCCTTTCCTGTCCTTTCTAGTTAGTCGGGCCACATCATTTGCTCAGCCTATTTTCCTGCCTTTGTTTGTGTTTTCATCTTGCTTCACCGTCAATACATGTGGGGGGCTGCCTTTCCTTTGGGGTCTGCCCTGGGGCAGTTAGTTTTCCTCTCTTCCTGCTTTAGGTTTATGTAGCTCTCCGGTTGTGACGAGACGTCTAGGACCACCGTAGGAACGCTCCACGACTGCTACTAGTTGTGTGGTTAAGATCAGGGATCTGCAATCTGCATAGTTACCAACCTGTATTGAAAAACAATTCAAAACCTTCATAGCTATTAAATGTGGTCGGGAGATAGTTAAATAACCATCATAATTCCCCCACCCATTAATAAGGACAGATTAAATAATAGTGGAGTACTCAAAGTATCATATGATTCAAAAGAAAAATAGAGTAACCATAAACCACAATAGAATATAAGAAAAATATATAAATCTTTATTAATACAATTTAAAAACAATATCACACATATGTCAACACATAATAGAGGTAGATATAAAAGGAAAAATCCCAGTATAGCACAGAATAGAGCCCCCTTACATATAAAGTGGCAGCGGGCAAAAAAGTCCTATACTGCCAATATAAAGCATAAACTGGATCATCAGGCATGCTATGCTTAATATCAGAGACCAAAGTCCGTATACACCTGAGGCATCCAAGTATAATGTAAAGCATAAAGCTCAAAGTGTAATGAATAATTCAAGATCAGACAAATACTGCATCAATCAGAACTGGGATCATACCCAGTACCTGTAATGTACATGCCACTTACCCATAAGGGATATAAATTGCAGGGAGGATACTGCGCTCAACCCCGACGCGCGTTTCGCCTCGGCTTTCTCAAGGGGAGGTGCCTATCTATCCTCAAAGTACCCATATATAAACGCCGCAGTCCAGGTGTTACCGATCAGAGTCGGCGCATGCGTGGTACAGCCACATGGTAACCGCGCGATGATCCGTCGTCGTCAGAGAGCGGCGCGCGTGTGTGGTAATACCACTAGACGTCATAAACACGCGCGCGGCTCACAAGAGACAGCGGTGAACTCTCTGCTGCACGCATCCTCTGCCCATATTCCACCAATAATTCGTGCCATTCCTAGGGGGCAATTTTTAAGAACAAGGCGTATCTGCTCTACAGAGATAATGTTTGAAAAACAGGCTAAAGACTTGGGGCACCGATTTAAGGCTAGAGGGTATAGTAATAGATGTATCAAATATGGGTATAGGAGGGCCAAGCAGGCATCGCGTGATGATTTATTAGCGAAACCCATTAGTATTCGGCAAGACACTAATAAGGACACTATTTGTTTTGTATCCACATCAAACTGCCAGTGGGATCGTATGCGAGAAATTTTTGATAAGTGCTGGCCTATTTTACATACAGATACTACTTTGGCAGCACATTTACCTCCACGGCCTAAAATCATCCCTAGACGTAGCTGGAATTTGAAAGATCACCTAGTAAAAAGTCACTATGTACCCATAATACCGTCAGTTCGTGGTTCAACCCGTATACAGGGAAGTTTTCCCTGTGGGAGATGTGTGGCGTGTCCTAATATTTGTAAAATTGCATCTTTTACCACTTCTGATGGGACAAAGACTTTTTCCATTAAGAGTTATATTACATGTAACACTTCAAATGTGGTATACTACACCACGTGTCCCTGCAACAAAATTTATGTTGGACTCACGTCTCGAGAACTCAAAGTTCGGGTACGCGAACATGTTAGGGACATAGTGGCATCTAGAGATATTCAGGACATTTCCAGCTTAAAAACTCTCCCGAAGCACTTTAAATTGTTTCATAGTGCCAATCCTAAGGGCCTACTGGTCCGTGGGATTGACAGGATTGATTGTGGCGTTCGTGGAGGTAACATTAAGAAGATTCTCGCACAACATGAGTGTAGGTGGATTGTGATGTTGGATACCTTAGCCCCTGCAGGCTTGAACGAAACTAATACTTTTGCCTCTTTCCTTAACTAGAGATTTATCTATTAGTCCTGTTTTCTTGGATTTCTAACTATTATTATGACCCTTTTATTGGGATTATGGTTACTTCAATTGCAGTTTAGGGCTCCCTTTCCGATTCTGTCATGGCTTACACTTATGTGTCTGTGTCCCTAGCTGTGTTTTTTAGAACTGTTTTTTAATTTTTGTGTCTGTCCTTTTCTTTGTTCATTTTAGTTTCATTTTTCTTTGACGCCCATGTCTGAATGCGGAAGAGTTGGTTTAACAGCGTCTCTTACAACTAGCCGGATCGGCAGTCATCTTTCTCTAGGAAATCATGCTGCCCGAGATTTTCCTGAAACGTGGAGGACTTGGACGCCTGGAGGACAAACAATATTGTATATTCTGATTTTGAACCTCCTATCTTTCATTGAAGATTTGCCATTTTCTTTTGGGGGGGGTTTATGGAATGAGGGAGAGGGGTTGGGAGTGTTCTCATTTTTTATGTATTGTTGATTGTAGTGTGTCAAGTTTTCAATGAGGGATCTATAATTAATTTTTTTGGATTATCACTTAATGGCGATCACATGATACCTGTACTATGATATATCATCATGTTAATGGCATTCTAACTCTAACACTTAATTTTTGTAACAAAACGGTATTTATATATATGACCTGTGGTGCTTTGGGATGTAGGCTATACGAGGTGAATTTTATCTATAATTGATGTATAATATTATATCCTTAGTGAGTCTATTTAGACTATTATCTTGTATTTTTTGCATATGGCATTCTATTATGATATTTCGAATATTACTATAATTACATTTTGGGATCATTTAGGAGATTTTTTCGATCCCTCTGCCATATTTTTAGTGAATCTTTTTGGATTATTGCCTTCTTTCTATATGACACTCTTTCTATGACAACTTATATATTATTATATATTATATATTGAGAGCCTTCTTTGACCCCTTTTTGTCCTAATAACTATGGATTGCTTTTTTTCCCCCTGTGACGCCTTTCTTTTCCCTTCCATCTTTATCCGGTCTTTGAAATAGTCTGATGACCCGTCCAGACCATATTACTATGGCCGCCCACAATAGGTCTTCGAGAAAATGGCGCCGATCCTGTGCGCATGCGCGGTGTTTTTTCCACTGGTCGCGATGCTCCGGCCGTCATCTTGTGAGCCGCGCGCGTGTTTATGACGTCTAGTGGTATTACCACACACACGCGCCGCTCTCTGACGGCGACGGATCATCGCGCGGTTACCATGTGGCTGCACCACGCATGCGCCGACTCTGATCGGTAACACCTGGACTGCGGCGTTTATATATTGGTACTTTGAGGATAGATAGGCACCTCCCCTTGAGAAAGCCGAGGCGAAACGCGCGTCGGGGTTGAGCGCAGTATCCTCCCTGCAATTTATATCCCTTATGGGTAAGTGGCATGTACATTACAGGTACTGGGTATGATCCCAGTTCTGATTGATGCAGTATTTGTCTGATCTTGAATTATTCATTACACTTTGAGCTTTATGCTTTACATTATACTTGGATGCCTCAGGCGTATACGGACTTTGGTCTCTGATATTAAGCATAGCATGCCTGATGATCCAGTTTATGCTTTATATTGGCAGTACAGGACTTTTTTGCCCGCTGCCACTTTATATGTAAGGGGGCTCTATTCTGTGCTATACTGGGATTTTTCCTTTTATATCTACCTCTATTATGTGTTGACATATGTGTGATATTGTTTTTAAATTGTATTAATAAAGATTTATATATTTTTCTTATATTCTATTGTGGTTTATGGTTACTCTATTTTTCTTTTGAATCATAGTTACCAACCTCTCTGGTTTTCTGAGACTTAGCTTGTTGTTTTTTCCTCCTCGGTGACCCATTCATAACAGAATCATCAGCCATACCGCCGACTCTAGGGTACTCAAAAGCAGGAGAAAGTTGTTAAAAAGAAGAAAGAAAAAAAAAAAAGTGTCAGAATTTTTTTTTATATATATATATATATATATATATATATATATATATATATATTTTCCTCTTTTTCTCTGGGGCCGTAGGAGGATTTTTTTTTGTTTTTCTCCTAATGGAGATTAAGCAACTGTCTGATCGTGTGGAGCAACTTGCTGCTGAAGTACAGGGAATTTCCACCTACCTCATTCAGTCACATGCTGCTGAACCCAAGATTCCTGCTTCTGATGTGTTTTCTGGGGATCAGTCTAAATTTCTGAATTTTAAGAATAATTGTAAATTATTTCTTGCCTTGAAGCCTAACTCATCGGGGAACTCTGTGCAGAAGGTTAAAATTATCATCTCCTTGCTGCGCGGCGATCCCCAGGATTGGGCTTTTCCTCTGACACCTGAAAATCCTATTCTGACTAATGTGGATGCATTTTTTCAAGCTTTGGGGTTGTTGTATGATGAACCTAATGCCGTTGATCAAGCTGAGAGAACCCTGTTGGCATTAGACCAGGGTCAGGATCCTGCAGAGTTGTACTGTCAAAAATTCCGAAAGTGGGCGGTCCTTACTACATGGAATGATAGTGCATTGGCAGCTCTCTTTCGGAAAGGTTTATCAGAGACCGTAAAAGATGTTATGGTGGGATTTCCTGTTCCCTCTGGTCTGGATGGCTCTATGTCATTAGCCATTCAAGTTGATCGGCATTTATGTGAACGTAAAACTACACGGGAGGCGCTGCCACCTTTTGAACAAACGTCTGAACCTATGCAATGTGATGGGGTTTGTCTAGGGCGCAACGTCAGGAGTTTAGAAGGCGTAATAAGCTGTGTTTTTTCTGTGGAGATGCCTCTCATACTATTTCTGTCTGCCCTAAACGAGAGAAACGTTTTGCACACACATTTGCTGTGGGCAGTGTACAACCTAAGTTCCTTTTGGCAATTACTCTGATCTGCTCCTTGTCCACATTTTCCACTAAGGCTTTTGTGGATTCAGGAGCAGCTCTGAATTTGATGGATTTGGACTTTGCTAAACGTTGTGGTTTGTCCATGACGCCTCTGCAGACGCCTATTCCTTTGAGGGGTATTGATGCCACTCCTTTGGCGGAGAATAAACCTCGGTTTTGGACCCAAGTGATAATGCAAGTTGCCCCAGACTATCAAGAAAATTGTAAATTTTTGGTGTTGCATAATTTGCATGATACTATTGTTCTGGGTTTCCCCTGGTTGCAAACTCATAACCCAGTTTTGGATTGGAAATCTGTGTCTGTGGTGAGTTGGGGTTGTCAGTGTGTTCTTAGGGACGCTCCTGTTTTCTCCACCTCTCCTCAGTCTCATGATATTCCTGATTATCTGGCTAATTTCTCTGATGTATTTAGTGAGAGTACGTCTGCGTCTTTGCCTCCTCATAGGAGTTATGACTGTGCAATTGAGTTGATGCTTAGGTGTAAATTTCCCAAGGGTCAGCTTTTCAACTTATCTGTACCCGAACATGATGCTATGCGATCCTATATTAAGGAGTCATTGGAGAAGGGTCATATTAGACCATCCTCGTCACCTTTAGGCGCTGTTTTTTTTTGTGGCCAAGAAAGATGGTTCATTAAGACCGTGTATTGATTATCGTTCCCTTAACAAGATGACGGTTAAATATCAGTACCCGTTACCTCTGATGTCTGATTTATTCTCCAGAGTTAAGAGTGCCTGCTGGTTTACTAAGCTTGACCTCAGGGAGCGTATACTCTTATTCACATCAAGCACTGGGATGAATGGAAGACAGCGTTTAATACTCCGGAGGGACATTTTGAGTACCTGGTGATGCCTTTTGGGCTCTCTAATGCCCCTTCTGTCTTCCAGTCCTTTATGAATGATATTTTCCGAGACTTTGTGGATAAGTTTTTGATCATCTATTTGGATGATATTTTGATCTTTTCTAGTGATTGGGATTCCCATGTGGAACATGTCCGGACTGTATTCCGGATTTTGAGGGAGAATTCCCTGTTTGTTAAGGGATCGAAATGCCTCTTGGGTGTACAGAGGATTTCATTTTTGGGATTTATCTTATCTCCATCGACTATTGAAATGGACCCGGCCAAGGTACAGGCCATTTATGATTGGGTTCTGCCTACTTCTCTGAAGGCTCTCCAGAAGTTTTTGGGTTTTGCTAATTTCTATCGTAAATTTATAGGTAATTTTTCTAGTATTGGCAAACCACTGACTGATCTGACCAAGAAGGGAGCTGATGTGCTGAATTGGTCTCCTGAGACTGTCTCAGCATTTCAGGAGCTTAAGCGGAGATTTACTTCAGCTCCAGTTTCACGGCAACCTGATGTCTTACTTCCATTTCAGGTGGAGGTAGACGCTTCTGAGATTGGTGCAGGAGCTGCTTTGTCCCAAAAAGACCCTGTGACTTCTAAGATGAATCCCTGTGCCTTCTTTTCTCATAAGTTCTCCCCATCTGAACGCAACTATGACGTGGGGAATCGGGAATTGTTGGCCATGAAATGGGCATTTGAGGAGTGGAGACATTGGTTGCAGGGAGCTAGACATCAATTTGTGGTCCTCACCGATCATAAGAATCTGATTTATCTGGAGTCGGCCAAACGCTTGAATCCTAGACAGGCTAGATGGGCCTTGTTTTTCACGCATTTTAATTTTGTGGTCTCTTTTCTTCTGGGCACTAAGAATGTTAAGGCAGACGCCCATTCTAGGAGTTTCTTTGCTGATTCTCTTAATGTGACCGAGCCTACTACTATTCTAGGTGAGGGGGTAGTTCTTTCTGCCATTTCGCCCGATTTGAGACGCACCCTGGAGGAATTTCAGGAGGATAAACCTGAGCGTTGCCCTATGGGAAGTTTGTATGTTCCTGACCAGTGGAGAAAGAGAGTGATGTCTGAAGTCCATTGTTCCACATTGGCTGGTCATCCAGGTATTTTTGGTACCAGAGATTTGGTGAGTCGGTCGTTTTGGTGGCCTGCCTTATCTCGTGATGTCAGGAAGTTTGTACAGTCCTGTGGGACTTGTTCTCGGTCTAAACCCTGTTCTCGTTCTAGTGGGTTGCTGATGCCCCTGCCGGTGCCTAAGAGGCCATGGACCCATATCTCAATGGATTTTATTTCTGATCTTCCTGTCTCTCAGAGAATGATTGTTATCTGGGTGATTTGTGATAGATTTTCGAAGATGGTCCATCTTGTACCACTCCCAAAGTTGCCATCTTCCGCTGAGTTGGTACCCTTGTTTTTATAACAGGTGGTTGTGTCTGATAGAGGGGTCCAGTTTGTTTCCAGATTCTGGAAAGCCTTTTGTTCCAATCTGGGAATTCAGTTATCCTTCTCCTCCGCGTTTCATCCCCAGACCAATGGGCAGACTGAGAGAACAAACCAGACCCTGGAGTCTTATTTAAGATGTTTTATATCTGCTGATCAAGATGATTGGGTCTCATTTTTGCCCTTGGCCGAATTTGCGCTGAACAATAGAGCTAGTTCTGCCACTTTGATGTCACCCTTTTTCTGTAATTTTGGGTTTCATCCTCGATTCTCTTCAGGGCAAGTGGAATCTTTGTCCTGCCCAGGTGTGGACAATGTGATTGTGAGAATGCAGCAGATATGGGACCAAGTGGTGGATAAGTTGTCACTCTCTCAGGAAAAGCCCCAGCATTTTTCCAACCGGCATAGGACCATTGGTCCCCGGTTTAAAGTGGGTGATATGGTTTGGTTATCGTCTAAGAATATTCCTATGAAGGTTACATCTCCAAAATTTAAGCCAAGATTTATTGGCCCTTATAAGATTTTGGAGATTCTTAATCCTGTTTCTTTTCGATTGGCTCCTCCAGCTACGTTCAAAATCCATAACGTTTTTCACAAGTCACAGTCAAAGAGGTTTGTTGAGGCAGTAGTTCCTGTGGTGGCACCTCCTGACCCTGTATTGGTTAAAGGCAATGTGGAATATGAGGTAGAGAAAATATTGGATTCTCGTTTGGTTAGACGGAGACTCCAGTATTTGGTCAAATGGAAGGGTTATGGCCAGGAGGATAATTCTTGGGTCTCTGCCTCTGATATTTATGCCAATAAATTGGTTCGTGCTTTTCACCGGGCCCATCCTGATCGGCCTGGTGGCATGAATGAGGGTTCGGTGACCCCTCCTCAAGAGGGGGGTACTGTTATGAACTCATTTTCTGCTCCACCAGTTGAGAGTTCTCCTTCCGTTCTTCCTCTAGTGGTGACAGGAGGCAGAGAGTTTGGTTTAATTGGTTGTGATCTACCACCTGATGAGAAGGATAACGATTGGCTCTCTGGAGTATCAGACTGGATATAAGTCAGCCGATGAACTATCCTGGTGCTGGTGATTCAGTCTGCTTCTCAGGTCTTGGACTTCAGCTCTGTTCCAGTCTTCTCAAGTTAAGTTTGTTTTTGCTAATGTTCACACTTGCTCTTGTTGGTCAATTCAGTTTTTTTGTGTGTCAGCCAGCCCCTGCTGGGACTGTGCTGAATTTCCACTCCTATTTATCTGTATTTGCCAATTTTCCTTTTTTTCGTCCCTTATTAGATTGGCCTCTTTTTGCTCTGTTTCAGAATATTTCAGTGTGCTGATATAGTGGGAGAAGTCTAGTGACTTCAGGGTTAATTTTGCTATCAGAAATGTTGGACATTATTTTTGGTAGGTTTTTTGGCAGATTGCAGATAGTGTCTTTCCTTTCCTGTCCTTTCTAGTTATTCGGGCCCCATCGTATGCTCAGCCTATATTCCTGCCTTTGTTTGTGTTTTCATCTTGCTTCACCGTCAATACATGTGGGGGGCTGCCTTTCCTTTGGGGTCTGCTCTGGGGCAGTTAGTTTTCCTCTCTTCCTGCTTTAGGCTTATGTAGCTCTCCAGTTGTGACGAGGCGTCTAGGACCACTGTAGGAACGCTCCATGACTGCTACTAGTTGTGTGGTTAAGATCAGGGATCTGCAATCTGCATAGTTATCAACCTCTCTGGTTTTCTGAGACTTAGCTTGTTGTTTTTTCCTCCTCGGTGACCCATTCATAACACTGACCCCTGTGGTACCCCACTGCTAACCGTGACCCAGTCCGAGTGTGCTCCATTAATAACCACCCTTTGTTTCCTATCCCTGAGCCAGCTCTTAACCCACCTACACATATTTTCCCCTATCCCCATTGTTCTCATTTTATGCATCAACCTTTTGTGTGGCACCATATCAAAAGCTTTTGAAAAGTCCATGTACACCACGTCCACTGCATTCCCTTGGTCAAGTCTGGAACTTACCTCTTCATAAAATCTTATCAGATTAGTCTGAGAGGAACGGTCCCTTGTAAACCCATGTTGATATTGAGTCATGAGGTTATTTTTCTCCAGATACTCCAGTGTAGTATCTCTTTGAAAACCCTCCAGGATTTTACCCACAGTTGAGGTTAAACTTACTGGCCTATAATTTCCGAGTTCAGTTTTCGTCCCCTTTTTGAATATTGGCACCACATTTGCTATACGCCAGTCCTGTGGTACAGACCCTGTTATTATGGAATCTTTAAAGATTAAAAATAATGATCTATCTATGACTGTACTTAATTCCTGCAGTACTCAGGGGTGCATCCCATCCGGGCCTGGGGATTTGTCAATTTTAGTGATTTTTGGACGCCGCCATACTTCCTGCTGGGTTAAGCAGGTGACATTTAATGGAGAATTTTTATCCCTGATCATGTTATCCGTCATGGGATTTTCTTGTGTAAATACTGTTGAAAAAAAGTCATTTAGCATATTGGCTTTTTCCTCATCCTCATCCACCATTTCACCCAGACTATTTTTAAGGGGACCAACACTATCATTTTTTAGTTTCTTACTATTTATGTAGTTAAAGAATATTTTGGGATTATTTTTACTTTCTCTGGCAATGAGTCTCTCTGTCTCAATCTTTGCTGGCAATGAGTCTCTCTGCCTCAATCTTTGCATGGGATCAATGATACTGTATGGAGCAATATATTGGCCCCATTGTACTGTATGGAGTAGTATATGGGGCCATTATATTGTATGGAACAATGTATGGGGCCCATTATACTGTTTGGAGTGATATATGGGATCCATTACATTGTATGGAGCAATATATTGGTTCCATTATAGTGTATGGAGCAATATATGGGGCCGATAATACTGTATGGAGCAATATACAGGGCCCATACAGTGATGGCCAAAAGTATTGACACCCCTGCAATTCTGTCAGCTAATACTCAGTTTCTTCCTGAAAATGATTGCAAACACAAATTCTTTGGTATTATTATCTTCATTTAATTTGTCTTAAATGAAAAAACACAAAAAGAATTGTCCTAAAGCCAAATTGGATATAATTCCACACCAAACATAAAAAAGAGGGTGGACAAAAGTATTGGCACTGTTCGAAAAATCATGTGATGCTTCTCTAATTTGTGTAATTAACAGCACCTGTAAGTTACCTGTGGCACCTAACAGGTGTTGGCAATAACTAAATCACACTTGCAGCCAGTTGACATGGATTAAAGTTGACTCAACCTCTGTCCTGTGTCCTTGTGTGTACCACATTGAGCATGGAGAAAAGAAAGAAGACCAAAGAACTGTCTGAGGACTTGAGAAACCAAATTGTGAGGAAGCATGAGCAATCTCAAGGCTACAAGTCCATCTCCAAAGACCTGAATGTTCCTGTGTCTACCGTGCGCAGTGTCATCAAGAAGTTTAAAGCCCATGGCACTGTGGCTAACCTCCCTAGATGTGGACGGAAAAGAAAAATTGACAAGAGATTTCAATGCAAGATTGTGCGGATGTTGGATAAAGAACCTCCACTAACATCCAAACAAGTTCAAGCTGCCCTGCAGTCCGAGGGTACAACGGTGTCAACCCGTACTATCCGTCGGCATCTGAAAGAAAAGGGACTGTATGGTAGGAGACCCAGGAAGACTCCACTTCTTACCCCAAGACATAAAAAAGCCAGGCTGGAGTTTGCCAAAACTTACCTGAAAAAGCCTAAAACATTTTGGAAGAATGTTCTTTGGTCAGATGAGACAAAAGTAGAGCTTTTAGGGCAAAAGCATCAACATAGAGTTTACAGGAGAAAAAAGAGGCATTCAAAGAAAAGTACATGGTCCCTACAGTCAAACATGGCGGAGGTTCCCTGATGTTTTGGGGTTGCTTTGCTGCCTCTGGCACTGGACTGCTTGACCGTGTGCATGGCATTATGAAGTCAGAAGACTACCAACAAATTTTGCAGCATAATTTAGGGCCCAGTGTGAGAAAGCTGGGTCTACCTCAGAGGTCATGGGTCTTCCAGCAGGACAATAACCCAAAACACACTTCAAAAAGCACTAGAAAATGGATTGAGAGAAAGCACTGGAGACTTCTAAGGTGGCCAGCAATGAGTCCAGACCTGAATCCCATAGAACACCTGTGGAGAGATCTAAAAATGGCAGTTTGGAGAAGGCACCCTTCAAATATCAGGGACCTGGAGTAGTTTGCCAAAGAAGAATGGTCTAAAATTCCAGCAGAGCATTGTAAGAAACTCAGTGATGGTTACAGGAAGCGGTTGGTCGCAGTTATTTTGGCTAAAGGTTGTGCAACCAAGTATTAGGCTGAGGGTGCCAATACTTTTGTCCGGCCCATTTTTGGAGTTTTGTGTGAAATGATCAATGTTTTGCTTTTTGCTTCATTCTCTTTTGTGTTTTTTCATTTAAGACAAATTAAAGAAGATAATAATACCAAAGAATTTGTGTTTGCAATCATTTTCAGGAAGAAACTGAATATTATCTGACAGAATTGCAGGGGTGTCAATACTTTTGGCCATGACTGTAATACTGTATGGAGCACTATGTGGTGCCCATTATACTGTATGGATCAATATGTGGGACCTATTATTCTGTATGGAGCAGTATATGAGGCCAATTTTTCTGTATAGAGCATTATACACAGCCCATAATACTGTATGGAGCAATATATGAGGCCCGTTATTCTGTATGGAGCAAACATGGGGCCTGTTCTACTGTATAGAGTAATATATGGGGCCCCTTATACTGTATGGAGCAAACATGGGGCCCATAATACTGTGAAGAGAAATATATGGGACCCATAATACTGTATGGAGCAATAGATGAGTCCCATAATACTGTATGGATCAATATATGGGGCCTAGTATCCTGTGTGGAGCAATATATTGGGCCCATTATTCCGTATGGAGCACAATGTAGTGACCATTATACTGTATGGATCAATATGTGGGGCCTAGTATCCTGTATGGAGCAATATATTGGGCCCATTATTCTGTATGGAGCATTATATATTGCCCATAATACTGTATGGAGCAATAGATGGGGTCCATTATACTGTATCAACCAACATATGGGGTCATTATACTGTATGGAACAATATACGGGGCCCATTATTCTGTATGGAATAATATATGGGGCAAATTATACTGTATGGAGCAATATACCGGGCCCATAATATTGTATGGAGCACTAAGTAGTGCTCAATATATTGTATGAAACAATATGTGGTGCCTATTATTCTGAATAGAACAATATATGTGGCCCATTATTCTGTATGGAACATTATATATGGCCCATAATAGTGTAAGGAGCAAAATATATGGGACCCATAATACTGAATGGAGCAATATATGGGGCTTATTATACTGTATGGAGCAATATATGGTGCCATTTTGCTGTATGGAATAATATTTGGGGCCCATTATACTGTATGGAGCAATATATGGGGCCCATAATACTGTATGGAGCAATATATGAGTCCCATAATACCGTATGGAGCAATATATGGGGCCCACAATACTGTATGGAGCAATGTACGGGGCCCATAATGCCGTATGGAGCAATATATGGGGCTCATTATACTGTATGGAGCACTATGTAGTGACCATTATGCTGTATGGATCAATATATGGGGCCTAGTATCCTGTGTGGAGCAATATATTGGGCCCATTATTCTGTATGGAGCATTATATATGGCCCATAATACTGTATGGAGCAATACATTGGGTCTGTTCTGTCTCCGGCATAATTCACAACCTTTGACTGCCTATTTTTATATACAGTCATATGTAAAAGTTTGGGCACCCCTATTAATGTTAACCTTTTTTCTTTATAACAATTTTGTTTTTTGCAACAGCTATTTCCGTTTCATATATCTAATAACTGATGGACTCAGTTATATTTCTGGATTCAAATGAGGTTTATTGTACTAACAGAAAATGTGCAATCTGCATTTAAACAAAATTTGACCGGTGCAAAAGTATGGGCACCCTTATTATTTTCTTGATTTGAACACTCCTAACTACTTTTTACTGACTTCCTGAAGCACTAAATTGGTTTTGTAACCTCATTGAGCTTTGAACTTCATAGCCAGGTGTATCAAATCATGAGAAAAGGTATTTAAAGTGGCCACTTGCAAGTAGTTCTCCTATTTGATTCTCCTATGAAGAGTGGCATCATGGGCTCCTCAAAACAACTCTCAAATGATCTGAAAACAAAGATTATTCAACATAGCTTTTCAGGGGAAGGATACAAAAAGTTGTCTCAGAGATTTAACCTGTCAGATTCCACTGTGAGGAACATAGTAAGGAAATGGAAGAACACAGGTACAGTTCTTGTTAAGCCCAGAAGTGGCAGGCCAAGAAAAATATCAGAAAGGCAGAGAAGAAGAATGGTGAGAACAGTCAAGGACAATCCACAGACCACCTCCAAAGACCGGCAGCATCATCTTGCTGCAGATGGTGTCACTGTGCATCGGTCAACAATACAGCGCATGCATAACGCCTTTTTGTATGACCAAACAACTCAATCTTTGTTTCATCAGTCCACAGGACCTTCTTCCAAAATGTAACTGGCTTGTCCAAATGTGCTTTTGCATACCTCAGGCGACTCTGTTTATGGCATGCTTGCAGAAACGGCTTCTTTCGCATCACTCTCCCATACAGCTTCTCCTTGTGCAATGTGCGTAGTATTGTTGACCGATGCACAGTGACACCATCTGCAGCAAGATGATGCTGCAGGTCTTTGGAGGTGGTCTGTGGATTGTCCTTGACTGTTCTCACCATTCTTCTTCTCTGCCTTTCTGATATTTTTCTTGGCCTGCCACTTCTGGGCTTAACAAGAACTGTACCTGTGTTCTTCCATTTCCTTACTATGTTCCTCACAGTGGAAACTGACAGGTTAAATCTCTGAGACAACTTTTTGTATCCTTCCCCTGAAAAGCTATGTTGAATAATCTTTGTTTTCAGATCATTTGAGAGTTGTTTCGAGGAGCCCATGATGCCACTCTTCATAGGAGAATCAAATAGGAGAACTACTTGCAAGTGGCCACCTTAAATACCTTTTCTCATGATTTGATACACCTGGCTATGAAGTTCAAAGCTGAATGAGGTTACAAAACCAATTTAGTGCTTCAGGAAGTCAGTAAAAAGTGGTTAGGAGTGTTCAAATCAAGAAAATGATAAGGGTGCCCATACTTTTGCACTGGTCAAATTTTGTTTAAATGCAGATTGCACATTTTCTGTTAGTACAATAAACCTCATTTGAATCCAGAAATATAACTGAGCCCATCAGTTATTAGATATATGAAACTGAAATAGCTGTTGCAAAAAACAAAATTGTTATAAAGAAAAAAGGTTAACATTAATAGGGGTGCCCAAACTTTTACATATGACTGTATATATATATATATATATATATATATATATATATATATATATATAGAATCATAGAATTGTAGAGTTGGAAGGGACCTCCTGGGCCATCTGTTCCAAGCCCCTGCTCAAAGCAGGATTCGCTAAATCATCCCAGTCAGATGTCTGTCCAGCCTCTGTTTGAAGACTTCCATTGAAGGAGAACTCACCACTTCTCGTGGCAGCTTGTTCCACTCATTGATCACTCTAACTGTCAAAAAGTTTTTTCTAATATCTAATCTGTGTCTCCTCCCATTCAGTTTCATCCCATTGCTTCTAGTCTTTCCTTGTGCAAATGAGAATAAAGTTGATCCTTCTACAATGTGACAGCCCTTTTGATATTTGTAGACAGCTATTAAGTCTCCTCTCAGTCTTCTCTTTTGCAAACTAAACAATCCCAAATCCTGCAATCTTTCCTCATAAGACAGGGTTTGCAGACCGGTCACCATTCTGGTTGCTCTTTTCTGAACTTGCTCCAGTTTGTTGATGTCTTTTTTAAAATGTGGTTCCCAAAACTGGACACAATATTCCAGATGAGGTCTGACCAAAGAGGAGTAGAGGGAAATAATGACTTCACGTGATCTAGACTGTATGCTTCTGTTAATACATCCTAGAATTGCATTTGCCTTTTTTGCTGCTGCATCACACTGTTGACTCATATTCAGTCTATGATCTATTAGTTTACCCAAGTCTTTTTCACATGTGCTGTTGCTTAGGCCTATTCCTCCCATTCTGTATATGCTTTTTCCATTTTTATTGCCCAGATGTAGTACTTTGCATTTTTCCCTGCTAAAAACCATTCTGTTAGTTGCTGCCCACTTCTCCAGTTTATTTATATCTTTTTGAATCCTCTCTCTCTCTTCTCTAGTATTAGCTACCCCCCCTAGCTTTGTGTCATCAGCAAATTTAATCAGTTTACCCTCAATTCCTTCATCTAAATCGTTGATAAAGATGTTGAACAATACAGGGCCCAGTACAGAGCCCTGTGGTACCCCACTTGAGACATTCTTCCAACTGGATGTGCAGCCATTTACGACCACTCTTTGGGTCCGATCACTAAGCCAGTTATGAATCCACCTAACAGTTGCCTTGTCCATTCCATACTTAGTCATTTTTTCAATAAGGATTGCATGAGATACTTTGTCAAATGCTTTGCTGAAGTCAAGATATACTATATCTACAGCATTTCCTTGATCCACCCAATCAGTGATTCCATCATAGAAGGAAATTAAGTTAGTCTGACATGACTTATTAGTTACAAACCCATGCTGACTCTGTTTAATCACTTCATTCTTATCCAGGTACTGACATACATGTTGTTTAATAATTTGTTCAAAGATCTTTCCTGGTATAGAAGTCAGACTCCCCGGCCTATAGTTGCCTGGGTCCACCTTCTTCCCCTTTTTGAAGATAGGAACAACATTTGCTCTTCTCCAGTCTCCTGGGACTTCTCCTGTTCTCAAAGAATTTTCAAAGATTATGGAGAGGGGTTCAAAAATTTCTTCTGCTATCTCCTTCAGTACTCTGGGGTGTAATTCATCTGGACCTGGAGACTTGAATTCATTTAGGTTAGCTAAGTGTTTCCTCACTATCTTTCTGTTTATAGATAATCTGGATTCTTCTATTCCCTTAATAGGACAGTGAAGAACAGTTGATGTTACATTTCCTTTCTGAGAGAAAACAGATGCAAAATAGGAATTTAAAAGTTCGGCCTTCTCAACATCCTGTCTTACCATTTCATCATTTTCATCCTGTAAAAATCCTATAGCATCTTTGACTTTTCTTTTACTTTTGATATATCCCCAAAATACATTATTATTGCTTTTGACATCTCTTGCAAGCCTCAATTCATTGTCAGCTTTAGCTAAACTGATTTGTGCCCTGCAGGTTCTGCAGACAGCATTATATTCTTCTTTAGATATGCCTCCCTCTTTCCATTTTATAAACATTTTTTTCTTCCTTTTTAGCATGTGCTTAAGTTCTGTGTTCATCCATCCTGGCTTCCTTAAATGCTTCCTATTCTTCCCTCTTTTTGGAATTGGTAACAATTGTGCTTTGAGAATTTCATTTTTCAAGATTTCCCATCCCTCCTGGACATTTTTGTCTTTAAGGATATCCAGCCATTGGATCCCTCCAATTCTCTTTCTGAATCCCTTAAAATCTGCCTTTCTGAAATCTAACCTTGACGTCTGAGTCTTCACAGGTCTTCCGCCTCTAGTTATCCAAAATTCTAAAATAGCATGGTCGCTACCTCCTAGGGTCCCAGCCACTTTTACCTCCTCAACCATTTCCTCCCTGTTTATAAGGATTAGATCCAATGTAGCAGTTCCCCTTGTTTTCTCCCCTACCTTTTGGAAGATAAAGTTGTCAGCAAGAGAGGATAAGAATTTCCTTGACCTGTTAGTTTTGCCTGAGAGAGATTCCCAACAAATGTCTGGATAGTTGAAATCTCCCATGACAACTATGTCATATTTTTTGGAGAATTTGGCCATTTGATGCATAAAGAGTTCATCCATATCTTCAGCTTGCACAGGCGGCCTGTAGTAAATGCCTACAATGGTGTCCTTTCCATTGTTCTGTCCTTGTATTCTTACCCAAACAGTTTCCACAGAACTCCCAGTCTCTGAAGCTTCAATCTCTGTGCAGATATACGCGTTTCTAACATACAATGCGACACCTCCTCCTCGTTTATCAAGTCTGTTTCTTGCAAATAAGTTGTATCCTTCTAGTCTTGTATTCCAATCATGTGTATCGTCCCACCAAGTTTCAGTGATTCCAATGACATCATATTTCTTTTCCTGTGTTAGTAGTTCCAATTCTCCTTGTTTGTTGCCCATGCTTTGTGCATTAGTATAGAAACATTTTAGTTTGTGATTGGTTTCTCTTTCTCCAATATTTTTATTAATTAGATTCTTTTGTCTTTGTTCTTCCTTTCCACTTCTAATAGCAGAGTTCTCAATAGCATTTGTCAGGTGTTTGGCTTTTTCTGATCTTTTGCTTCCCTTCCCACGTTGTTCTAGTTTAAAGCTCTCCTTACAAGTGTAGCAAGGCGACTTCCAAATACATGTTTTCCAGTCTTCGTAAGGTGCACCCCATCTCTAGCAAGTAGTCCATCGTAAAGGTAATTCACTCCGTGATCTACAAATCCAAATCGTTGCTGACAGCACCATCGACGTAGCCAGTTGTTCACCTGCAGAATCTTATTCCACCTCCTTGTTCCATGGCCATCCACTGGGAGTATGGAAGAGAAGACCACCTGCTCTCCCAGTTCTTTCACCTTCTTGCCTAAATCTTCAAAGTCTCTGCAGATGGTTTCCAGGTCGTTTCTTGCGGTGTCATATATATATACAATGATTTGCTGTGAATATCCAGAATATTCAGTTTCAGCCATAGATTTAATGTTTTCTGTATCTTTGTCTCCAGCTACTGACCAAAGTCATAACTGCAGTGTTTTTGTGTGTGTCTTAGTTTTACTTTCTAATCTTCTCTTTCCCTCCAATCCACAATGTATTCTGTGTAAGTTTGCAAAGCATTATGGTTTAATCCAGCCCATTTTTCCCTCCAGTACGCCATTTTTCTCTCAAGCCTGCTTCCTGTGAACATCTCATTCCTCTACTCCCCTTGTGTCAGCATCTATGGTAGGTAATCACGCTTCCCACATCTAATTCCTGTCTTAGATCACCCTGCTTAGTTAGCTCTCCCCTGGTTAGCTATTATGTATATTATGTATTCCTATGAACCCAGTACTGATTCTGTGTATATGTTTTCTATTTCATGGCGCTAATATACCCTACGTTCAATAAAAGTTTCAACTACAGTCTCCTTATTGGACCCCCAGTATAGCGGTTTAGCTGCCTGTATAAGCTGCATGAATCCTGGGTCATTAGGGAGGACAGAACAGTGAAACACAGGCTCTCCAGCTAGTGGGAATACAGAGAGAAGAGTCTTCCATCTTGCAGTGCCACAGAAAAACAACAGCTAGCCAGCTAGTGGGAACTCAGAGATAGAAGAGTCTTCCATCCTGCAGAGACCAGTTACACAGTGCCATCCAGCTAGTGCAATTCAGGGAAAAGACAACCCTTCATCCAGCTAAGGCCTCTTTCACACATCAGTTTTTTGCCGTCAGGCGCGATCCGGCTTTTTTTTGTAAAACCGGATCCGGCAAAATGCAATGCCGGATCCAGTTTTTCCCCATTGACTTGCATTAGCGCCGGAAGGCATTGCGTTTCATCCGTTTTTTGCCGGATCCGGCTACTTGTCTCATTCCGGCGTCTGGAAAAAATGGCTACTGTAACGTTTTTTGTCTCCGGCGAAAAAGCCGGAAGCGCCGGATCCGGCGCTTCCAGCTTTTTGCTACAATGAAAGTCTATGGGCGCCGGAATGCGCCGGATCCAGAAAAAGACGGATCCAGCCACCGGATCCGTTTTTTTAAGTCTGCGCATGCTCAGATCCAATTGGCCAGCCCCCAGGAAACAGATATAACCTGCTAGACGGATCCAGCAAAAAAACAGATCCGTTTCTACAGTTCTCCAAAATTTATGCCGGATCCGTTTTTTCTAAAAATAGCCGGATCCTGCCTGACGGCAAAAAACTGATGTGTGAAAGTAGCCTTACAGGAACTAGGAAATTGCAGAAATCCATCTAGATACAAGAAAGATATATATCTTTGTACCATGTTAGCCAGTAGATAGAAGAATATTTAGAACTGAGAGTCCTCAGTGGTTGATACCTTTTAATGGCTAACTGAAAAGATAGTAACAAATTGCAAGCTTTCAAGACTACGCAGGTCTCTTCATCAGGCTAGACTAATACAAAATCGGAAGAATATGTTATTCTTCCGATTTTGTTTTAGTCTAGCCTGATGAAGAGACCTGTGTAGTCTCGAAAGCTTGCAATTTGTTACCACCTTTTCAGTTAGCCAATAAAAGGTATCAAACAATGAGAAATCCATCTAGTGAGATTCAAGTCTCCGGCTACACAGAGACTAATACAGCTACAGCAATCTTTGCACAGCCAAGTATCCCTCCAAGACACCATGTCCCAAAAATCACACAGGACAAAATCTGCTACATCCGTCTCCTCAAAGACTGTATCCATCAGAAGCGCTGTCGCCATTGCCCACGCAAATGCTGAAGCCGCCAAAATGCGAGCAAGCTATGCTGAAGAGGAGATGCAACTTAAATTAGAGAAAGCACGCCTAGAAGATCAAGAGAGAAGGTCACTCTTACAGTTACGCTTAGAAAGAGATGAGCAAGAGAGAAAGATGCAGTTAGAGAAGGCATGTGAGGATGCCGCCTTAGAGAGCCTAGCAGTAAATAGAGAAGCTGCTGCAGCACTAGCCGAGACAGAATCATTAGAAGCCACGCACAACCCTGAACTGCATAGCTGTAGCAGTGTATCAAGTCTGAAGTTGCCACTGCAAGATTCGCTACAACGCACATCTCAGTATGTTAATGAACTTCCTGATCCAAACTATAACCAAGATCATGACACATCCAGTGAAACGAGTGAGAGTCATCATGAGGCTTAGCTCCAGGAAAACATGGAGCAGAACAACTCTGCTAATGTCTACCTTGCCTCTCTCCAGGTAACCATCGTGAATCACCTTGCTGACTCACATCACGTCAGACCGAAGCAATATGACACCGGCTGGCACCACCCTGAGGATACTAACAGGTATGAACACACCTCACATCACTATCAGGGTGACCCATCACCAGTATACTCTGCTGACAACCGGTTCACATCAGAATTTGCTAAGCTCATCACACGACGTGATCTGGTTGCCAAGGGATTTATGAAATTCACTGACCGCTCTTAAGGTTACAGTGCTTGGAAAGCTTCCTTCCAAAATGTCACAAGAGACTTGGGGCTACAACACAGGGAAGAGATAGACCTCTTAGTCAAATACCTAGGAGAAGAGTCAGTCAAACACGCAGTAAGGATCAGAGACATTAATATAAACCACCCCAAATCGGCCTTAAAGAGATCTGGAAGAGGATAGATGAGTGTTACGGCTCAGCAGAGGTCATAGAGAGAGCCTTGTTCAAAAGAATCGATGACTTTCCTAAAATATCTAACAAAGGTCTCCCAAAACTTAGAGAGCTAGGTTACCTGCTAAAGGAGGTCGTAGCTGCCAAATGTGAAGGTTACCTACCAGGACTCGCATATCTTGACACAGCCAAAGGTGTTAACCCTATAGTCCAAAAGTTTCCCTACAATCTACAGGAGAGGTGACTCACACGTGGTTCCACGTAGAAATACAAACACAGTGCTCCATTCCCTCCCTTCTCCATTTTTGTAGACTTTATACATGATCAAGCGACAATCAGAAATGATCCTAGCTTTGACTTTGCAATGTCATATGCCACACCGTCACCAGTTGCAAATCCATGCAGAACAACTGAGGCAGTACACAAGACTTCTTCTCCAAGTTCCAATTACAGGTCTGCTGGCCGCTCTCAATCATAGACAAAGGTGCAGGACCCTGACAAGCAGTGTCCGCTTCATCAGAACCCTCATCCTCTCCTGAAATGCAGAGCCTTCAGAGGAAAATCTATGCCAGATCGCAGAAGCTTCCTGAGAGAGAACGGTATCTGCTACATGTGCTGCTCATCCACCACTCAACTCGCCAAGGATTCTAAGGCCAGTGTAAAATGCACAGAATGTGGCACCACAGATCATAACACTGCCCTACACCCTGGCCCAGCTCCATGGAGTGCACAAAACACACCAGCTGACAGTGAGCATGGCGGGGAGGAAAGGAGCACTGATGCAGCTACGCCAGTGATTACTTCACAATGTACTGAAGTCTGTAAAGGGACAATTAGACAGTAGGTCCTGTTCTAAAATATGCCTCGTCAGAGTGTACCCAAAGGGCCATAGAGACAAAGTTGTAAGACCGTATGCTATCTTGGATGATCAAAGTAATCGATCCCTGGCTAGATCAACATTCTTTGACCTATTCAACATCAAAGGGCCAAGCACTCCTTACTCATTAAAGACATGTGCAGGTACTGTGACAACAGCGGGCAGGAAAGCCACTGACTACCAAATTGAGTCCTTAGATGGACAATTCTGCCTACCACTACCTACAATCATCGAGTGTAACCAGATCCCAGACAACAGATCTGAAATCCATACACCAGATCTGGCAATCCATCACGCTCACTTGAAACGCATAGCGCACCTTATACTGGAACTCGACCCTCAGGCACAGATAATACCGCTGTTGGGAAGAGATATCCTACAGGTTCATAAACTGAGAAGTCATATCAATTGACTCCACAATGCTCCTTATGCCCAAAAGCTAGACCTAGGATGGGTCATAATAGGAAACGTATGCTTGGGACACATGCACGCCCCATCTTCTGTGACAAGTATGCTAACAAATACATTGGAGAAAGGATGCCCATCTCTGTTTCAACCTTGCAACGAGATCCATGTCAAGGAACTACCACACAGCATCCAGCTACCCAATCATTTAATAGACTTTACTCATGACAGCAGTATGGTATCAGGAAGCTATGAGGATCAGTTGGGGTGCACAGTCTTCCAGAGAACTAAGCAAGACAACCAAGTAGCAATGTCGGTAGAGGACAAGTTGTTCTTAGAGGTACTCGTAAAAGATGAGACCAACAGCTGGGTCGCACCTCTTCCCTTCAGAACCCACAGACCACGTCTACCAAACAACAGAAATCAGGCATTAAAACATTTCTCCTCCCTTAAACATAATCTACAAAGGAAACCAGAGATGAGAGACCACTTTTTCTCTTTCATGTCAAAGACTTTTGAGAACTGCCATGCAGAACTAGCTCCCACTCTCAAAGACTCTGAAGAATGTTGGTTCCTACCCATGTTTGGAGTATACCACCCTAAGAAACTGGGCCAAATTAGAGAGGTGTTTGACTCCAGTGCTAAGTTTGATGATGTCTCCCTGAATGTTCTACTGACAGGAACAGACCTCAATAACAATCTGCTGGGAGTACTTATGCGCTTCTGTAAGGATTCCATTGCCTTTATCGCTGACATCCAGCAAATGTTACATTGTTTCCTTGTGAGAGAGAGAGACAGGAACTTCCTAAGATTCTTCTGGTACAGAGACAATGATCCTTCTAAAGAAATCACAGAGTACCGCATGAGAGTGCACATCTTCGGCAATAGCCGTTCTCCTGCAGTCGCCATCTATGGACTCAAAAGGTCAGCTCAAGAAGAAGAAACAGAATATGGATCAGATGTCAGACAATTCATAGAAAGAGACTTTTATGTTGACGACTGTCTGAAAGCCATGCCTTCAAATGAGACTGCCAGTCCTCTCAGGAGAGCTCAAGAGATTCTTGCTTGCTCTAACCTCAGGCTTCAGAAAATAGCCTCAAACAGCCAAGAACTCATGAAAGCATTCCCTTCACAAGACTTGTGTAACTGTCTCAGAGACCTGGACCTGGGGTCAGACCCCACACCAATGCAACACAGCCTCAGGCTTCTCTGGAATCTACAGTCAGACACTTTCACCTTTCAGGTTAGCCAGGAAGAAAAGCCTTTCACATGCAGAGGTGTCCTGTCGACCATCAACAGCCTGTATGATCCCTTGGGTTTTGCAGCTCCTGTTACTATACAAGGCAAAGCCATACTAAGAGACCTAACTAAGGAAGCATCTGACTGGGATGCACCTCTGCCACCTGATAAGAGAATCCAGTGGGAAGTATGGAAGAACTCTTTAGCAGCCCTCTCCAACCTGAATGTGCCAAGGCCATACACCCCTGTGCCGTCTTCAGAAATACAAAGCCAAAGACTGTATGTATTTGCAGATGCTTCTGTCAAAGCAATCGCTGCTGTTGCCTATCTCAAAACTGTGGACTCCAAATGTCAGAGTCACATTGGATTCGTTATGGAGAAGGTCAAATTTGCTCCACAACCAGAGCACACAATACCAAGATTAGAACTTTGTGCTGCAGTCTTAGCCGTTGAGTTAGCAGAGTTCATCACATCCAAGATGGACATCGACCTGAAACAGGCCAAGTTCTACTCAGACAGCAAAGTAGTCCTGGGATACATCCACAATGAAACCAGGTGATTCTATGTTTATGTCAGCAACAGAGTGCTACGAATTAGGAGATCAGTTCATCCAAAACAGTGGCATTACATCCCCACGGACCAAAACCCTGCTGATCATGCAACTAGAGCAGTTGACGCAAGTCGACTTGGGAGCACAACATGGCTCTCAGGACCAAAACTATTGTACACTGAGGAACGTTTTCCAGATACCTTTGAACTTGTGAGAGAGGACTCAAATGCTGAAATCCGACCTCAGGTGTTTACACTTCATACAATGACTCCAGCTACTCTCCTCACCCAGAAAACAGTACTATCCAGTGCCCCTCCAGGAGGATTCGACGCCAAAGTCCTCTACAACTGCTAAAGGAGACAGGTACTAAGTCTTGCCAATACATTCTGGTACAGGTGGCGCAAACAGCATTTGTCTACCCTGCAGCCACGTACGAAGTGGCACTCTACCAGGCCTCATCTGAGGATTGGTGACCCCGTCCTTGTGAAAGACTGTCAGGCCCACCGGAAACAGTGGCCACTTGGACTAGTGACTGCAACATTCCCGAGTAAAAATGGCAATGTCCGCAAAGTCAAACTAGGATGGCCAAAGGGGATGAACTTAAGACATTCTCCAGACCAGTAACAGAGCTGATCTTATTGTTGTCTTCGGACAATAAGAATAGTGACATCCGTTTGATGCCAGATGGGGAGTGTTCTGTCTCTGACATAAATCATGATCTTTGACTGTCTACTTGTTTATATATATTGTTGTGAGCTCTCTTGATTCGACTTTTGAGGCAAGGCTCCCTCTGGTGGATACTGCTGGCAGTGGTGCTGGTCAACATGATGTTAACCCAACAACTGCAGAAGATAAATGGAGGAGTGGTTTTTTTGCAAAAAAATGTATAACAAGCTGCCTCACCAACGTCAAGGTAACACGTGCCCATACCAGAAAGCGCCTGTCTTAATCCTGCTCATTTAGATACAGTTCATATGTTCAGGTATTAAATACATTAGATAGGGACTGCTTCAATACGGGTTACCTTGACGTTGGTGAGGCAGCTTGTTATACATTTTTTTGCAAAAAAACGTATAGACTAAATACCCTGTGTTTGTTATTACCTTTTATCAGCACTTGCTGACTACTGTTATATGTCTTATTGCAAGGTATTTTTGCACATTTGTCATTCTGTGCTTTTTGTTTGTGTTTCAGTCAGGGTGGAGTGAACATGGTCCAACAGACTTGTTCACATTGTGCATGTCACATGTGTGTTTTTAATCCAGTTTTTTTCGTGCTTATGCATGATTTGAGAGACCCCACCCCTCTCTTGTGTGACATGCACATAAGGAGCTGTCTTGCATCACGTGCCCATACCAGAAAGCGCCTGTCTTAATCCTGCTCATTTAGATACAGTTCATATGTTCAGGTATTAAATACATTAGATAGGGACTGCTTCAATACGGGTTACCTTGACGTTGGTGAGGCAGCTTGTTATACATTTTTTTGCAAAAAAACGTATAGACTAAATACCCTGATCATGTGTCCTTCCTATGTTCCAGCAGAGGCTGGTTCTGCATTCATCTCTGCATGTCTGGAACTCTGATCATGTGACCTGCCTAGGTTTCAGCACTGGTTCTGCTATCATCTCTGCATGTCTGGAACTCTGATCATGTGACCTGCCTAGGTTTCAGCACTGGTTCTGCAATCATCCCTGCATGTCTGGAATCCTGATCATGTGACTGCTCCCTGTGATCCTGGAGGATCTGAACTGGAAGTTCTCCCCTGGTCCTGACCCGGAAGTGGAGGTGCTATGCCCTATATCAGACCGCCCCTTCCTATGCTCAGGGCCTGAGTATTGTGTTGCTTCCCGGCATGGCTGCGTGGTCTGCTGGGTTGCTCCCTCTATTCTGTGCCCTTGAACTTTGCTCTGTCGTGTGTCTCTGCACACGCTCTGTGCTCGTATTCCGTCTCTTGCCTCGTGCTTTGTCTCGTGTTGTCCTTCGTGCTTTGTTTGTCCTCGCTATGCTTCCTTGTTATGCTATGTTCTGTACCCTGTCCCTGACGTGTCTTTCTACACGTGCAGGCCTCCGCTCTGTACCCTGTCCCTGAAGTGTCTCTCTACACGTGCAGGCCTCCGCTCTGTACCCTGTCCCTGACGTATCTCTCTACACGTGCAGGTCACCGTTCTGTACCCTGTCCCTGACGTGTCTCTCTACACGTGCAGGCCTCTGCTCTGTACCCTGTCCCTGGCGTGTCTCTCCACACGCGCAGGCCTCGTCTTGTACTTTGCCCCTGGCATGCCCTCTGCATGCGCAGGACTCTGCCTCTTACCCTATGCCTTGTCTCTGATGTTTCGTGCGCCCTTGCACTTTTCGTACTAGGCTTTGCCATGCTGTTTCGCACGCTTCTCTGTCCTGTACCTTTGCCTAGCCCTGCCTTGTGGCTCCGTCCCCTCGTGCACGCGCCTGGTCGCCATGTGCCTGCCTGTTGTGCCTCAGCCGGGCCGCTTCTAGTTGTGCTCGCCTGTGTGCCTCAGCCGTGCCCGCTGTCCAGTGCTATAGTGGTTACCGGCTGTGTGAGCCGCAGCTGTGCCGCCTCTAAGTCGTGCCCGCCTGCTTATGCCACCATCGGTACCGCCTGCCGGTGCCCCAGCCATGGTTTCCGTGCTCCCTTGCACGCGCGCTGGTTTTCGCACTGTGCCTTTTCGTGCTACTCTTGCACAAAGTCTTTTGCTTACTTTGCTCTGCTCCGAACCCTGTCTTGCCTGCTGGATTCCATAACCTGCCGACCGCTGCCAGAGGTCCGGACCTAGATGACTGCGGCCTGATGTCCGGAGCTGATTTCCGCAGTCTGATTCCTGGACCCTGTCGGTCAATGCCAGCACCCCGGATTCCGATGCCACCGTACCCTATCTTGGTCCCTGGCGTGTCCTCTGCATGCGCAGGCCTCCATCCTGTATCTCTCCCTGGTGTCTCTTCGAACTCGCAGGCCACCATCCCTGTACCTGTCCCTGGCATGCCCCTTGGCATGCGCAGGCCTCCGTCCTGTGAACCTGACTCGGGCGTGTTCGTTGACACACATCCTGTTTCTAACTTTGTCTTGTCTCCTTGCATGGAACCCTGGTTTGCTTACCGGATGTCCGGAACCTGCCGATCACCTTCAGAGCTACAGAACCTGGTGTCCCGGTTGATCGTTGACTGCTGTCCGGAGTCCGATGTCCTCGTGCCTCTGTCTACCATCTGCACGTACCATGCTTTGGACCTCGGCGTGCTCTTGCACGCACCTTGCTCTATGTACTTTGTATGTTCACATTTTGCACCTGTTATACCTTGAAGTGTTCCTCATGCTTTGGACCTTGGCGTGCCCTTGCACGCATCTTGCTTTATGTACTTTGTGTGTTCACGTTTTGCACCTGTTGTACCCAGAAGTGTTCCTTAATGAAGTTTCCTTGAACTAATGTGTTGTCTCTCCTTGTCTTGTTTCCCTGAGCCAGCCGTCTGGTCCAGCTGCTGTGGTGGCTCAACCCGTTGGTCTTGCCCCTGACACTCCCTGTATAGGGGGTGGATTCTCACTAGGTCAGCTCGCCCTAGGTGGGTGGGTGCTACGGCCCAGAGGGTCCACTCATTCAAAAGGAAAACGACTCAGCGTAAGCTGTCGCTCGTCACAGAATACTCAGGCCATGGACTCCGCTGGTACCTCGGCTACCCGTCTGATGAAGAATCTGATCTGCTCTATGTCTCCTGAACTCGCTTGAAAATGGCGGTACCCCGGCCACTCTTCTGATGTAAATCAGACCCAGCCTTTGACCTCTGAACTTGCTTGGAAATGATGGCAGCCAAAGTAAGAAGTCTTGCTTGTCTACCCCCAGTCCTCCCCACTGGATCCCCGTGTCTCGTCCGCGGCTCCTGTGTCTTGACTGGTGCAGGTGTCCGTTTCAGATGTCGGATCAACGTTGTTGGAGTGGTTTGTACTAACTCTGGATTCTGCAGAAGAATTTTTTTTTTCTTCTTTCCAGCCTCGGTAAGAGAGGGCTTAAGGAGGGGGGTACTGTCATGTCCGCCATGGCTGTCATGTCCGCCATGTCTGTTTTGCCTCATGACCCCTGGAGCGGTGTGCACGCGCATCTCATGTCTGCTATCCTGCATGTTCCCTAGAGCACTGTGCACACTCACCTCATGACTGTTGAGCTGCGGGATGCCTACGTTTCTGCTCTGCCTTCTGTGATCGTCTCGTCATGTCTAGAACCCCTGATCATGTGTCCTTCCTATGTTCCAGCAGAGGCTGGTTCTGCATTCATCTCTGCATGTCTGGAACTCTGATCATGTGACTTGCCTAGGTTTCAACACTGCTTCTGCTATCATCTCTGCATGTCTGGAACTCTGATCATGTGACCTGCCTAGGTTTCAGCACTGGTTCTTCAATCATCCCTGCATGTCTGGAATCCTGATCATGTGACTGCTCCCTGTGATCCTGGAGGATCTGAACTGGAAGTTCTCCCCGGTGCTGACCCAGAAGTGGAGGTGCTATGCCCTATATCAGACCGCCCATTCCTATGCTCAGGGCCTGAGTATTGTGTTGCTTCCCAGCATGGCTGCTTGGTCTGCTGGGTTGCTCCCTCTATTCTGTGCCCTTGCACTTTGCTCTGTCATGCGTCTCTGCACACGCTCCATGCTTGTATTCCGTCTCTTGTCTCGTGCTTTGTCTCGTGTTGTCCTTCGTGCTTTGTTTGTCCTCGCTATGCTTCCTTGTTATGTTATGTTCTGTAACCTGTCCCTGACGTGTTTTTCTACACGTGCAGGCCTCCGCTCTGTACCCTGTCCCTGACGTGTCTCTCTACACGTGCAGGCCTCCGCTCTGTACCCTGTCCCTGACGTGTCTCTCTACACGTGCAGGTCACCGTTCTGTACCCTGTCCCTGACGTGTCTCTCTACATGTGCAGGCCTCTGCTCTGTACCCTGTCCCTGACGTGTCTCTCTACACGTGCAAAAACATGTAAATCAAAAAGCCGCGGAGACACCATCACATGTTTCTCAACGCAAGCAATGACTAGCCAGGTCTTTCCCCGGGAAGAAACAACCACGGGAAGGGCAGTCTCCAATGAAGGAAACCACCTATGCCAAAACATGGTATACATCCACAGACAGCTGTTTCGGGGTATTGCCCCTCATCAGTGTGGAGTAGGAAACTGGCTAGTAGGAGCAATGCCTAGTAAAAGACTGTGAAAAATGAGGATGAATGACCTCATGGAGATCAACATCCAACACTGCGGAGACACCATCACATGTTTCTCAACGCAGTGATGCTAGAGCAATGCCCCCATCCCTTATGGGAAATATGCAGGCCTCCGCTCTGTACTCTGTCTAGTCCCAAGGCTCTCCCTTGGCCTGGCTCTGGGCTTCGGCCTACGCTCTGCTGCTAGATTCTGTCCCTGTCCCTGGCATGTCACTCCACACGCGCAGGCCTCGTCTTGTACTTTGCCCCTGGCATGCCCTCTGCAAGCGCAGGACTCTGCCTCTTACCCTATGCCTTGTCTCTGATGTTTCGTGCGCCCTTGCACTTTTCGTACTAGGCTTTGCCGTGCTGTTTCGCACGTGTCTCTGTCCTGTACCTTTGCCTAGCCCTGCCTTGTGGCCCCGTGTCCTCGTGCACGCGCCTGGTTGCCCTGTGCCTGCCTGTTGTGCCTCAGCCGTGCCGCCTCTAGTCGTGTTCGCCTGTGTGCCTCAGCCGTGCCCACCGTCCAGTGCTATAGTGGTTACCGGCTGTGTGAGCCGCAGCTGTGCCGCCTCTAAGTCGTGCCCGCCTGCTTATGCCACCGTCGGTACCGCCTGCCGGTGCCCCAGCCCTGGTTTCCGTGCTCCCTTCCACGCACGCTGGTTTTCACACTGTGCCTTTTCGTGCTACTCTTGCACAAAGTCTTTTGCTTACTTTGCTCTGCTCTGAACCGTCTTGCCTGCCGGATTCCGTAACCTGCCGACCGCTGCCAGAGGTCCGGACCTAGATGACTGCGGCCTGATGTCCGGAGCTGATTTCCACTGTCTGATTCCAGGACCCTGTCGGTCGATGCCAGCACCCTGGATTCCGATGCCACTGTACCCTATCTTGGTCCCTGGCGTGTCTCTTCGCACGCGCAGGCCACCGTCCCTGTAACTGTCCCTGGCATGCCCCTTGGCATGCGCAGGCCTCTGTCCTGTGAACCTGACAAGGGCATGTTCGTTGACAAACATCCTGTTTCTAACTTTGCCTTGTCTCCTTGCATGGAACCCTGGTTTGCTTACCGGATGTCCGGAACCTGCCGATCACCTTCAGAGCTACAGAACCTGATGTCCCGGTTGATCGTTGCCTGCTGTCCGGAGTCCGATGTCCTCGTGCTCTGTCTACCCTCTGCATGTACCATGCTTTGGACCTCGGCGTGCTCTTGCATGCACCTTGCTCTATGTACTCTGTGTGTTCACATTTTGCACCTGTTGTACCCTGAAGTGTTCCTCATGCCTTGGACCTTGGCGTGCCCTTGCACGCATCTTGCTTTATGTACTTTGTGTGTTCACGTTTTGCACCTGTTGTACCCAGAAGTGTTCCTTAATAAAGTTTCCTTGAACTAACGTCTTGTCTCGCCTTGTCTTGTTTCCCTGAGCCGGCCGTCTGGTCCAGCTGCTGTGGTGTCCTGCCCTTGACACTCCCTGTATAGGGGGTGGATTCTCACTAGGTCAGCTCGCCCTAGCTGGGTGGGTGCCATGGCCCAGAGGGCCCACTCATTCAAAAGGAAAATGACTCAGCGTAAGCTGACGCTCGTCCCATACAGTGATTTGCTGAGAATATCCATAGTGTTCAGTTTCAGCAATAGATTTAATGTTTTCTGTATCTTTGGCTCCATCTACTGACCAAAGTCATAACTGCAGTTTTATTGTGTGTCTTAGTTTCACTTTCTAATCTTCTCTTTCCCTCCAATCCACAATGTATTCTGGGTAAGTTTGCAAAGCATTATGGTTTAGTCCAGCCCATTTTTCCCTCTAGTTCACCATTTTCTCTCATGCCTGCTTCCTGTGAACATCTCATTCCTCTACTCCCCTTATGTCAGCATCTGTGGTAGGTAGTCACGCTTCCCACATCTAATTCCTGTCTTAGATCACCCTGCTTAGTTAGCTCTCCCCTGGTTAGCTATTATGCATATTATGTATTCCTATGAACCCAGTACTGATTCTGTGTATATGTTTTCTATTGTAGTTTCACTGCGCCAATATACCCTACGATCGATAAAATACAGATTCAACTACACTCTCCTTTTTGGACCCCTGGTATAGTGGTTTAGCTGCCTGTATAAGCTACATGAATCCTGGTTCATTAGTGAGGACAGAACAGGGTCCATGATACTGTATCGAGCAACATATGGGGCCATTATACTGTATTGATCAATATACGGGCCCATTATTCTGTATGGAATAATATATGGGGCCCATTATACTGTAGGGAGCAATATATATGGTCCATTATACTGTATGGAGCAGTATACGGGGCCCATAATACTGTATGGAGCAATATATGGGGCCTATAATACTGAATGGAGCAATATATGGGGCCCACAATACTGTATGAAGCAACATACGGTCCCCATAATACTGTATGAAGCAATATACGGGGCCCATTATACTTATATACAATAATTTTGTATATCTCATTAAATCTATGACAAATAAAAATAAATTGAAATGACAAAAAAATAATTTAAAATATTGAAATGTATTAATTCATCAGAAAAACATGACAGTAATCAGCAAGTGCTGTATAACAAATACAGGGTATTTAGTCGATACGTTTTTTTGCAAAAAATGTATACCAAGCCGCTTCACCACGTCACGGTAACCCTTCACGAAGAAGTCCCTATCTAATGTATTTAAAACCTGAACATGTGAACAGTGTCTAAATGAACAGGATACAGACAGGCGCCTCCTAGTGTTTGGGCTTGTGGTGTAAGACAGCTCATTTATTTAGGAGGCGCCTGTCTGTATCCTGTTCATTTAGACACTGTTCACATGTTCAGGTTTTAAATACATTAGATAGGGACTGCTTCGTGAAGGGTTACCGTGACGTGGTGAAGCGGCTTGGTATACATTTTTTGCAAAAAACGTATCGACTAAATACCCTGTATTTGTTATACAGCACTTGCTGATTACTGTCATGTTTTTACTGCAGAGTATTTTTTGCAAATTTGTCATTTTGTGTCCTCTTGTTGTGTTTCAGCCATTGGGTGGTGTGAGCATTGTCTGACCGACTTGTTCACACTTGTGCATGTCACATATGTTTTTAATCCGTTTTTTCCTTGCTCAGCATGGTTTGGGAGACCCCACCCCTCTCCTGTGTGACATGCACATAAATGAGCTGTCTTACACCACAAGCCCATACACTAGGAGGCGCCTGTCTGTATCCTGTTCATTTAGACACTGTTCACATGTTCAGGTTTTAAATACATTAGCTAGGGACTGCTTCGTGAAGGGTTACCGTGACGTGGTGAAGCGGCTTGGTATGCATTTTTTGCAAAAAACCTATCGACTAAATACCCCGTATTTGTTATACAGCACTTGCTGATTACTGTCATGTTTTTACTGCAGAGTATTTTTTGCAAATTTGTCATTTTGTGTTTTCTTGTTGTGTTTGGAAAATGGAGGCTGTTGGTAAAGTCCACAAAAGTTGACTTTTTGCGGCAAAGAGAACAATCAAATTCTTATCACAATTCCATCAAGATAATTTGAATAAAGACTTAGCTTACTCTCAATCTAAAGTGCATATGCAAAAAAGTTGTTTCAAATCTTACAATTATCTAATTTTTAAAGTGATTAATGCAAAATGGTGCTACTATCCTATCTTAAAAAGTGGGTATAAGTATAGCAATTGTCTTAATTGACCAACAGATGGTAATATTGCCTCACAATAGGATATTCATATAAAAAGTCGAGCTTCATATCATTACAACAGTTCAAAAAATAATAAATTAATAAATTGTTTTGCTACATTGCCAGGACTCAAGCACTAAGAAGGCTAGCACAATTCACATTACACTATATATTTATTTGAACCCTGTAACACTACAATTAAAGATGGCATTATATCACCATACTGGTACTTCACGATGCCTATAGAATATTAGCAAAAAGTGACAGGGACAGAAAGTTATAAGATATAGTTCCAGTGATTCAATGTATGATATCATATAAGATGTGATAAAATACCTTAGTGCCACTATGATATACTTAGGGCTGCTGTTAGGACTTTCAGCCTCCTGCCCTGAAGGCGTGTTTTGCCCTGCTTCTTCTGGGGGCGTGTCCTAAACAAAGAGGCATGTGTGCATAAATACAAAGCCTCTCCAATCAAAAAAATTCCCTGGTGTGACATTAGTAGTTGTTATGTAGGTAGTGCGCATGCGTGAATACGGAAAATCCACCAACATAGGTTGCTGCTAGTCCCATGGCGCATGCGCGGGCTACGCAGCACATTCTTTGTAATGTTGCATAACGGCAGCGATTCTGTGGGACACAATCTCACCACCGCATACTCTAACGTGGCAGGGAAGGTGGTGACCACATCCTGATCAGCGGACGTCAGTGCTAGATGTCCACACAGTCCGAAGACGCACACTAGCCCACACAACGCCAGTCACTGCCCGTATGTCAGACTAGTAAAATAATCTAATATTGGAAAAAAAATTGCTAAAAATTTGTTAAATAAGTGATGTAATGTAATAAAATAATGAATGGGTGAATTAATCAGGAAGAATTGGAAAATGCAGTGAATGGTGAAGGTGAATAAGTGAGAATATGGATGATGACATGATAAATAGTAATGAGTGAAAATTATGATCCTGTACATATGTTGAATATAAAAGTCAGGAAAAAAAGAAATGAACAAATATTGTATGTAAGTGAAATTAAAGTGAGAAATATGAAAAAATATCATGAGCCAATAATGAATAGGGTGAATATGATGATGTTGTGAAGGAAAAATATGAAAATAAATAATGAAAAAATAAAATATGAGAAACTAGTTGGGCTGTGCAAAATTTTTGCACATTGGTTGTCTGGGGCGCAGGCAATTTCAGAAAAGCAAGTTGGTCAAATGTAAATGTATTTCATGAGATGATGAACACAGACAGGTATTTATAAATGTAGATTGGTAATAAAATAAATTGGTTTGATAAGTAGAGGCCAAAAAATGTGTTCCGGTTGAGTTGCCACCTGCAGGTCATTGTTTCTTTCTGCAGGTTTATGAAAATGAATGTTTAAACTGTATTTAGTGATAAAATCATGAATGTGCGGTTTGTTTGGCTGTTTTCTTGCTGAAGGGGACAAGTTTACCTTTCAAATGGTGTATCATCTGTGTCAGGGGTGGACCTACCGCCCGTGCAGCCCGTTCATTGAACGGGGGCCCCGGGGGAGAGGGGGCCCTTCCAGCCTCCAGCACTGCATGGCTAATTCATGGCTCCCAAGTTCCAACCGTCCCGATTCCCACATTGCACTGAGCCGCCACGCCCCCCCATCCACCGACGCCATGCTCGCCATCCCAGATAGACGCACTGCAGCCTGCAATGATGTGGCTGGGCTGTGTGTGTTCTGTGCGCAGAGGACCTGTGAGAGGGGAGGAGTCAGGGGTCACATGATCAGGGGCCGTGTCTGCCTCTGTGTCTGTCTGCAATCTGCAGGACCCTGCTGTGCTGGTTGTCATGGTGCTGGCTGGATGAGGAAAAGTTTCTGTGTGGGGTCAGGAGGGTTTTACAGTGTGGATGTAGCAGAGCCGTGTGTGTTCTAGGTGTACAGAGCAGAGCCATGTGTGTACGAGGTGTACGGAGCAGAGCCGCGTGTGTATGAGGTGTGCAGAGTGGAGCCGTGTGTGTACGAGGTGTACGGAACGGAGTCACGTGTGTGCGAGGTGTACGGAGCGGAGCTGCGCATGTACGGAGCGGAGCTGTGTGTGTATGAGGTGTACGGAGCCGTGTGTGTACGAGGTGTACTGAGCGGAGCCGTGTGTGTACGAGGTGTACGGAGTAGAGCCACGTGTGTACGAGGTGTACGGAGCAGAGCCACGTGTGTATGAGGTGTACGGAGTGGAGCCGCGAGTGTAAGAGGTGTATGGAGCTGAGCCACACGTGTACGGAGCAGAGAAGCGTGTGTACGAGGTGTACGGAGCGGAACCGTGTGTGTACGAGGTGTACGGAGCGGAGCCCCATGTGTATGAGGTGTACAGAGCGGAGCCACAAGTGTATGAGGTGTACGGAGCGGAATCGCATGTGTACGAGGTGTACGGAGTGGAGCCGCATGTGTGCAAGGTGTACAGAGCGGAGCCACATGTGTATGAGGTGTACAGAGCGGAGCAACGCGTGTATGGGGCGTATGGAGCAGAGACGCGTGTGTACAGAGCGGAGCCGCACGTGTACGAGGTGTACGGAGTGGAGCCGTGTGTGTACGAGGTGTACGGAGCAGAGTCGTGTGTGTACTTGGTGTATGGAGCGGAGCTGTGTGTGTACGGAGTGGAGCCATATGTGTACTGGATGTATGGAGCGGAGCCAAGTGTATACGATGCATACAAGTGGGCTTTTCCCACGGACACAGGAGTACACGGCAGAGCCCCGAGGAGCACTTTAAAACTCGCACATGACGTTCCACCGGAAGTGATGTGCTGGAAGCTGACCGGAAATGAGGTAATTTCATGAGGAGATTGTGGCGGAATCAGGAATGCTTCAGATCCATCACCATGTCCTCCTCCGACAGTGCGGACAGCAGGATAGCCTTGGAATCAGGGATGCCGGCCACGTGAGCGGATCATGATATGTCCTGCATTGGGAGGCTCAGGTGGGCATTACAATGGGAGCTGGGCTGCTATAGTATCTTTATAGAATCTTTCTTTCTTTCTCTCTCTCTCTTTCTTTCTCTCTGTTTCTTTCTCATTCTCTTGTTCTGTCTTTCCCTCTTTTTCTTTCTCTCTCTGTTCTTTCTTTCTCTCTCTAATCTTTCTTTTTTTTCTTTCTCTCTCTGTTCTTTCTTTCTCTCTCTGTTCTTTCTTTCCCCTCTTTCTTTCCTCTCTTTCTTTCTTTTTCTCTGTTCTTTCATAACTTCTTTCTTTCTCTCTCTGTTCTTTCTCTGTCTCTCTCTGTTCTTTCTATCCCCTCTTTCTTTCTCTCTCTGTTCTTTTTTTCTCTCTCTCTGTTCTTTTTTTCTGTCCCCACTTTCTTTCTCTCTGTGTTCTTTCTTTCTTTTTCTTTTTCTCTGTTCTTTCTTTATTTCACCTCTTTATTTTTCTCTGTTCTTTCTTTCTTTCTTTCTTTCCCCTTTCTTTCTCTCTCTCTGTTCTTTCTTTCGCTCCCTGCTCTTTCTTTCCCCTCTTTCTTTCTCTCTGTTCTTTCTCTCTCTGTTCTTCTCTCTGTTCTTTCTCTCTCTGTTTTGTCTTTCTCGCTCTCCTTTCTTTTTCTTTCTTTCCTTTCTTTCTTTCTCTATTTTCTTTTTTCTCTCTCTCTCTGTTTTCTTTCTTTCTTTTACTTAGTACCAGTCAATGTGCCCACAGTACCAGCCACTATGCCCATAATGCCAGCAACTATGCCCCTAATAGCAATCAGTGTGATCAGCAGTGCTATATGGGTGCGGCTGGGTGAGGACATGGGTGTGACTAGTCGCAAAATGGGTGAGGTCGGGGGCATGGCCTAAAACTTGTGCCACAGCCTTTGTTCCTCTTTCCCTTCTTCAAAAGTTGGGAGGTGTGCTAATTATTTACCTATTCAAATTTACCATGTGGAGCGCCACGGAGCCGAGGCACAAGGAGGAGAGCAGCGCTGCAGGAGGCATGCTGGAGTGGGTCCTGAGAGTGCGAGCGCCGGTGCAGAGGAGCCAGTCCTGAGGTGAGATCAACGTCAGTGCTGTGCTGCACTGCCACTGTGGGGAAGGAGACGAGGAGACAGACTGACTGTCACTCACTGTGCGTGTGGTGCTGGCTGGCCGGTGGCTGCAGCACCAGCGTCAGTGTGTGTCTGTGAAGTCACTGTGTCCTGTGCCCCATAACTAAATGCTGCAGCTCAGGAATGTGCGGACAGTAGATGGATCCTCTTGGTCTGGCCTGCCCTGCCTGCTCCAGGTAAGAGTACCAGAGCTGAGCAGGACTGAGTTTGCATATGTGACTCACCTGCAGTGAAGTGTGCAATCCTCCAATTTGCCATGAAATAGGCTGGGCAAGCAGATCATCAAGCTGGAAAGCCTCCAAGGCAAATGTTTGGATTTGTTTGTGATGTCTGTAAGCAGCTTTGTGGTAGTGTGCTTTGGGTAGTGTGGTGCCACCTGCAGGCCATTTTTCCTTACTGCAGGTTTATGAAAATTAATGTTTAGACTGTATTTTGTGATCAAATCGTGGATGTGTGGTTTGGCTATTTTCTTGCTGAAAGTTTAAACTTGCTGAAAGTTTACCTTTCAAATGGTGTATCATTTGTGTGTGTGGGTGGAGTATGAACGGAGATACAATTAATCACCGAAAAACAGTGTTTAGAAATAATAGAATAGATATCTGTGAAATGAAATTGTGATTTTACTTACCTATCACCTCAGGTACAGAAAAGAATGTGAAAAAGATAAAAAGGCGAGATTAAAATGAACAGAATCTAGAAAACCACAGGGAAAATTGTAGAAGAGAGGTTGTTAGAAGCATAGTTGCTATAAGTATATATTAATTACATATACATATTATATTCCTTTTTTATAAAAAAAAAACAGATATGTATGGGCAAAAATCACCATAACATAAGATTTTTTGGAACAGACAAGAATTGGCTAAGGAAATAACAATGGAATATAATTCCCATACTTCTTTTTTAGCCATTTAATACTCCTTATATCAGTGTTGTGGATAATACCACAATATTAGATTGGAAATAAACAAATGCCTCCGATCAGTGTATAAATGAACCAAAGAAGAAGACAATGTCCGTAGGAAAAACATTTTTAGTTCCGATTACTTCATGTCCTTCATTTTTCTTTCCAAAGGAGAGAAATAGTTCTTTAAAGTTATTCTAAATTTCTTTTTTCAGATTTAACCCCAAGACATCAGACAGTCCTCACAACGATCGATGCCATCACTGAAACATCATGTAAGTATTTCTCAGACTAGAATTAATAAAGAACAATAATTGAAACCATATCCTAAATTGAATAACCCAATAACACTAAAATCCTAAAACCACTCTAAATAACAATGATAACATCCCTCCAAATAAAATACTCCTCTAAATTACTAATCCTACTTAAATTACAAACCCTCATGAATGTTATATTAACCTACATAAAGAAAAGCCCGGAAGCCAAAACTTTCATTTAGGCCTTGTGGTTTTAATGAACCAAGTTTTAAAATCCACCAACTTTCTTTTTTTTGCCAACTATTTACCAAAATACCCACCTCTGAATCCCATAGTGACTAGATTAATTCCTTAAATTTTGAGGAGGTTGGGGTTATATTGATGGAACTTCTTGAAGTGCCTGGGAAGTGTTTTAAGATTAGAATCATCGGTTGTGCCTTTAGCTTTTACTATATCCAAACAATGCTCTCTAGTTCTAACTTTTAATTCTCTGCTCATGAGACTGACGTAAATTTTCTGGCATGGACATTCAGCCTGATAAATTACACCCTTGGAATGACATGTTATGTGTTTACGTATCTCGTAAGTCCTAGAGCCATAGTAATTTTTGACGTGTTTGCTTTTTATTACATTTCCACAAGCTTTACTTAACCCACATGAAAATATCCATGGGTTTCATTTCCAATTTTATCTCTTAGTTGTTTCAGTTCAAAATGGCTGTGGACCACGAGATCATGTAAATTTTTGGAACGTCTAGCCTCAGTGGAAGGACTGGGAGCTAAAATTCTTTTTAAAATAGGATCAGTTGATAAAATGTCCCAATGACGTGCTATGATTTGTTTAAAATCATACCATTGCGAATGAAAATTAGTAATCAGTCGTACCTCATCTTCTGTTGTCCTTTTTAAATCTTTTGAATTATTTTTGTATAACAGAAAATTTCTTGAAGTATTTCTGGCTCATTGAAAGCCTTTTTTGATGTTGCGATGACTATAGCCTCTTTCTTTCAAGCGTACTGATAGTTGTTTGGATTGTGTCAGGAAATCACTTTGTTCAGAACAGATTCTTTTTAATCTTAAAAATTGCCCAACTCGTATGCCTTTATTCGTAGATCTTGGATGAGATCTTAGATGTGGCCTGAAGAAGTGAATTAGTCGCGGTTGGTTTTCTGAATATGGTAGTGGTTAGATTGTGATCCCCATCGGGAACAGTGCCAATAATGTCTGTAAAGTGCTGTAGAATTAATGGCGCTATATAAAGGAGTGAAATAAATAAATAACACCGCACTGTGAAACCTTGGAATATGGCCAAAACCTTATAAAATTATAGGGACATAAACAGGTATTTGTTGTGTCCATTCAGGGTGGCCAACCGTCCAGAAATTTCACTACAATCTGTAAAAAATAGGCCACTTTTTTACCTATCTGTAAATAAATTTAAGGCTTCATTGATTTTTTTGGTAGCTGAAGAAACTTGAACATATTATTTTAATTTTAATTATCATTTCACAGTTTACAGTGAATGCAGCAGATGTCTTCATGTCAGAATTATGCACTGTAGACATGTATCGCTTATAATCATAATGATTTATTATGGCTTTCCAATGTGCCATAAGAAATATTATCTGTGATTTTTTGATCAACCGTCCAGAATAAATAAAAAGTCAAGATGGCAACCCTGTGTCCATCGTGGATGTTAAAGCCAGCAATTTAATGGAAGAGGAACAATACAATAAAACAGACACGACAATGACAAATGCATTTCATATATTCATGGTATCAGGGGGAGACCACGAGAGAGAGAGGCCAGAAGATATCTGGTTACACAAAATCCTGCATTGATTAAAGTTGCTTCATCATCCTACTAAACTGTGCAGGTTTCCCTTGCTCTGCCATGGCAAGGGTTAATTTAGTTGAACTCCTGGAGCTCTCCATCCTGAATTGCCTCAGCTGTTCTGTGTTTGCCACTCTCCACTGGTATTTATTGCTGGCCTCTGGCTCTTGGGAATTGCCCGTGATAGTTCTTATTTCCTGGTCAGGCGTTGAAGGAGAAATTAAGTGTTTGCAGTAGGTGGTTGGAGAGTTGTTCAGGAGATGTCTGCTTGGAATTGGTTTGCATGATTTTCCTCATACCTCTCCTATTTGATTTCCCCTACCTATCCCTCACCTGTGTTCCATTCTGTTGTTTTCTGAGTATATTCGTATGATTGTAGTTTTCTTTCTGTCTGTCTACCCTTGTCTGTCTGGTTAGTGTAATCCTATACACTTCATCCTCACGTCTCCCTTGGTCAGGGAGGGAACAGATAAGGTTTAAGATAGAAGAATAGCAAGGTAGGTGACCCCAGCATCTCCATATTCCAGGGTAATCCATGGGACACTGATAGACGAGAGCGCTTCCTAGTTCGCAAGATCAGGTAGACCCATCGTCCCTAGTCACTACATGACACTTGGTATATGACATAACAGAGGCAGTAAGTATGAGCAATAGATACTCAGACAATGGTGAAATAACTGGCTAGGTTTATAGTATATTGTAGGGCTTGATGTCACTAAAAGAATAAAAAGAGAAACACTATTCCTTTCCTCCTACCATTTCTTAGAGCCCCCTTTTCCAAATTACATAATGTAAAATATTTCATCCAAACTCTCAGCATAGTTCGACATTTATACGGTATTAAACAAGCGCCAATTGACTTGCTACATCGTTAAAAAAAACATAATGACATTAGAGGTCATGAAGGGTAGGTCATCATTTTCCAATACTGGGAAACTCTTTTAAGTTTCCATGTTTCTATGAACTTGATATTCTTTCATTGCTTCATGGTGTCTTCAGGTTAGGTGGGATGAGGTGATCCATAAGTGGCTAAGATGTCACAGCCCCCGGTAATGTGACCCTGCACAAAGACGGTTACCTATTTTACCTGTGCAAACATTTGGTAACTGATCTGACTTAGCAGACTTAGCAGATGGCTTTCTGCTTCATGAAGTATTCATTCTAACGCATGCTTCAAGTCGAGCTGTTGGCTTTATTAGACAGCTTTGAGGTTATACGTTATGTAGAAGGGATCCCCAGCTATATTAGTTTTCTCTTCTTCTGTCTACAGTAACTATAAATCTGCTGTACTTTTTTTCTTGGTAGATAAAGTATAAGGGTACGTGCACACGCTGCGGATTGGGGAGCAGATTTGGCCGCGCGGATTTTGTAAAATCTGCAGGTAAATGTGCAGGTCAAAAGACCTGCGGTTTTACCTGCGGATTGCTCTGCGGTTCTGCCCTGCGGTTTTTCATCTCCTCAATGGAGGAGATGGCAAACCGCAGCGGAATCCGCAGAAAGAATTGACATGTCAATTCTTTCTGCGGATTGAAAACCGCAGCAAAACCGCGCTGTTTTCGTTTTCCATAGGCTATAAAGGTACTGTACACCGTACAGCAGAATCCTCAGCGTGTGCATACACCCTAACAGCCTTGTTCCTATTAGTAAGCAAGGTTCTCAAGGAAAAAATATAAGCAAAGCATTGCAAGTATATGAAGTACACATATTAAATAATTCTGCCTAAGTTGTAAAATAACAAAATCAAACTTTTCACCTATTTTATCTCCCCCTCCCCCCCCTGTGCTCCAACATAAAGCCTTTCCACCAAAGCACAAATACTCAAGAAGATTGTAACCACAGAGGTGCCTAATGGTTATAATGTGGTAAACTGTAGAAGGGTGACTCGGCAGAGAGATCCTCAAGCTCTCTCTTCATAACTGTATCAATGTACTTTACCTGCCCAGGTACTCTTTCGATCATTGATACATGCCCAATAAGTGTTTGGTGTCTATTTTATTCCTTCTATCTCCATTCTAATACTGTCAAAGCGAAGAAAAGAGTGGGGTCCTCTTGACATGGCATCCGAGGTGGCACTTTCCCTTTCACCATTATGTGGACATTAGTGGCTGAAGAACCATCAACTTACTTTGAGGGAAAGCCACCATTACCATTAATGTACAGTGCAAGGAAATAACATTGATAACATATAATAAGGCAAATACTTTTGTGCCCACAGCTAAGAATGTGGAATACAGAATACACTTCTATATTGATTGTACTTCAACCTACAAATAACTTATATTGAGCGGAGTGTACAGTTTGTAAGTTGTGCCACTTGCCCCTTAAGTGCGCATGCGGAATCATCTGTTGTGTGTTGTTGTGCAAATAACAACGTGAGCATTCATCGGCTGTATCGAAACAAGGTTGCTCACCGCCATGTGGTGGATGTCTCTGTTCCTGTTTGCAGGGATTGAGCTGTGCCAAACTGCAGAGGACTGAAAACAAATGAATGTTAAGCTGTGAAGTTTATTGGAATTTTACTTTCAGTTTGAAAGTTTTTGCATCAACTTCAGACCGATTTTTAATACACTATTGTGACTACAGCCTAATGATGCTGATGATGTGTGTAACGTGCTGTGGAAAATGATGTTGCTTTATACTGTAAGTATGAAAAAATAAATACATAAATGTAAAACTACACAGCTAGAATATTGCTGATGATCGTGATTAGTGGTTATCATTCTTAAAAAAAAAGCACACACAGGTGTGAAGGAAGCAGCTGCTGATTGGCTGCATGGCTTGCGTTACATAACAATGTCGCGTGGTGCCGACATCACCAGTACAGCTATCACATCGGAGGTGAGCATGGGTGAAATTATTTTATATCGAGGAACTATGGTGATTGAGAAGGGGTTTTCAGAGTAGTGGACAACCTTTTTAAAATGTTAAATTGTAACAATTTTGAGCCAAAAATTCTGACATGCAAAAAATCACTAGATGGGAGCTTGAATAAATTTCTGCAAAAATATTGCGACTTTTTAAAAAAGTCACAAATAGTAAATTGTCTGAAAACACCTGGATTACAAATACATGCCCAGAAAGGCAAACAGAGTAAACAGGTGAAAAAGTAGAGAGTAGACTTTAAAATAGCCACAGCCTAGAAGAATTTGGCAAAACAAAAAACTTAAAACAGGAAAGAATTAGGCAAATAATACAGTGGCATGTAAAGGTTTGGTCATCCTTGGTCAAAATTACTGTTATTGTGCACAGTTAAGCAAGTTGAAAATGAAAAGATCTCTAAGGCTGGTTTCACATTAGCGTTTGAAGGCGCAGAGGACGTTCGCCATGAAGCTCCGCCCCCTGTTGCGCCTCCTCCGGTCAGCTCTGCCTATGGGCACATGCCGCTGCATGCGGCCTGCGTACCCTATCTTTAGCATTGGGTACACAGGCCTAGCGCAGGTATGCTTTTGCCGCCGCATGCGTCCTTTTGACGGTGCGGCGACCTGCGCCAAACGCAACATGTTGCATTTTGGTGCGATCGCCACACCGTCAAAAGGAGGACGCATGCTGCGGCAAAAGCATACCTGCACACGGCCTGTGTACCCAATGCTAAAGATAGGGTACGCAGGCCGCATGCAGCGGCATGCACCCATAGGCGGAGCTGACCGGAGGAGACGCGGCAGGGGCGGAGCTTAACAGCGAGCATCCGCTGCGCCTCCAAACACTAATGTGAAACTAGCCTAAAAGGGCTAAAGTTGAAGATTATACATTTCCTTTGTATTTTAGGAAATATATATAATATATGCAGCATATTGTCATGCCCATCATGCCGGCCATGCTGCTTGCGCTGCATGATCCCCATTGTCATGCCTGTCATGCCTCATTGTCCCCAGGTCCGAGTCCCTGCGGGCGCCCCGCGAGTCTCGCAGTGTGCACACGCACCTCATGACTGTTATGCTGCAAGATCTCTGGAAGCAGTGTGCACACATACCTCATGACTGTTATGCTGCAAGATCTCTGGAGCAGTGTGCACACGCACCTCATGACTGTTATGCTGCAAGATCTCTGGAAGCAGTGTGCACACATACCTCATGACTGTTATGCTGCAAGATCTCTGGAGCAGTGTGCACACGCACCTCATGACTGTTATGCTGCAAGATCTCTGGAAGCAATGTGCACACATACCTCATGACTGTTATGCTGCAAAATCTCTGGAAGCAGTGTGCACACGCACCTCGTGACTGTTGTGCTGCAATATGTCTGGAGCAGTGTGCACGCGCACCGAACTATCATGCCTGCCATGTCTGGTATGCCGCATGACTCCTGGAGCAGTGTGCACATGCACTGAACTATCATGCCCGTTATGTCTTATGCAGCAAGACCCCTGGAAGCAGTGTGCACACGCACCTCGTGACTGTTGTGCTGCAAGATGCCTGGAGCAGTGTGCACGCGCGCCTCATCTCATGGCTGCCTGCCATTGCCAGTGTGCATGTGCGTTTTACCTCATGGCTGCAGGCAGTTGCTCTGTGACCAGCCGTCTCTGCTCTGCCTGCAGCAATCCTCTGTGTTCCTGGACTCCCTGATCATGTAACCCTCTCTATGTCCAGCAGTATCTGATCCAGCAATCCCTTCAATGGTCCAGGACTCCCTGATCATGTGACCCTCTCTATGGTCCAGCAGAATCTGGTGCCCCTGGTGTGCATCTAGCACGCGCAGGACCTTGAATCTTGAATCCTGGCGGCTTCCTTAGCGTGCCCAGGACCTTGGACCTTGAACCCTGGCGTGTCTCCTATACACGCACCATGCCTAGTGTGTTGAACCCTGCCTTGAACCTTGCCTTGGACCCTGGCGTGTCCCTAGCACGCACCCTGCCTTGAACTTTGGCTTGGACCCTGGTGTGTCCCCTAACACGCACCATGTCTTGAACACTGAACCCTGGTATGCTTGTCGGATGCCCGGATCCTGCCGATCGCCATCAGAGCTCCGGAACCTGATGACCTTGTTGATCGTTGCCTGCTGTCCGGAGTCCGATGTCATTGTGCCTTTGCCTGTACCCAGGCATGCCATCTAGCACATACCATGTCATGGACCTTGGCGTGGCCTCGCACGCACCTTGCTATGTTTTCCGTGTTTTCACGTCTTGCTCCTGTTGTTACCCTGAAGTTTTCCTTAATGAAGATACCTTAAACCCACGTCTTGTCTTGTTTCCTGCATGTCCCTTGCCGTCAGACACTCACATTGTGTCTTCCTTGAGCCGGCCGTCTGGTCCCAGCAGTTGTGGTGGCTCACCCCCTTGGTCTTGCCCCTGACACTCTCTGTATAGCGGGTGGTTCCTCACAAGGTCAGCTCGCCCTCGGTGGGTGGGTGCCACGACCCAGAGGGTCCACTCTAAAGAAAAAGTCGACTCAGCTGAAGCTGACTTGTCACGGAATACTCCGTCACACATATACAGCATATTCATCTTGTACATTTTGAAAATTGCAAAACGGAAAATGGACTGATGCAAAAGTTTGGGCACCTTGCATGGTACCGGGTAGGACCCCCTTTTGCAAGTATTATAGCTTATAAACGCTTTTTGTAGCCAGCCAAGAGTCTTTCAATTCTTGTTTGATGGATTATCATTAGTGATGAGCGAGTATACCCATTGCTCGGGTTTTCCCGAGCATGCTCAGGTGTCCTCCGAGTATTTTGGCGTGCTGGGAGATTTAGTTTGTGTCGAAGCAGCTGCATGACTTCCGGCTGCTAGACAGCCTGAATACATGTGGGGATTCCCTAACAAACTGGCATTCCTCACATGTATTCAGCCTGTCCAGCAGCCCCAAATCATGCAGTTGCATTTACACAAACTAAATCTCCGAGCACGCCAAAATACTTGGAGGACACCTGAGCATGCTCGGGAAAACCCAAGCAACGAGTATACTCGCTCATCACTAATTACACTGCGCAACAAATTTCAGGGAAGTTCTTGTCCCCTGAGAAAATTTTATTGTATCTTATAGATTTTAATATGCTGAACACGAATATGTGCTCCAAAAGTCTGTATCACCTAAGGCTTTTAAGAAACAACAGTTTATAGTCTACATTATGATGTCCGAGACACTACATACATGTGCATCGATGTAAGTAGCAAAAGCAATTGTTCAAAAGTGTTTTGCAGACGACTTCCATTTATAATCTGTGTCAGATGCTTCTCGAATAAAATTCCAGCAATAGTCAGCCAGCATTGATGTACTCCACTTTCCCTGGTAACTTTTCTCCATCAGCGTAATGTCTTGGTAAAACCTATCACCGTGTTCATTGCTAACAGCGCAAAGATTGGCTGGAAAAAAGTCCACGTGAGAATGTAGAAAATGCATTTTTAGTGACAAATTGCATTTCATCAAATAATATGCTGTGAGCATGTTGTCCACGAGTTCAAAGTTCGGTGCCCTGCTGTTGCCAAGGAAGTTGAAGGTCACATCTTTAAACACTCTCCATGCCACTTGTTCAGCACCTTCCAAAAGACCATCAAAGCTACTGTCATTCATTATATCTCTGATCGGTGGGACAATAAAAATACCTTCTTTAATCTTTGCATCACTTATTCTTGGAAATTTCTGTCACAAGTAAGAAAAGGCTTCCGATTCTTTGCTCATTGCTTTGACAAAATTCTTCATAAGCCCAAGTTTAATACGCAAAGGATGGAGAAATATCTTTGTTGGATCAGCGAGAGGATTATCTTTAACTTTCTTCTGTCCAGCAACAAGGTTTTTGCAGAGTGGCCAGTCCTTTCTGAAACAGTGCATTTCTTGTGTACGACTGTCCCACTCACAAATAAAACAACAATACTTGGTATATCCAAGCTGCAGTCCAAGAAAAAAGTGCAACAACTTTTAGACCACATATGTTCCATTATAATTTCTATAATTAATGTGAGTCAACAGTAACTCCATATTCTCATAAGTTTCTTTCATGTGTACGGCAGGTCCAATAGGTATAGAAAGATAAATATTTTCGTTGTGCAGTAAAACAGCCTTCAGACTTAAAACTGACGAGTCACTGAACAGTCGCCATTCCTTTGGGTCATGATCGCATCCAAGAGCACCAAACAACCCCAAGACGTTGTTGCAAAAGGTTAAACTGTCAAAATGGTTGAAAAATTGATTAAGGTCTTCTTGACGACTGCAAAAAACAGAAACTCTTGTTCCTGGTAATAAGAGGTTACGTTCTTGTAGCCTTGATCCCAATAATTCTGCCTGCCTCTTTGACAATTTCAAATCTCTGACAAAGTCACTCAGATCAGCTTGACTGAACAGATGTGGATTAGATGCAGAAGGCTCAAAGTCTAGGTCTGCAGCAGTTTCATTTTACACTGACATTGTTAGTTCATCTTCATCGTCCTCCATTGTTCATACTTTGGGCGGCTTTGGAACACGAATACTTTCATCGTGTGGCACTGGTCTTATGGCTGAAGGAAGATTAGGATATTCTATTGATTTCTTGTTCTTTGCTGAATATCCTGTTACATTTGTAAGGCAGAAGTAGCAATATGTTACATGAACTCTCTGCTCTCTCCATATCATTGGGACAGCGAACGGCATTGAAGGTCGTGATCCATTCAGCCATGTTCTAAGTATGTCAGTATTGTCTTTTGATTCCTTCCTACCCAGGAGATGTGGTATGCTCCGTACATGGTCAGCCAAATTATTCACTGAGTCTGCACGGAATTCGCATAATAAGTGCTCGCATATGTGTAGATCAGCGATTTATGTTATTTCAGTGGAAAATTCAGAATATACTGTTTCAGAAAAAGTTAATATATGAGTTTTTAGAATTATAACAGAATATTATAATTTTTCCTATCATTTCTCAAAAACCTTACATGATAGGAAAAATCCGAAGTCATTTCTGAAATCAGCATGAAAAAAATCTATCAGGAACACTCAAAATTGTCCGAGGGTCAAAACCTTGGTAGCACAGTGTTATCATCCATTCTTCCTTGGAAAATTCTTCCTGTTCTGTGAGATTCCCAGGTCACCTTGCATGCACTGCTATTTTGAGGTCTAGCCACAGATTTTCAGTGATGCTCAGATCAGGGGACTTTGAGGGCCAGCTTGCACCTTCTGAGGTAGTGTATTGTGGATTTTAATGCGATTTTAGGGTCATTATCCATTTGTAGAAGCCACCCTCTTTTTAACTTCAGCTTTTTTACAGATGGTGTTATGTTTTCATCAAGAATTTGTTGAAATTTCATTGAATCCATTGGCCACAACACAACCCTAAGGAATGAATGATCCACCCTCAATTGGCAAGATCTTCTTTTCCTGAAATTCTGTGCTATTTTTTCCAGACATATCTTTAATCATTGCAGCCAAAGAGTTCAATTTCAACCTCATTAGTCCACAGGACTTGTTTCCAAAATGCATCAGGCTTTCTTAGATGTTCTTTTCCATACTTCTGATACTGAGTATTATGGTGAGGATGCAGGAGAGGTTTTCTTCTGATGATTCGTCCATGAAGGCCATATTTGTGCAGGTGATTCTGAACAGTAGAACAGTTTACCACAACTTACGAATCTGCTAAATCTTTCTGAAGGTCTTTTGCAGTCAAGTGGGGGTTCTGGTTTGACTCTCCAGCAATCCTGCGAGCAGCTCTCACTGACATTTCACTTGGACTTTCAGACCTTATCTTGACCTGCATTGTTCCTGTTCACTTCCATTTCTTAATTACCTTTCGAGCTGAGGAAAGGGCAGCTTGAAAATGCTTTGCTATCTTCCTATAGCCTTCTCTTGCTTTGTAAGCAACCACTATTTTTATTCTGAGAGCTAGGCTGCTGCTTAGAAGAACCCATGGCTGCTGTTTTTTGTCACAAGGTTAAAGGAGGCTGAGTTTTTATACAGCTGGGAAATTTGATCACCCGGCCTTTCCTAACAATGATAGTGAACAAGCCATAATGCTAATAGGCTAGTTAAGGTCTGAAACCTTGGTCAAAGTTATCTGAGGACACAAGTCTCCAAACTTTTGTGTAGGTCCATTTTCATTTTTTGTAATTTTTAAAATATAAAAGATGAAAATATTGGCTTTTTTTTGTCTAAAATACAAAGTAAATGTGTTATCTTTAACATTAGGTCTTTTAGAGATCATTTCATCTTCAAGTTGCTTCACTATTCACAGTAGCAGTAATTTTGACCAGGGGTGCCCAAATATTTACATGCCACTGTAGACGCAAATGCAACAATGAATCGAGCCATAAATGTCCAAAAATATAATTAAAGAAATGCTACTTTCTCATCACATCAAAAATGCCTAAGAGTATGTGCACCCAGTAAGTATTTGCAGCACAAATTTCTGCACCAAAAAATGCTGCAGTTTACAGTACCAGCAAAATGAATGAGACTTATGAAGTCTCAAGCACACGTTGCTTATTTTTTCCTTGCAGATTTGAAGAAGTTTCAGATTTTCAGCATGTCAATTCTTCCAGCATTTTTTACAGACTTTGTTTACCTATTGAAATGTATAGGAAAAAAACGCATCAATAATGCATGAAAAAATGGTGCAAGAAATTCTGCTGCAAGCAAATACTCAATGTGTGCACATACCCTAAGGCCCCCTTAACACGTTTTGATATTTTCAGTACTGGAAAAAAACAAAATACCAGTGAGGTCCTTTGACTACGGAGTTATCAACAGAGGTATCTGACAGATGCCTCTCCATTACTATCCCTTGGGCTTGATGTCTGCTGACATTACACAGCTGACATCAACCCCAAAACCATTGCCCTGCTTGCCAACGCACCAGGGCAAGCGGGAAGAGCCGAGGCTAAGTGCCAGAATTGGCGCATCTAATCGATTTGCCATTTCTGGGGCAGCTGAGGGCTGGTGTTATTAGTCTGGGAGGGGACCAATATTCATGGGCCTTCCCAGCCTATTAATATCAGCCTGTAGCTGTTTAGCTTTTGCTGGTTATTAAAAATAGGGGGGACTCCACGTCATTTTTTTGGGTCCCACCTTTTTAATAACCAGTAAAGGCTATGCAGACAGCTGTGAGCTGATATTAATAGGCTGGGAACCTTTATGGATATTGGTTCCTTTATGGATATTGGCCCCCTATTTATTTAATGCGCTGACTGCAAATATCATCAGTGCCGCCAGGTCTTGCTGATCGCAGGGAGATCAAGAGAGGATGATGAGAGTTGCAGACAGCATCCGGCACATGGGAACAGTGCTAACTGTACTGCTTTTCCCAGCCACTAATACGTGTCACACAGATGACACATGGTTGTCATCAGTGTGTCATCAGTATGCATGTGTGGTGCCCCTGAGGGTTCAGTCGCCACAGAGGTTCTGCACCTCATCGAGAGGTGTGGTTCCTAACTCTCAGGTAAGGAAGCGGCACCCCACAGGGCTCCACACACACTACAGTAGCAGGGCCTCCTGTCATCCTTGCTGGGTAGTAAAGGGTGTTGGGAGGTGGGTGGTGGAGTGTAACAGGAGGAAAAGCATGAAGGACAGTGAAGAGTAAGGCAGAACGTCAGGAGGAAGTGAAAGTGGAGAGACATGTTGTGAAGCAGCTCCCTGTCAGAAGGGGCTGCAGAAGGGAAAAGAGACAGAAAACAGCTCCCGGAGGGGAGCAGAAGGGGTCTTAGGGGCACGGGACGTGCAAGAGCCACCCGTGGGGCCCGATCCAGAATTGGAGAGACCTGGTTGCATAGGGGTGCCAGCCCCCTAGCCTAGTGGAGAAATCATCAGACTCAACTAGCAAGCCGGAGGCAGAGGCACCTGTAGGTACCTCAGCCACAAGCCACAGTTATCTTCGCTGGAAAGGCAGCCATAAGGGAGCAAGGGAACACAAAGAGGATGTTACCTGACAAGGCTGCGGCTGCTGGCCTGGGACACTGACTGTGAGGTGTTGGGCAGGAGAGGCGGTAAGCCAACACAGCGAGACGGCCAGGAAAGGGTACACACTGAACGGAGTCCTGGAAAGGTGTATCCTGATCTACCTGGGAGTTTTCTGGACCAAAGGCCCGGAGGACACAGCACACGACTAGAGACAATAATCTGCAGAACTGTGAGTAAAGCTTTGGAAACTGCACCCAGCTATGTCCTCTGATCATTCCTGCATCACCCACCAACTCCGCTACATCTATCATCATCAAATACAGCATCTTCTCTATTAAAACTGCCCTGGGACAAAGCTCTGCCTGTGGAGAGCTGTACCCACTCAGCTGCATTACCATCAGTCCCAGAGGATCTGCCCTGCACCGCTGGTCATCTCTGACCAGAAACCACAGTTGGCGTCACGAACACTTTATCACAAACTCTACAAACTTTATTTATCCCTTGTAAATGTCTCCTTTTATTGAACGCCCAGGGCCACGGACCGGGTCACAGCTCCCGTGACACATCCCTTTAAGAAGTGGCCCGGTACCCAGTATCCCCACTGCCCTGGCGGGCGTTCCATTTTGGTGTCACGAACAGGACAGAATGTGCCTAACAGAATGTGCAAGAGTGCAAATTTATTGAACTGTAAAGATGGCTCCCATTACTGTCCCACACGGTGCGTGGTGAGGTGTTGTGTCGTGGGTGGTACCCAGACCTTTGCGCGAAAGACGGTGGCCGCCCCTTGCCTTTACTCCTATGTGACTCAAACATGGCCGATGGCTAGGGGGGATCTACCTCCTGGTCCGGTTTGGCTGCAAAGGAAAAAGACACCACCCCCGGAGGAGGGCGGAGAATGACCCAGCGGCGGGAAAAGAAGCGAAAGAGAAGTGTGAGCACCAGGAAGACACCATGGCGAGCGGCGGATGGAGGCCTGTCAGGCACGGGGTGGAAGTGGAAGGCTCCCTCAGCCAGGAACATAGAGGCTCCACCCGGTTGTCTGCAACTGACCTGATGCTCCTGGACGGAGAGTTGGAGGAGCTGACACGCCACTTCCTGAGAAGGCAGCTGGCTGCAATTACCCGGTAGAAGGAGACGGCGTTGGAGAGAGCCACTGGGCCCCGGGTGCCCAAGCCGTCGGTACACTCTACCCAGGAATCTGCAGCTGATGACACCGGCACTGGAGGAGCAGGTACGGTTGCTGCCCCTGGGGGAACGGGAGACCCTGCTGGAACCCCTAGATCCACTGCCAAACCCTAGACCTGGCCTTTTATTGGACGCCCAGGGCCATGCACAGGGTCACAGCTGCCGTGACACTTCCCTTTAAGAAGCGGCCCGGTACCGAATATCCCCACTGACCTGGCGGGCGATCCACATGTGTGCGGGATGTGCTGCCAGAAAAAAACGCAGATGTCTATGAGTTTTGCACACGGACACACGGTCCGTGTGAACACATTGACATGTATGCAGAGTGATAGAATTGAATGGGTCTACGTGTTTCTTCAGTACGTGTGAAAACGGTCACCACACGTACCGGACACAATGATGTGTGAAGGAGGCCTAAAATAGTATTCAGCACTCAGTCAAGTTCCTTATCAACAGTCACAGTTCCTATAAACTTGAAAATTATTTTTTTTACAAGTCCCGTATCTTGCAGTCCCATTTTACACTATATTTTTCTATATACTTATAAGCGGATCTGTTTCCAGTTTTCAGAATATAAACTGCATATATTATTACCCCTGTCCTGGAATCCCCGTACATGTATGCTGCATGTTTTGTGCGCATGTATTAGGCTTAGGAGCTTTGGGGATTATTCAGACATTTTTCACATTCACGAGTGCTATCCGAGTGTTTCACAAATAGCACTTGAATCTAGTATAGCCTAAGGGGCTGTTAATGTGGCCAGTATTTTGGGGGACTAAGTGGTGAATGCAAAAATGTGGAGAATTTTGAAGAAAAGTTTGTGAAACCCTAAACAAAAATCACTGATTTAATTTATTTCAGTTCTTCAATACAAAAAGTGAAACTCAAATATTATAGAGTTATTACAAACAGTGATCTATTTTACGTGTTTATTTCTGTTAATGTTGATTATTATTATTTTGAACCAGTCACAGAAGAAGAAGTAAGCAGGCTCCTTGCATCTTCTCGCCCAACTACTTGCACCAGTGACCCATTTCCGTCACAGCTCCTTCAGTCCCTTTCCCCTGCTGTCACCCCTCACCTAACTAAAATATTTAACCTCTCTCTCTCTTCTGGTATTTTTCCCTTCTCATTTAAGCATGCCATCATACATCCACTACTTAAAAAACCATCCCTCGACCAAAACTGTGCCGCTAACTATAGACCTGTCTCTAATCTTCCCTTCATCTCTAAACTCCTGGAACGCCTGGTCCACTCCCGTCTTATCCGCTATCTCTCAGAAAACTCTCTTCTCGACCCTCTCCAATCCGGTTTCCGCTCTTTACACTCCACTGAAACTGCCCTCACTAAAGTCTCTAATGATCTGCTAACAGCTAAATCAAATGGTCACTACTCCATGCTAATTCTCTTGGATCTCTCTGCAGCATTCGACACTGTGGATCATCAGCTCCTCCTCACTATGCTCCGTTCCATTGGCCTCAAGGATACCGTTCTCTCCTGGTTCTCCTCCTATCTCTCCGACCGCTCCTTTACTGTATCTTTTGCCAGTTCCTCCTCCTCTCATCTTCCCCTTACTGTTGGGGTCCCCCAAGGATCGGTTCTAGGTCCCCTCCTCTTCTCCTTGTACACTGCCCCTATTGGTCAAACAATCAGTAGATTTGATTTCCAGTACCATCTCTATGCTGATGACACCCAATTATACGCTTCTTCTCCTGACATCACGCCAGCCTTTCTAGAAAACACCGGCGACTGTCTAAATGCTGTGTCTAATATCATGTCCTCACTATATCTGAAACTGAACCTGTCAAAGACTGAACTCCTGGTGTTTCCTCCCTCTACTAATGTACCTATACCCGACATTGCCATTTCTGTGTGTGGTTCCACTATTACTCCCCAGCAACAGGCCCGCTGTCTTGGGGTCATACTTGATTCTGAGCTTTCCTTTGCCCCCCACATTCGATCACTGGCTCGCTCTTGTCATCTGCACCTCAAAAACATTTCTAGAATTCGACCTTTTCTTACCTTTGACTCTGCAAAAACTCTTACTGTTTCTCTTATTCATTCTCGTCTCGACTATTGTAACTCTCTTCTAATCGGTCTCCCTCTTACCAAACTCTCCCCCCTCCAATCTGTCTTGAATGCTGCAGCTAGGATCATATTCCTCACCAACCGTTACACCGATGCCTCTACCTTGTGCCAGTCATTACACTGGCTACCCATCCACTCCAGAATTCAGTATAAACTTATTACCCTCACTCACAAAGTCCTCCATGGCTCAGCACCACCCTACATCTCCTCCCTTGTTTCAGTATACCACCCTACCCGCGCCCTCCGTTCTGCTGATGACCTGAGATTAGCATCCTCAATAGTCAGAACCTCCCACTCCCGTCTCCAAGACTTTACACGTGCCGCGCCAATTCTTTGGAATGCACTTCCCAGGTCAATACGATTAGTCCCCAATCCCCACAATTTTAAGCGTGTCCTGAAAACGCATTTATTCAGACTGGCCTACCACCCCAACACATTAACCTAATCTATCCCTGTGTGGCAGAGCCAAAAGTCTTACCATAACCAGGTTCCCCGCATCATGTTCCCACATGCTTTATGCCTCCATTAGCCCTCTGTGTCTGTACTGTTACACACTTAACATTATGACTGGTCCATACAATCAGGGTAACTGTTACCACCCACCTTTCGTGTCTCCCTCTTTCCTCATAGACTGTAAGCTTGCGAGCAGGGCCCTCTTTCCTCTTGGTATTTGTTATAATCTACTGTATGTGATTATTGTTTTGCTGTAATGTCTATTGTCTGTACAAATCCCCTCTGAAATGTAAAGTGCTGCGGAATATGTCGGCGCTATAAAAATAAAATTTATTATTATTATTATTATTATTATGGCTTACAGCCAATGAAAACCCCAAAGTCATTATCTCAGTGAATTAGAATACTTTATAACACCAGCTTGAAAAATAATTTTGAAATCCGAAATGTTGGCCTACTGAAATGTATGTTCAGTAAATGCACTCAATACTTGGTCAGGGTTCCATTTGCATCAATTGCTGAATCAATGTGGTGTGGCATGGAGGCGATCAGCCTGTGGCACTGCTGAGGTGTTATGGAAGCCCAGGTTGCTTTGATAGCACCCTTCAGCTCGTCTGCATTGTTGCATTTGGTGTCTCGTCTTCCTCTTGACAATACTGCATAGATTCTCTATGGGGTTAAGGTCAGGCAAGTGTGCTGGCCAATCAAGCACAGTGATACTGTTGTTTTTAAACCAGATATTGGTACTTTTGGCAGTGTGGACAGGTCATGCTGGAGAATTAAATTTCCATCTCCAAAAAGCTTGTCAGCAGAGGGAAGCATGAAGTGCTCTAAAATGTCCTGGTGGACAGCTGCGCTGACTTTGGTCTTGCTAAAATACAGTGGACCTACATCAGCAGATGACATGGCTCCCCAAACATTCACTGATTGTGGAAACTTCACAGTAGACCTCAAGCAGCTTGGATTGTCTGTCTCTCCACTCTTCCTCCAGTCTCTGGGACCTTGATTTCCAAATGAAATGCAAAATTTACTCTCATCTGAAAACAACACCTTGGGCCACTGAGCAACAGTCCAGTTCTTTTTCTCCTTGGCCCAGGAAAGACAATTCTGGTGTTGTCTATTGGTCATGAGTGGCTTGACACAAGGAATGTGACACTTGTAGCCCATGTCCTGGATACATCTGTGTGTGGTGGCTCTTGAAGCAATGACTCCAGCAGCAGTCCATTCCTTGTGAATTTCCTTCAAATTTTTTGAATGGTCTTTTCTTAACAATCCTTTCAAGGTTGCGGTTATTCCGGTTGCTTGTGCACCTTTTTCTACCACACTTTTTCCTTCCACTCAACTTTCCATTAATGTGCTTGGATACAGCTGTGGCGCCCCTAAAGGTTCAGTCGCCACAGAGGTACTGCACCTCCTCCTGAGGTGTAGTATCCCACTTCCCAGGTAAGATGGTAACACCTGACCAGACTCCAGCACCTACATCAGCACAGACACCTTAGAACAGCAGAGCACCCTTTATGGCAGCTGCTTTGGTTCATGAAGGGTGCTGGGTGGTGGGTGGAGCTTAGATTACACTAGAGGGGAAAGCTGACAGGAAGTTAAGTCAATTCCGCAGGGGGAAGTGGAGAGAGGACCTCTCTGCAGTCAGAATCCCCATAGAGGGGGAGGAAGGCAGTTCCCCTCTGGGGGAAGGAGGGAAAGGACATAGTTGCAGCAGCCTCCTGTGAGCTGGAGCTGCTGGCAAGGGAAGAGGAAGAAAGAAGGATCAGTTCAGAAGGAAGATAGATAAGAACAGAACGTGAGGAGGAGAGAGACTGGGAACTAGAGCTAGAGAAGAGCCCTTTCCTAAGTTCAATGTGCCAAGGCCGGGCACTGGTATCCAAGGCTGTGTGTGATACTAATGATCCTACAGCAGAAACCGGAGGAATAGAAGTTGTGACTAGAGTTGAGCGACTTTTGGTTTTTTAGGGTTGCGTTCCGTTTCGTGAAACCCGACTTTTCCAAAAGTCGGGTCGAGCAAGATCGTCCGATTATAGGGAAAAGTCGGGGTCGTCCCGAAACACGAAACCCAATGTAAGTCAATGGGGAATAAAAGTCGGCAGTGAGAGGAGGACAGGAAACACACCAACAGTGCCCATTTGAATGCCAAAAGCATCAATTCTTCTTACTTAAGCTTGTCAACCTTAATTACCTTCATAATACTAGTTACGCACTGAAAAATGGGTGTTATTTGGCTAAAGTTGTGGGGGGGAGGGCTGGCTGCAGGTTTTCATGTGCCCTGGGCGAAAGAGCGCCCCTTTAACACATACCACAACTCATCATGCTCCGATACGGCAGAGAAATAGCGGTATAGTACAATGAAAAATACCTCACTTTTTACATCTCATGACGAGGCCCATCTATTTCTCCATACAGAATCATTGGTCCCATATAATGTTTGAAACAGTATATGATGAGCTCCACATAATGCTACAGTATATGTTGGTCCCCATGGATGAAGCTCCACTGTCTTATGGGCCCAAATAATGCTCCAAACATAATGGGCCCCATTTCTAATGCTCTAGTGTATAATGGGCCCTGTAAATGCTGCTCCAGTGTCTGATGTCCACCTTTGGAATGTTCCAGTGTATGGTGGGCCCCATCTATCATTCTCCAGAGTATAGTGCTCCCCAAAAATTGCTGTCCCAACATTGAAAACAATCAAATAAGTCTCCTCGCTAGGGAATCCCTGTACTTGTCTGGACAGGTGCTGTAGCTTGCTTAACAGCTCGCCAGCCGTTCTCACGCCCAGTATGGATTGCACGTGATTGCACAAAGGTTAGAAAGGGTACCGTATCCCTGGATAACATGTATGGATAGCGTACACATTCAAAATATATGTCTATACAGCATGAGGCAGGCTCAGACGGTGTTAGGCCCAGTATGGATTGCACGTCATTGCACAAAGGTTAGAAAGGGTACCGTATCCCCGGATAACATGTATGGATAGCGTACACATTCAAAATATATGTCTATACAGCATGAGGCAGGCTCAGACGGTGTTAGGCCCAGTATGGATTGCACGTCATTGCACAAAGGTTAGAAAGGGTACCGTATCCCTGGATAACATGTATGGATAGCGTACACATTCAAAATATATGTCTATACAGCATGAGGCAGGCTCAGACGGTGTTAGGCCCAGTATGGATTGCACGTCATTGCACAAAGGTTAGAAAGGGTACCGTATCCCTGGATAACATGTATGGATAGCGTACACATTCAAAATATATGTCTATACAGCATGAGGCAGGCTCAGACGGTGTTAGGCCCAGTATGGATTGCACGTCATTGCACAAAGGTTAGAAAGGGTACCGTATCCCCGGATAACATGTATGGATAGCGTACACATTCAAAATATATGTCTATACAGCATGAGGCAGGCTCAGACGTTGTTAGGCCCAGTATGGATTGCACGTCATTGCACAAAGGTTAGAAAGGGTACCGTATCCCCGGATAACATGTATGGATAGCGTACACATTCAAAATATATGTCTCAGGAGGCAGGCTCAGACGGTGTCAGGCACAGTATGGATTTGACGGCCCAGATTACACAGCGGAGGAGCAGGGAGAGGTAAAGATTGCAAATGCTGGGGCCCTGCCCAAGCAAGGGGGGCCCACTCTTGGGCGTCGGTACTGGCACTGGGCCCCTCATAGTACAGCGGTGTGTCTGACGGCGGGTGTGCACCACCACCGTCAGAGACACTTGATTGCACTATGAGGGACCCTGTGCCAGTGCCCGCGCCCAAGAGTCGGCCTACCCACCTGTCCAGGGCAACGGCACTCGCACGGTGTCGTGCGCTAGGTGGTTACCCCGGCCATGGGGGGGGAGGCAGCACAGTTAGGGAGTTTTAGAAAGGGGCATATGTTGATGTTGGACATTCAGCTGATGCAAAAGGCGAAATAGGTGAAGTACCAGGAAGAGGTGGACCAAAGCAAGCCATTTTTCTGTCACCCTATGTGTCATCAGGGGAAGGTGGGACAAAATCCTTGGAAACCCATGCGTGGTTCATTTTAATGAAGGTTAGATCATCCACATTTTGGGTTGACAGACGGGTCCTTTTTTCTGTCAGGATTGATCCAGCTGCACTGAAGACTCTTTCCGATAGCACACTTGCAGCTGGGCAAGCGAGCTCCTGTAAGGCATATTGGGCCAATTCAGGCCAGGTGTCCAGTTTAGCGGCCCAATAGTCAAAGGGGAATGACCTGTGTGGGAGAACATCGATATGGGAGGAAAAGTAGTTTGTAACCATAGTTGACAACTGCTGTCTCCTGTCACTTTCCATCGATGCAGTATTACCAGTTGTGTGAGCGGTATTTGAAAAATCAGTCCACAACATTGTCATGAAACCCCTGTCTCCAACGCCACTTCTGCTGTGTGCACCACGAACACCTCTGCCAAGCTGCCCCCTGCCCGTACGGCTCGTGTGAGAACCATCACCGCTGCTGTGTGCTGGGAATGCCTCAAGCAACCGATTTACCAGAGTTGCTTGTTTATTAGCCAATATTAGGTCAAGGTTCTCCTGTGGCATGATGTTTTGTAATTTGCCTTTATAGCGTGGATCCAGGATGCTGGCCAACCAGTAGTCGTCATCGTTCATCATTTTGGCAATGCGGGGGTCCCTTTTTAGGATCCGCAAGGCATAATCTGACATGTGGGCCAATGTTCCCGGTGTCAATGATGCACTGCGAGTGCTGGGTGGAGGAGCACTTTCTGGCAAATCCACATCCCTCCAGTCACGCACAAACCCTGTACCAGACCTTGCCACGCCAACATTTTCACTTGCCCCACGAGATGCATCCTCCTCCCCTAAGTAATCATTCCCATCATCCTCCTCCTCCTCCTCTTCTTCCTCCACCTCGTCCAGGAGAGGTCCCTGAGCAGACAATGGCTGAATGTCATCAAGGATTCCCTCCTCCTCTTCCTCCTCATCAACATTGGCTGCAGACGCCTGCTCCTTAAGGTGCGTCAAAGTTTGCATGAGCAGACGCATAAGTGGGATGCTCATGCTTAGGATGGCGTCGTCTGCGCTTACCAGCCGTGTGCATTCCTCAAAACACTGAAGGACTTTACAAAGGTCTTTCAGCTTCGACCACTGCACACCTGTCAACTCCATGTCTGCTCTCAAAGTGCCTGGCCGTGTATCCTCCCACAAATGCATTATGGCCTGCCTCTGCTCGCACAGCCGCTCCACCATGTGCAGGGTGGAGTTCCACCTTGTTGCAATGTCGATAATGAGGCGGTGGTTGGGAAGGTGGAGCAATCGCTGCAGCTTCTGCATACGAACGGAGTGTACAGGCGACCGGCGGATGTGCGCACACAGTCTTCGCACCTTCTGGAGCAGGGCTGTTAACTCCGGATAATTTTTGAGGAAGCACTGCACCACCAGGTTCAAGGTGTGAGCCAAGCAAGGTATGTGGCTGAGTTTTGAAAGGGCTATGGCTGCCACAAAATTACGGCCGTTATCACTAACTACCTTGCCTGCCTCAAGATGTACACTGCCCAGCCATGACTCAGTTTGTCGCTTCAAGTACTCGGCCAGCACCTCGGCGGTGTGTCTGTCACCCAAACACATCATCTGCAACACAGCCTGCTGACGCTTTCCACTAGCTGCTCGATAGGGGGACACATCGTGTGCAACAGTGGCAGCTGCAGATGGAGTGCTCGTACGACTGCGCTCTGTGGACGAGCTTTCGCTTCTGGAGGAGGAGGAGGAGGAGGAGGGTCGAACGCCTACAGCCAACTGTTTCCTATACCGTGGGCTAGGCAGCACTGTCCCACCACCGCTGTCCCCTGTGGACCCTGCATCCACCACATTAACCCAGTGCGCAGTGATGGACACGTAACGGCCCTGGCCATGCCGACTGGACCATGCATCAGTTGTGAGGTGCACCTTTCCGCTCACTGACTGCTTGAGTGCATGGACAATGCGGTCTTTCACATGATGGTGGAGGGCTGGGATGGCTTTGTGAGAGAAGAAGTGGCGACTGGGTAGGTCATAGCGTGGTACTGCATAGGCCATGAGTTCGCGGAAAGCTGCGCTTTCCACCAACCGATAGGGCATCATCTCAAATGAGATTAGTTTGGCAATGTGGGCGTTCAAACCCAGTGTACGCGGATGAGAGACTGAGTACTTTCTTGACCTACTCATAGTGTCTGGGAGGGTGAGCTGGACTTGAGAGCTGCATATGGTGGAAGTAGCGGTGGACAGGGCGGACTGAGAGAGGGTTGATGATGGTGATGGAGTTGGTGTTCTTTCTGATGGCCTAGAATCAGTCTTTCGTTGATATAACAGTGGGATTCCCTGACTGCTGTGGCCTTGCAACGACACCTCAACATTTGCTGCTGTGCTAACCGGTGGGCTTACAGTGGGGGAAACAATGTAGCGTTGCTGACTACCTTCGTTGTGATCAGTTGCACATGTGGCACTTGAGGTTTGGTGTTATGTCCACGCTTGCAAGTGCATGCTGGTTAAATGTCTAAGCATGCAACTGGTATTCAAATTTTTCAGATTTTTCCCTCGGCTAAAGGTCTTTGCGCACTTCTTACAGATAACCTTGGCCTGATCATGAGGATTTTGTTCAAAAAAGTGCCACACTGCACTCTTCCTACTTTGGCAGACATTTTGCGGCCTAGCACGCTGTGATCTTTTGACTCTCTGGACAAGCTGTCCAGCAACTCTTTTGATGTTTGGAACCTGTCTTTGGAGTGCTCCGGGCCTGCCAGATAACAGCTGTTGCGATGTCGATGTCTGCTGTGGATGCTCCTCATCTGAGCTATTGGAAGCAGCACCCTCTTCCCCCAATGGATGCCAATCTGGGTCAACAACTGGGTCATCCATCACCTCCTCTTCTATGTCATGTGCACCTTTCTCTGTGTCACCGTGTATGGTGGTATAGTGTGCGGGAAGGGGCACCTGAGTCTCATCAGGGTCAAAATCTGGCTCTGTACACTGCGAGGACAATGTAGTGCTCTGAGTGAATGTACCAGCAGAATCATCCATCAGCGGCTGTGCATCAGTGCACTCCATGTCAGATTCATCTTGGCCTGGGTAATTCACCATTTGACTTGATAATCCAGGCATGGTATGTGAAAACAGCTCCATGGAGTAATCAGTAGTATGGCCTGCGTCATCCTTCAATCTTGGTTGGGGTGAAGGACACAAGGAAAGGTGTGGTTCATGATCATGAGCCTCCAATGACGACTCAGTGCTTTTACTTTTTACAACTGAAGAAGAGGAGGCGATAGAGCTGGAGGCTGAGTCAGCAATGTAAGACAAAACTTTTTGCTGATGCTCTGCCTTTAAAAGCGGTTTGCCAACTCCTAGAAAACTAAGCGTTCGAGGCCTTATGTAGCCAGACGATGATGCAGGGTCAGCACCTCCTGCATTCGGTCCTATTTTGCTCTTGCCACTACCATCAGATCCACCACCAACACCATCATTACCAGCTGCCAACCCCCGCCCAATTCCACGGCCTCTTCCACCAGCCTTCCTCATTTTTGGTAGAAATGTAGACAAAGTCCAACAAACTATATAGTAATGTAAAACAAGGTACAAGGTGTCTATAGGACAGGGGAGATTTAGAATTTCTGCACACACTTGTGGACAGTGGACACTTTTGGATTGTGTGAGGCCCACTGATATCTGAGCGCTATGTGACACGCTCGATGGCACAGCTGCCTGTGACCAAAGTGACGAGAGGATAATGGAGATTTTGAATCTCTGCGTACACTTTTGGACACTGGACACTTGTGGATTGTGTTAGGCCCACTGATATCTGAGCGCTATGTGACACGCTCGATGGCACAGCTGCCTGTGACCAAAGTGACGAGAGGATAATGGAGATTTTGAATCTCTGCGTACACTTTTGGACACTGGACACTTGTGGATTGTGTGAGGCCCACTGATATCTGAGCGCTATGTGACACGCTCGATGGCACAGCTGCCTGTGACCAAAGTGACGAGAGGATAATGGAGATTTTGAATCTCTGCGTACACTTTTGGACACTGGACACTTGTAGATTGTGTGAGGCCCACTGATATCTGAGCGCTATGTGACACGCTCGATGGCACAGCTGCCTGTGACCAAAGTGACGAGAGGATAATGGAGATTTTGAATCTCTGCGTACACTTTTGGACACTGGACACTTGTGGATTGTGTGAGGCCCACTGATATCTGAGCGCTATGTGACACGCTCGATGGCACAGCTGCCTGTGACCAAAGTGACGAGAGGATAATGGAGATTTTGAATCTCTGCGTACACTTTTGGACACTGGACACTTGTGGATTGTGTTAGGCCCACTGATATCTGAGCGCTATGTGACACGCTCGATGGCACAGCTGCCTGTGACCAAAGTGACGAGAGGATAATGGAGATTTTGAATCTCTGCGTACACTTTTGGACACTGGACACTTGTGGATTGTGTGAGGCCCACTGATATCTGAGCGCTATGTGACACGCTCGATGGCACAGCTGCCTGTGACCAAAGTGACGAGAGGATAATGGAGATTTTGAATCTCTGCGTACACTTTTGGACACTGGACACTTGTGGATTGTGTGAGGCCCACTGATATCTGAGCGCTATGTGACACGCTCGATGGCACAGCTGCCTGTGACCAAAGTGACGAGAGGATAATGGAGATTTTGAATCTCTGCGTACACTTTTGGACACTGGACACTTGTAGATTGTGTGAGGCCCACTGATATCTGAGCGCTATGTGACACGCTCGATGGCACAGCTGCCTGTGACCAAAGTGACGAGAGGATAATGGAGATTTTGAATCTCTGCGTACACTTTTGGACACTGGACACTTGTGGATTGTGTGAGGCCCACTGATATCTGAGCGCTATGTGACACGCTCGATGGCACAGCTGCCTGTGACCAAAGTGACGAGAGGATAATGGAGATTTTGAATCTCTGCGTACACTTTTGGACACTGGACACTTGTGGATTGTGTTAGGCCCACTGATATCTGAGCGCTATGTGACACGCTCGATGGCACAGCTGCCTGTGACCAAAGTGACGAGAGGATAATTGAGATTTTGAATCTCTGCGTACACTTTTGGACACTGGACACTTGTGGATTGTGTGAGGCCCACTGATATCTGAGCGCTATGTGACACGCTCGATGGCACAGCTGCCTGTGACCAAAGTGACGAGAGGATAATGGAGATTTTGAATCTCTGCGTACACTTTTGGACACTGGACACTTGTGGATTGTGTGAGGCCCACTGATATCTGAGCGCTATGTGACACGCTCGATGGCACAGCTGTGACAAAAGTGACTAGAGGATAAGGGAGATTGGATTGCTTTTAAAAAAGCAGTTTGCGGAGCAGTGGGTAAACAGCAATGCCAGCGTGTCAGGAAGCCTTAAAAGGCAGCCCAACAACCAACACCACTGATACACCACAATATAGCCTCCCCTTGCACTGCACACACAGTGACTTGTGTGTTGTGCAGGCCAAATCGCTAGCAGCAGAAGCAGTTTTTTTGTCTTCTTCCCTGCCTAACGCTCTCCCTACAGAATCAGCAGCAACCTCTCCCTATACTAAGATCGGCAGAAGTAAGATGGCGGTCGGTGTGCACGCCCTTTTATACCCCCTGTGACGCCCACCAAAGCAAGCCAATCACTTGCATGCCCTTCTGAAAGATGGTGGTGACCCGTGCCTAGGTCATCACGTTGCCCACAGTGTCCGTGGATCCTGATTGGCTGAAAAAGAGCGCAAAACAAACTTTTGAAACGCGACTTTGGCGCGTAAGTCGCCGACCTCGTGGCCGACCTCATCCTAGGGTCGGGTTTCGTTTCATGAAACCCGACTTTGCCAAAAGTCGGCGACTTTTGAATTTTTTCGACCCGTTTCGCTCAACTCTAGTTGTGACCACTTTATTCCCACCTAAGACTCAAAGACACAGCATGGCGGTATAACGCGCACGGGTTAAACGCCAACCAATGTGCGCTGAGCGGACTCTGTTAGCTCACAGAGGCGCTGTAACATAAACATAAACGCTGAGCCTGTTAGACTCACAGGTCTCAGCTAAATTGCACGAGTGGTATACGGTCACAGGACACGGGCCCAAGGCTGAGGTCGGTGTCCGTCTAGACCTACCGTGTGTGCGGCGTCGCTACCGCGGATGCTGGTAAGTGTTGCTGACTGCAGCGCAGCGGCAAACACAGCCGCTATATGATAGTGCCGTGAGGCATGGCACGATCAGACGCTAGTGTAGAGGTGCGGTATGCACAGTGGCCTAAGGCTTGCCACTGACTGGCTCTGACTCTTTCTCTAGTTCCCTATCCACATGCGTAATATCAGAGGGAGGGGAATCTTAATAAGTCAGTCACCAGAAACATACATTCATCACCATTCACACATCTAGCAAGTAAAGTCTATACTAGCGCATGGCCTTCCAGATCTCTGAGATAGACCAATCAGATCTGGAGAAGGACCAGAGCGCGTGACTTCCGACCTCCAATGGGAGATCGTCTCATGAGCATGCTCAGTGGAGAGGCAGAGGAACTTAGCCTCAGGAATGACTTGCTGCAGAGCAGCATGTGAGGCTCTGGATTCCTGTTGTGTAGCTGCAGGAATTCGATGCCTAACATACAAGTACTTCAGATTAGCGCTAGAAAGGAGACGTTCAGAAAAGGCACATGAAAGGGAGTGCTGGAAGGGTGTATTCTATCTGCCTGGGAGTTGGCTGAGCCACTGACCTGGAGGCTGTGGCACTGAAGCGGGCACCTGTCTGTGCCAGAAACGTGAGTAAAAGAATTGGAACTGCACTCAGCTGTGTCATTGCCTCCTTCCTTTGCCAACCTACTCAGCACTGCTACATCTCTGTGCCTAACACTACACCATCTACCTCAACACCTACTCCCACTGCCCTGGGACTACAGCTCTGCCTGTGGAGAGCGATTCCATCTTTGCTGCCTTATACCATCTGTCCCAGAGGATCTGCACTGCAGCATCGGCTTAACACCTTCATTGCCGAGTACCACAGGTGGCGTCACGAATTATCTACCTATAAACTTTATTCAGCTTCATTCTGCCTATTTGACATGGACACCCAGGGCCACGGACCGGGTCACTGCCACGGTGACCTATCCCTTTAAGACACCGACCCGGTACCGAGTGAACCCCACACCTACCCTGGGGGTGATCCACAGCACCCTGTGAACATCCAGCTACTTTAGCAATGATCTTTTGTGGCTTACCCTGCTTGTGGAGTGTGTCAATGACTGCCTTCTGGACATCTGTCAAGTCAGCAGTCATATATATATACTAGCTGAAGAGCCCGGCATTGCCTGGGCATAATAACCAACTGTGGTTAGTTATAACAAATTATAATGATTATATTGCACATAAAAACATTTCACATCATATATTCAACACTACAGATTTGCAACACAAATTAACTAAATGATTACCCAAGTATTGATATTATTTTATTTTCAACTCATTCAAGAGCCTTTTGATAAACAACATGTGTATCTGTGTATCTAACCCTATCCTGTGTGATAATGTCTGCTGAGCTGTGTACCTAATCCCCTCCTGTGTGATACTTTCTGCTGAGCCGTGTACCTAATCCTATCCTGTGTGATACTGACAGCTGAGCAGTGTATCTAATACTAGCCTGTGTGATACCGTCTGCTGAGCCGTGTATCTAACCCTATCCTGTGTGATACTGACTGCTGAGCCGTGTACCTAATCCTATCATGTGTGTTACTGACTGCTCAGTCGTGTATCTAATCCTATCCTGTGTGATACTGACTGCTGAGCCGTGTATCTAATCCTATCCTGTGTGATACTGACTGCTGAGCCGTGTGTCTAATCCTATTCTGTGTGACACTGTCTGCTGAGCCGTGTATCTAATACTATTCTGTGTGCTACTGTGTGCTGAGCTGTGTATCTAATCCTATCTTGTTTGATACTGTCTGCTGAGCCCTGTATCTATTCCTATCCTGTGTGATACTGACTGCTGAGCTGTGTATCTAATCCTATCCTGTGTGATACTGACTGCTGAGCTGTGTGTCTAATCCTCTCCTGTGTAATACTGACTGCTGAGTTGTGTATCTAATCCTATCCTGTGTGATACTGACTGCTGAGCTGTGTATCTAATCCTATCCTGTGTGATACTGACTGCTGAGCTGTGTATCTAATCTTATCCTGTGTGATACTGCCTGCTGAGCCATGTGTCTAATCCTCTCCTGTGTGATACTGACTGCTGAGCTGTGTATCTAATCCTATCCTGTGTGATACTGACTGCTGAGCCGTGTATCTAATCCTATCCTGTGTGATACTGGGCTCCCCCTGCAGTCTGTGTCAGAGGGTGGTCTGTGTTGGCACAGTATTAAACTGTGTTATTTCCAGCTTTACAGAAGGACGATAACACCATAGAAATGATAAGAATAATAGGCCTCAGTTACCACAACTGTCTACAAAGAATACTGTTGCTGATAGCAACCAATCACAGCTCATTTTTCATCTTTTAAACAGCTCTGGGACAGCATGGCGAGTTTTGAGTGGTGACTTTTGTGTTTCGACCTTTATGTGGCGAGGTTGGTGTATGTGTGGTGAAATGTGTGCTGAGGGTGGTATATGTGTTGAAGCACGTGGTAGTGTGTGGCGCATTTTGTGTGTGTGTTCATATCCCCGTGTGTGGTGAGTGTCCCATGTCAGGGTCCCACCTTAGCAACTGTCCAGTATATACTCTTTGGCGCCATCGCTCTCATTCTTTAAGTCCCCCTTGTTCACAAGTGGCAGCTGTCAATTTGCCTCCAACACTTTTCCTTTCACTTTTTCCCCATTATGTAGATAGGGGCAAAAATTGTTTGGTGAATTGGAACGCGTGGGGTTAAAATTTCGCATCACAACATAGCCTATGACGCTCTCGGGGTCCAGACGTGTGACTGTGCAAAATTCTGTGGCTGTAGCTACGACGGTGCAGATGCCAATACATACACTTTTTCCCCATTATGTAGATAGGGGTAAAATTGTTTGGTGAATTGTAATGCGTGGGGTTAAAATTTCGCCTCACAACATAGCCTAAGACGCTCTCGGGGTCCAGACGTGTGACTGTGCCAAATTTTGTGGCTGTAGCTGCGACGGTGCGGATGCCAATCCTGGACATACATACATACACACACACACACACACATACATACACACCCACATTGAGCTTTATATTATATATATATATATAGATCAAAGCAGAAAAGTCCAGCAAATGGAAACTTGAGGTACTTTAAAAAATCCAAATATTTATTGCAGATAAGTTACAAAAAATATATCCAGAGTTCAGTAATAAGATGCAGACATGATGCTGAACAGACTACGCGTTTCAGTGGAGAAAACTACCGCCTTCTTCACGATCTCAAGCTATTTCTGAAATGCCAAAACGTTCTTAAATAGAAAAGACCCTTCTTGAAACAATAGTTTGAGAATGGCAACAGGTGTGAGTAAAACCCTTTGGTATTAACTCTATATATTCCACAAGCAGTTTAAGAGAATAAACATCAATGTGAACAGATCCTATATTAACAATGTTATCTGACTTGGATATAAAAACAATTAAAAAAAACACATAAATTCTGTTTGTACAACAGTGTCATATAATGGAAACAATATAACATTACATAGAAATTACCACACTGAGCTTTATATATTAGATATATATAGATATAGATATATACAGTGCCTTGAGAAAGTATTCGGCCCCATGGAACTCTGCAACCTTTTCCCACATATCATGCTTCAAACATAAAGATACCAAATGTAAATTTTTGGTGAAGAATCAACAACAAGTGGGACACGATTGTGAAGTTGAATGAAATTTATTGGTTATTTTAAATTTTTGTTGAAATTCAAAAACTGAAAAGTGGGGCATGCAATATTATTCGGCCCCTTTACTTTCAGTGCAGCAAACTCACTCCAGAAGTTCATTGTGGATCTCTGAATGATCCAATGTTGTCCTAAATGACTAATGATGATAAATATAATCCACCTGTGTGTAATCAAGGCTCCGTATAAATGCACCTGCTCTGTGACAGTCTCAGGGTTCTGTTTGAAGCATAGAAAGCATCATGAAGACCAAGGAAGACAACAGGCAGGTCCGTGATACTGTTGTGGAGAAGTTTAAAGCCGAATTTGGATACAAAATTATTTCCAAAACTTTAAACATCCCAAGGAGCACTGTGCAAGCGATCATGGGTCGCCCTCCCAGGGCTGTGGGGTACTCGGTACCAGGCCGGTGTCAGTAGGACGTGTCACAGCAGCGGTGTCCCAGACCGTGGCCCTGGGCGCCCAAGTAATGGGGAAATGTACTCAATGGAATGGAATAGTTCGTGACGCCACCTGTGGTGCTCAGCAAGGGAGATGTTAAGCCGACCCACAGCCCTGGGAGGGCAACCCATAATAGCTCCCCACAGGTGAAGCTATAGCCCCAGGGCAGTGTAGATGTGGTTGACACGGGGATGTAGCAGTGCCGGAAAGGTAGGAAGCAGACAAGACACAGCGGGGTGCCCGGTACCGAGTACCCCACAGCCCTGGGAGGGCGACCCAATTTGGCGTCACGAACAGGATTACGGAGCCCGGTATCCCCGGGTCCTGTGTGCCATAGACTGCGATTGTGAACTGTGTGAAATTGGCGCCAGTTGCCACCATTGCCGCGCTGCTTGGCGCGCACGGGAAGAAAGGCGGGCCTTCGTGGGCGGAGCCTGCCGCAGAGCATGAAGAAGTGAAGTGCCGCGCGGGAAGAGAGGACAGCGTGCGAGAGGAGGAGGAGCTGAGGCCTACAGCCCGGAGCGTCGGGCCTGTGAAGCGGCCGCCGGTGAGCTCACACAACCCCCAGCCCTGGCTATCGTTAACTAGGGGGGAAGAAGATGTCCGCGCCAAACAGCGATGCAGCGGCAGGCGCCGTTGCTAACCCAGCGGTACCGCCAGGAGGAGCGCCCGCCGCAGCGGTCCCCATAATGCCGCTATTCATGCCCTACATCCCGGGAGCGGCCTGGCAACCGCAGTACTCGGGTGAGTCACACACCCTGAGTGAATTTAAAGAGAGACTGTGCAGTTTGTTTAAAGTATACCCTCTGTCTGAAAGCCAGAAAGTGAATATCCTGATTGGACAGCTAACGGGTGCAGCACAGAGAGAGGTGAAAGCCTGGCAGGACACTGATAAAGAGACTGTTGCAAAGATCCTGGCCAAACTGAAGAGCACCTTTGACACACGCCCTGCAGCTGAAATCAAGATGAGGTTCTTTGGCTGTAAACAGAAGGCGCAGGACAGTATCAGAGACTATGCTCTCAACCTGCAGGAGGCGCTGCGAGCAGTCAAGCAAGTTGATCCTGACAGCGTAAAGGAAGAAGATAAACTGTTGAAGGAGCAGTTCATTGAAGGACTCCTGTCCAGTACCCACAGAGGACAGTTGCGTATCATCACCTTGCAAAACCCTGATCTGGACTTTGCTGAATTTAAGGACAGGGCTATTCGGGTACTGGAGGAATCCAATGACAGCCATCCAGCGTCCCCTAGGCGCCTAGCGATCACCTACCATCAGGAAGACCCATCTTTCCCTTCCATCCCTGTGGAGGCTGATACTCTGGATAAAAATCCCACTGAGGAGCTGCGTCTTCAGGTCCAGGAGTTGACCAAAGGAATGGCTGCACTCACCAAAACCATGCAGTCCCTGCAGGTGTCCTCCAAAGACAAGATCCAGCTTGCTTCCAGTCCAGAGGATGTCCCGTGGCTCCGGAGGAGGAGAGCCCCGCCACTTCGAGGAAGGAACAACGATCGCTATGACCAGGATGGACGTCCCATCTGTCGTCACTGTCACAAGGCAGGCCACCTTGCAAGATATTGTCCTTTAAACGAGCAACCCCTGGGGCAGAGGGCCAGCCCCCAGGAGTAGGATCCCCAGGCCCAAGGAACTGGAGAGCCAAGAATGTGGGAGGGAGACCAATCCTTCCTGTGGTGATTGACGGCATCTCCATGAACGCTTTGCTGGACACTGGCTCCCAGGTTACCACTATGCCGTACATTTTGTACAAGAGGAATTGGGCAGATTCAGAACTTACCCGTGGCCCAACTGATGAACTGACAGTAGTTGCTAGTAATGGACAGTCTTTACCACAGATAGGATGTAAAGAAATTACTGTCAAAGTGGGGCGGGTAGAGCTAAAGTCTCAAGGGTTAATAGTTGTTGATATTGACCGACGTGAATGTAATCCCATGATGACTCTTGGTACAAATGTAATTGAAAACTGTCTGTCCGAGGTTATTGTCTTGTTGCAACAGGTGGCTGAGACTGCTGGTTCAGGAGAACAACGAGTCCTGCAGAAGGAGATCCGAGCCCTGATGCAAAGACAACAGGTGGAACTCTCTGGCGGAGAGAGAGTGATGCCTTCCCCAGTGCAATACCCCCCAGATGTGAAATGTTGGTTTGGTGTCGGGCAGCTATAGGTCTTAGAGGGAGAGATTACCAGGCCCACTGTTCTGACAGCCAGAGGGGTGGTTGACGTACGAAAGGGGAGAGTACCTGTACGCCTTTTGAATTGTGGGGAAGAGGAGGCCACAATACCTCGGTACGCCACAGTTGCCAAGCTGTTCACTGTTAATAACAACTCTTTGCAGGCAGCAGAGCCCTTAGTCTCATCTGATCAGGTGGAGGACAATGGCTCTGTGAAGTAGCCAGATGAGTGGTGTCAGCAACTGCAGGTGGGAACTGACTCTACACCTTCTTACCAGAAAAATGGGGTTTACAGAGTGACATAAGAGTATGAGCGGGTATTCAGCAAACACCCACTAGATTTTGGGCAGGCAAAAGGGGTTCAACATCATATCCCCACGGGAGACCATCCACCCATAAAGGTGAGGTACTGTCAGTATTCCGGGTTTTCTAAATCACCTTGTGAATGAATTTGCCCTTTGTCAAGATGGAGGTTGCTGTTCTTGTGTGCCCTACTTCCTGTTCATTTGCATAAAACCCGGCTCAGGTGCTGCCTTCCTTGCTGGAGTATTCTGCTTCCTTCAGCTGTGCTGTTTGTTTCTTAGTGTGCTTCTGCTGTGGCTCTGGACATTCCCTGTTCTCTGTAGGGAAAGCTGCACTCATCTTTGGAACTTAACCCTTGGTTCACTTTATCTGGTAAGAACTGTGTTCCTGAACTATGTGTTGTTCTTAACCCTTCACTCTCCCCAATGAGAGCAGTCGGAACTGTCACCAACCGTATGCTTTTATGTGAACCTGTTCCTGGACTCACCTGTGTTCACGCCGCTCCTGGGATCAACTTGTAAATCAGCTTTTGGACTGTCCTGTGCTTTTGCTCGTCTGGGATTTACCTACAGTTGTGGCCAAAAGTATTGACACCCCTGCAATTCTGTCAGATAATACTCAGTTTCTTCCTGAAAATGATTGCAAACACAAATTCTTTGGTATTATTATCTTCATTTAATCGGTCTTAAATGAAAAAAACACAAAAAGAATTGTCCTAAAGCCAAATTGGATATAATTCCACACCAAACATAAAAAAGAGGGTGGACAAAAGTATTGGCACTGTTCGAAAAATCATGTGATGCTTCTCTAATTTGTGTAATTAACAGCACCTGTAACTTACCTGTGGCACCTAACAGGTGTTGGCAATAACTAAATCACACTTGCAGCCAGTTGACATGGATTAAAGTTGACTCAACCTCTGTCCTGTGTCCTTGTGTGTACTACATTGAGCATGGAGAAAAGAAAGAAGACCAAAGAACTGTCTGAGGACTTGAGAAACTAAATTGTGAGGAAGCACGAGCAATTTCAAGGCTACAAGTCCATCTTCAAAGACCTGAATGTTCCTGTGTCTACCGTGCGCTGTGTCATCAAGAAGTTTAAAGCCCATGGCACTGTGGCTTACCTCCCTAGATGTGGACAGAAAAGAAAAATTGACAAGAGAATTCAACGCAAGATTGTGCGGATGTTGGATAAAGAACCTCGACTAACATCCAAACAAGTTCAAGCTGCCCTGCAGTGCGAGGGTACAACAGTGTCAACCCGTACTATCCGTCGGCGTCTGAATGAAAAGGGACTGTATGGTAGGAGACCCAGGAAGACCCCACTTCTTACCCCGAGACATAAAAAAGCCAGGCTGGAGTTTGCCAAAACTTACCTGAAAAAGCCTAAAACGTTTTGGAAGAATGTTCTCTGGTCAGTTGAGACAAAAGTAGAGTTTTTGGGCAAAGGCATCAACATAGAGTTTACAGGAGAAAAAAAGAGGCATTCAAAGAAAAGACCACGGTCCCTACAGTCAAACATGGCGGAGGTTCCCTGATGTTTTGGGGTTGCTTTGCTGCCTCTGGCACTGGACTGCTTGACCGTGTGCATGGCATTATGAAGTCTGAAGACTACCAACAAATTTTGCAGCATAATGTAGGGCCCAGTGTAAGAAAGATAGGTCTCCCTCAGAGGTCATGGGTCTTCCAGGAGGACAATGACCCAAAACACACTTCAAAAAGCACTAGAAAATGGTTTGAGAGAAAGCACTGGAGACTTCTAAGGTGGCCAGCAATGAGTCCAGACCTGAATCCCATAGAACACCTGTGGAGAGATCTAAAAATGGCAGTTTGGAGAAGGCACCCTTCAAATATCAGGGATCTGGAGCAGTTTGCCAAAGAAGAATGGTCTAAAATTCCAGCAGAGCATTGTAAGAAACTCATTGATGGTTTCCAGAAGCGGTTGGTCGCAGTTATTTTGGCTAAAGGTTGTGCAACCAAGTATTAGGCTGAGGGTGCCAATACTTTTGTCTGGCCCATTTTTGGAGTTTTGTGTGAAATGATCATTGTTTTGCTTTTTGCTTCTTGCTTCATTCTCTTTTGTGGTTTTTCATTTAAGACAAATTAAATGAAGATAATAATACCAAAGAATTTGTGTTTGCAATCATTTTCAGGAAGAAACTGAGTATTATCTGACAGAATTGCAGGGGTGTCAATACTTTTGGCCACAACTGTATAGACTTGTTCTGGACTTCCCTGTGCTTGCTACATACCTGGATTAGACTCTCTCTGCATCACTATGTTGTGAACTGTGCCACGTCACCTGAGTGTTACACTCACCTTTCGATCACATGTTTATGAGGACTCTGTCTTAGGAACTTTACTGAATGGCTATATAGCTTTAGGACTTGTCTCATTTCAGGTTATCCGCATATTGTTTTTGGGTGTCACTGCTGATATAAAAATACATTATTTGCACTAAAGTAACCCGCTTCTGTCTGATCATTGCCCCACGCTATCAGAATCCTCGAGTTCCTACAATAGTATTACAGGATACTCTAGCCTTAAAGAGGATTCTGCTGGGGCAATGTCACAGTCACAAGCAGATAAGATGTTTTCTATGATTAACTCCTTGCAGCAGGAGGTGGGGGCTATACAAAATAAGATCAGAGACTTTGAGTCCCGGGTGGACCAAAATGCACAGTTGTTTGGTCAGGCTCTTCAAGATCTACGTACCAGGACGGAAGTCCAGGAGGCCTTACCCACTGAGCATATACCGTCCCCTAGTATGCCCAAGTTGCCCCCATTCCGGTTTAATGGTGACCGAAGTCAATTTTGTGGGTTTGTTAATCAATGCATATTATTTTTTGATGTACATGCCTCTTACTACCGGTCTGATAGATCTAAGGTTTTATGTATTATTATGTTGTTGACATCACGGGCTTTGGCTTGGGCAAATCCTATGGTTGAAAGTCATGATACCCGTCTAAATAATTTGGATGATTTTCTGACATCTATGGCGCAAATGTTCGACGATCCCAATCGCCGTGCCACTGCTGAATCTGCCCTGCTGTCATTACGCCAGGGGAAGCGCTCAGTCATAGAATATGTTACCGAATTTAAGAGGTTAGTGGTGGATACCAACTGGGACAACAATGCTTTATTGCCAATTTTTAGGAAAGGTTTATCCAGTGCCATCAAGGATGAGCTAGCTCGTTCCGAGTCCCCACAGGAGTTCGAGTTGTTTTTACAACACTGTGTGCGTATTGACATTCGCCTAACTGAACGCAGACAAGACAAATGGGCAGCTTTAAATCGCATTGCTAATTTTTCTCTTCCATCTAGGGAAACTACAGGCAAAAACCCGCGTGAGACCGAGGAGGTGCCTATGCAAGTGGACTCGCTACAAAGACGTGAGAATAATGAACGCCGGGAATACCGTTTCCGTGAACGATTATGTTTTTATTGCGGTCAATCAGACCATTTCCTCATTAATTGTCCTAAATGTCCCAGGCGACCTAACAAGGTGTTAGCAGCAGTAGGGGATTATGACAATACGGACACTGAGTCTGAGGTTTCGGAGACCAGTCTACACCTAGACGCTGTGTTTCCCCCAACATTGATGTCGACTTCCCCTAAAGATCAAGGGGAAAAATATTCACATTGTTCTCTTCTTATTCAGATTCTGTGGGAAGGTCAGTGGATACCAAGTTCTGCCATGATAGACTCTGGAGCAGGTGGGAATTTCATGGATTCTTCTTTTGCCAGGAAACATGGTATAAGGACACAACTAAGAGCTTCGCCAGTCACCATGGAAACGGTGGATGGTTCCCCATTAACTTCTGGACCAGTAGACCGGGAAACGGTGCTCCTGGAGTGTGAGATGGAACCAGACAATCAGGAAACCCTTTCATTTATGCTAATATCTTCTCCTCATTTTCCTATAATTTTAGGAATTCCCTGGCTACGGTCGCAAAATCCAAACATCAATTGGGAAACCAAGGAGATATCCTTCCCCTCGAAGGGTAGTCCTACCATCTGTCCAATGGTCACGGTTCCAGTTACCCGGGACGTGGAAGAGGCAATACAGGTACCTACTCTCCCTCTGGTTTACCAGGAATTCGCGGATGTTTGTGACAAAAGGAAGGCAGACCAACTCCCACCACATAGACCATATGACTGCCCCATAGAATTGCTTCCAGGGGCAGCGATCCCTTTCGGCCATGTTTACCCGCTGGCAGCTCCAGAACTAAAAACATTACGAGAGTATATAGATGAAAACCTAGCCAAGGGGTTTATCCGACCAGCCTCTTCACCAGCGGGAGCCCCCATATTCTTTGTAAAGAAGAAAGATGGGACTCTAAGACCTTGCATTGACTACCGGGAGCTAAATAAGGTAACTATTCGTAACAGGTACCCGTTGCCGCTAATTCCTGAAATGTTGGAAAGAGTTCGTCAAGCCAAGGTGTTTACCAAATTAGACCTTCGTGGGGCATATAATTTACTCCGTATACGTCCAGGAGACGAATGGAAGACAGCTTTTAGATGCCGGTATGGACATTTTGAATATTTAGTGATGCCATTCGGACTGTGTAACGCTCCTGCTGCTTTTCAACACTTTTCAGCCAATGATATCTTCAGGGATTTATTGGACCATTATGTGGTAATTTACCTGGATGACATCTTAATTTTCTCTGATTCTCTACAGGAACATCAGGAACATGTCAAGACCGTGCTCAGACGCTTAAGAGATAATCCGTTATACATTAAACTCGAAAAATGTGAGTTTCATTGCTCCGAAATTCAATTTCTGGGCTACATTATTTCTCCCCAGGGATTGAACATGGAATCCAGCAAGATCCAGGCGATCATAGACTGGCCGGTACCAGGAAACATCAAAGAGGTACAACGATTTATTGGTTTTGCTCATTTTTATAGACGTTTTATCCGGAATTTTTCGGAAATTGTCCATCCCATCACTCTCCTTACTAAGAAGGGGAAGAAGTTTGTATGGTCTTCGCAAGCCCAGGAAGCCTTTGACCGCCTTAAGGTTTGTTTTACCACGGCTCCGATATTAATGCATCCGGATCCTGCACTGCCTTTCATCGTGGAGGTGGACGCTTCTGACTGTGCACTGGGAGCTATCCTCTCACAACGAACCGGAGACAAAGGTTTGCTGCACCCGTGTGCCTTCTTTTCGCACAGGTTATCTTCTGCTGAACTAAATTATGACATTGCAGATAAGGAACTTTTGGCAATCATTTCCGCCTTTAAAGAATGGAGACACCATTTGCAGGGAGCTACTCAACAAGTAGTAGTGCTTACAGATCATCGTAATTTGGAATTTCTTAAATCCGCCAGGTGTCTTTCTCCTCGACAAGCTAGGTGGAGTTTGTTCTTGAACCAGTTTGATTTTATTATCTCGTACCGCCCAGGTTCACGTAATGGGAAGGCCGATGCATTATCCCGAATCCACATGGTGGACTCCGTGCCTGGGACCCCGTCTAAGACCATCTTGTCTGATGCCAATTCATAGGAGTGCTCCAGGACCGGGACTTGTGGGAGGAGATCAAGCTGGCCTATGACGGTGATGTATTTCTTGCTGCTCCACCTGACAACGTGAATCTTGTCTTTCAGAATGGGGTGTCGCTTAGAGATCGACGTATTTACGTCCCAGAGGCTGTGAGACTTCGAATCCTCAAATTGGTCCATGACTCCGTATTGGCTGGTCATAGGGGGGTACAGAAGACTCAGGAATATTTAAGTTGTTTTTTCTGGTGGCCTACCTGCTTAAAAGATGTGAATGAGTATGTCCGCTCTTGTGAGGTTTGTGCCCAGTACAAAGTTCCTCGTGTTTCACCTACTGGTCTTCTCAAACCACTACCCGTACCATCTCGCCCTTGGGGGTCTTTTTCGATGGACTTTATTGTGGAATTACCCACCTCTGGCGGTAAAAACACTATTTTGGTGGTAGTGGACCGTTTAACGAAGGCGGCCCATTTTATTCCTTGTACCGGTCTCCCCTCAGCTACAGAGACAGTGGATCTGGTTATCCAAAACGTTTTCCGGCTGCATGGGGTACCAGATGAGATCATCTCTGACAGGGGAATACAGTTTACCTCTAGGTTTTGGAAAGAATTTTGCTCTGCGCTCCACATTAATGTTTGCTTGTCTTCTGCATACCATCCTCAGACCAACGGGCAGACCGAACGTACCAATCAAACCTTGGAGCAATATCTACGCTGCTACGTCAGTCATTTGCAGGATGACTGGCTGAAGTTACTTCCTTTAGCGGAGTTTTCGTACAACAACTCACAGAACAGTTCTACGAAGGTATCTCCTTTTTTTGCCAATCTGGGATATCATCCAAATATTCTCCCTAGATCTCCAGTTGTCTCTTCGGTACCGGCAGTTCAAGACAGAGTGGAGCTGTTGCAACGTAATCTTGAAGTTTTGAAGGACTCCCTGACTAAAGCACAGAAGCGTTACAAGAAGTCGGCTGATAGGTTCCGGAAACCAGCACCTTTGTATAAGGTAGGAGACTCGGTTTGGTTGTCTACCAAGAATCTAAGGTTGGGTGTTCCTTCGCAGAAACTGGGACAGAAGTTCATCGGTCCATTCAAGATTACCGGGATTGTGAGCTCCGTTGCTTGTCGGCTGAAGCTACCACGAACTCTAAACGTACACCCAGTATTTCATGTTTCTTTATTAAAACCAGTTTGTCCTAACAAGGTTCAGGGACGTATCGTACCTCCTCCTCCACCAGTGTTGGTTAATGGCGAAGAACAATTTGTGGTCCGGGACATTATTGATTCAAGACTTCATCGAAACTGGCTTCAGTATCTAGTTAGATGGCAGGGTTACTCTCCTGAAAATGATTCCTGGGAACCAGTAAGTAACATCAATGCTCCCCTGAAGGTTGCTCAGTTTCATCGGAGATACCCAGACAAACCTGGTCCGGGATCGTCCTGAGGCCGTTTCTAGGGGGGGAGTAATGTCAGTATTCCGGGTTTTCTAAATCACCTTGTGAATGAATTTGCCCTTTGTCAAGATGGAGGTTGCTGTTCTTGTGTGCCCTAATTCCTGTTCATTTGCATAAAACCCGACTCAGGTGCTGCCTTCCTTGCTGGAGTATTCTGCTTCCTTCAGCTGTGCTGTTTGTTTCTTAGTGTGCTTCTGCTGTGGCTCTGGACATTCCCTGTTCTCTGTAGGGAAAGCTGCACTCATCTTTGGAACTTAACCCTTGATTCACTTTATCTGGTAAGAACTGTGTTCCTGAACTATGTGTTGTTCTTAACCCTTCACTCTCCCCAATGAGAGCAGTCGGAACTGTCACCAACCGTATGCTTTTATGTGAACCTGTTCCTGGACTCACCTGTGTTCACGCCGCTCCTGGGATCAACTTGTAAATCTCCAAAAACAAAACTCCAAAGGAAACTCTTACAGGTTACCTGTAGACACAAAACTTGAAAAACAGTTACATATTTACAAAATTTCAACATTTACATTAACTTTGCTATATGCGATATCTAAGGGGTGGTATACCTTGTGTGGTGTGGGTAGACCTGCGTAACTCTGTGGGCAAACTGGGTAGCATTCTCCTACTGACTCTTAGACTCACCAGGGGTATGGCAGATTCACCACTGGCAGGGCGAGGGTTCTCTGGCTCCACTGCTAGTGTGGCATCTGCTACCTGATTTTCCTGATTTTCTTGAGTCACTTCTTCTTGTGCTACCACTTGGGGAAATATCAACACTGGCACCACTATAGCATCGTTCACTTTAGTCCAATTTGCAGGGAATTCTCCAAGCACTGTGCTGACCATCTCTTCTTCCACTATGGGTTGGATGTTATGTGGTTCCTCTTTCCTTTCCTTCAACTGGTCAGGATACAACTTCAAGTGATCTCTCGATACCGCTGCTGAGGTCTCTCCTCCATCTTTACTCACAAGGCATACCTTAGTATTATCAAAGTTCGAGGGCAGAATGGTATAAGGTTCAGCTTCCCACTGATCATCCAATTTGTGCAATCTTCTCTTTCTTTTCAAGACCTGTTCTCCAGGCGACAAAGGAGCGGCTGGTGCATTTTGATTGTAAAGCTTCTCCTGCTTCTGCCTTGCCTGAGCCAGACTCCTTTCCACGCATTCTTGAACTCTCCGGTACTGTTGCTGCCTCTCCATGTCCCAGTCAGCATCTGGTGACGCTACTTCAGGGGTCAGGACTCCCATGTCCAAGTCAATAGGCATTTTACCTGGTCTGGCTCTCATTAAATAGGCTGGGGTACAGTTGGTTGAGTTCACTGGGATATGGTTGTAGAGGTCCACCAGATCGGGCAACTTCTCTGGCCACAGATTCCTCTCCTCCAAGGGAAAAGTCTTCAGGAGGTCAATCACTACCTGGTTCATCTTCTCACACATGCCATTGGCCTGTGGGTGGTACGGTGTTGTCCGGATCTTCTTACAACCATACAGGTTACAGAATTCTTGGAGCACTTCTGCCTCGAAAGCTGGACCTTGATTTGTCAGCACTCTTTCAGGATACCCATGTGGTCTACAGAAGTGCTGTTGGAATGCTCTGGCTGCTGTCCTGGCCGTCTGATCCTTGACAGGCACAACTACCATCAATCTTGAGTACTGGTCCACAATGGTAAAAGCATAGATATAGCCTGACCGGCTTGGAACCAGCTTCACATGGTCCAGGGCTACCAACTCAAGGGCCTGTTTGGTGATAATTGGCTGTAGGGGAGCTCTCTGGCTGTCCTGATCCTTTCTGCGCAGGTTACATTGTCCACACTCCCGGCACCACCTCTCAATGGCTTTCCTCATACCAGCCCAGTAAAACCTCTCTTGGAGGTTCTAACTTCTTCCATCCGAAGTGTCCAACTCCATTGTGGTATGCTTCCAGGACCATCGATGCCTCTCTCTTTGGGACTATCACCTGCCAAACCAGCTCATGAGTGCGGGCATTGATACTCCTCCGACACAGCTTCCCTTCATAAATGAACAGCCGGCCTCTCTCCTACAACTGCTGAGTTTCTTCATGAGCATCCGACTCTGGACGTGAGTCAGCTCGTGTCAGCAGCTCTTTCACCAGGCGGACTGCAGGGTCACTATCTTGCGTTTCTGCCCAATCATGATGGGGCAACGGGTTCAGGGTGACCTCCTTCAAGCCAGACTGTCTGTTTCTCACTCCTTGAGCACGCTAGGCCGCAAGTGGCCGGTGGAAGGGAGGTAGCTCTATCTCTTCAAGAGCCTCAGGGTCTTCTCCTGCATCTGGTAGGTTAGGCATTCTGGACAGCGCATTAGCATTGGCATTCTTGTGCTCTGCCCGGTACTTGATGGCAAAATCATAGTTCGATAGCCAAGCCATCCATCGCTGTTCCAGTGCACCTAGTTTTGCAGTGTCCAATTGCATCAACGGGTTGTTGTCCGTGAAGATAGTGAACTTGGCAGAGGCTAGGTAAAGTTTGAACCTTTCGGTGACAGCCCAGACTATGGCAAGGAACTCCAGCTCGAAAGAACTGTAATTATCAGGGTTCCTTTCAGTGGGGCGCAGCTTCCTGCTGGCATAGGAGATCACTCTTTCTTTCCCATTCTGTACCTGCGATAGTACTGCTCCTAGTCCCACGTTGCTAGCATCCGTGTACAGAACAAAGGGTTTGTCATAATCTGGGTAGGCCAGAACTTTGTCTCCTGTGAGAGCCATCTTCAATCTGGTGAAGGACCTTTCCAACTCTTCAGTCCATTCAAAGCTGAAATTCTTCTGTTTGGTCTTCTTGGACTGCCCCACCAGGAGATTTTGCAGAGGGGTGGCTATTTCAGTAAAGCCCTTGATGAATCTTCGGTAGTAGCCCACCAGTCCAAGGAATTGGCGTACTTCATGAAGGTTTCTGGGCTTCGGCCAGTCCCGGATGACTGTGACCTTATCAGGATCTGGTGCCACACCTTCTGCACTGACCACATGACCGAGGTACTGCACCTTGGGCTTCAGGAGGTGGCACTTGGAGGGCTTCACCTTCAGGCCAAAATTGGACAAAGCTTCAAACACTTCAGCCAGGTGCTCCAGATGATCTTCATAGGTTTTGGAGAAAACAATGACATCATCCAGGTACAACAGGACCGTCTCAAAGTTCATGTGTCCCAGGCAGCACTCCATCAGCCGTTGAAATGTTCCTGGAGCAGTGCAGAGCCCAAATGGCATATAATTGAACTCACAGAGACCCATCGGAGAGGTAAATGCGGTTTTCTCCTTGTCTGCCTCTGCCACGGGAACCTGCCAATACCCACTAGTGAGATCTAAGGTGGAAAAGTAATTAGCAGTTTTAAGTGCAGCCAATTATTCCTCAATTCTGGGTAATGTGTAGGCATCTTTATGTGTAATGCTGTTAATTTTCCTGTAATCTACACACATTCTCATGGTACCATCCTTTTTCTTTACAAACACTATTGGAGCTGCCCAGGGGCTACAACTGTCTCTGATGACCCCTGCCTCCTTCATCTCCCTCAACATACTCTTAGCACACTGGTATTGTGTCGGGGGTATAGGTCTGTACCTCTCCTTTATGGGTGGATGGTCTCCCTTGGGGATATAATGTGGAACCCCTTTTGCCTGCCCAAAATCTAGTGGGTGTTTGCTGAATACCCGCTCATACTCTTGTGTCACTCTGTAAACCCCATTTTTCTGGCATGAAGGTGTAGAGTCAGTTCCCACCTGCAGTTGCTGACACCACTCATCTGGCTGCTTCACAGAGACATTGTCCTCCACCTGATCGGATGAGACCAAGGGATCTGCTGCCTGCAAAGAGTTGTTATTAACGGTGAGCAGCTTTAGCAACTATGCCGTACTGAGGTATTGTGGCTTCCTCTTCCCCACAATTCAAAAGGCGTACAGGTACTCTCCCCTTTCGTACGTCAACCACTCCTCTGGCTGTTAGGACAGTGGGCCTGCTCTCGGAGTATACTGGTTCTACCAACACCTGGTAATCTCTCCCTCTAAGACTTATAGCTGCCCGACACCAAACCAACATTTCACATCTGGGGGGTATTGCAATGGGAAAAGCATCACTCACTCTGACACTGCCAATCTCTCCGCCAGAGAGTTCTACCTGTTGCCTTTGCATCAGGGCTCGGATCTCCTTCTGCAGGACTCCGGAACCAGCAATCTCAGCCACCTGTTGCAACAAGACAATAACCTCGGACAGTTTTCAATTACATTTGTACCAAGAGTCATCATGGGATTATATTCACGTCGGTCAATAACAACAACTATTAAACCTTGAGACTTTAGCTCTACCCGCCCCACTTTGACAGTAATTTCTTTACATCCTATCTGCGGTAAAGACTGACCATTACTAGCAACTACTGTCAGTTCATCAGTGGGGCTACGGGTAAGCTCTGAATCAGCCCAATATCTCTTGTACAGAATGTACGGCATCGAAGTCACCTGGGAGCCAGTGTCCAGCAAAGCGTTCATGGGGATACCGTCAATCACAACAGGAAGGATTGGTCTCCCTCCCACATACTTGGCTCTCCAGTTCTTTGGGCCTGGGGATCCTACTCCTGGAGACTGGCCCTCTGCCCCAGGGGTTGCTCGTTTAAAGGACAATATCTGGCAAGATGACCGGCCTTGTAGCAGCGACAACAGATAGGACGTCCGTCCTGGTCATAGCGATCGTTATTCCTTCCTCGAAGTGGCGGGGTTCTCCTCCGCCAGAGCCACGGGACATCCTCTGGACTGGAAGCAAGCTGGATCTTTTCTTTGGAGGACACTTGTAGGGACTGCACGGTTTTAGTAAGTGCAGCCATTCCTTTGGTCAACTCCTGGACCTGAAGACGCAGCTCCTCAGTTGGATCTTTATCCAGAGTCTGTGTATCAGCCTCCACAGGAATGGAAGGAAAAGATGTTGCTTCCTGATGGTAGGTGATCGCTGGGCGCCTAGGGGGCGCTGGACGGCTGTCAGTGGACTCCTGCAGTACCCGAATAGCCCAGTCCTTAAAATCAGCAAAGTTCAGATCAGGGTTTTGCAGGGTGATAATACGCAACTGTCCTCTGTGGGTACTAGATAGGAGTCCTTCAATGAACTGCTCCTTTAACAGTTTATCTTCTTCCTTTACACTGTCAGGATCAACTTGCTTAACTGCTTGCAGCGCCTCCTGCAGGTTGAGAGCATAATCCCTGATACTGTCCTGCGCCTTCTGTTTACAGCCAAAGAACATCATCTTGATTTCAGGTGCAGTGCGGGTGTCAAAGGTGCTCCTCAGCTTGGCCAGGATCTTTGCAAGAGTCTCTCTATCAGTGTCCTGCCAGGCTTTCACTTCTCTCTGTGCTGCACCCGTTAGCTGTCCAATCAGGATATTCACTTTCTGGCTTTCAGACAGATGGTATACTTTAAAGTTTAAACAAACTGCACAGTCTCTCTTTAAATTCACTCAGGGTATGCGACTCACCCGAGTACTGCGGTAGCCAGGCCGCTCCCGGTATATAGGGCATAGACAGTGGCATTATGGAGACCGCTGTGGCAGGCGCTCCTCCTGGCGGTGCTGTGGGGTTGACAACGGCGCCTGCCGCTGCATCGCCGTTTGGCGCAGACATCTTCTTCCTCCCCTAGTTAACGTTAGCTAGGGCCGGGGGTTATGTGAGCTCACCGGCGGCCGCTTTACAGGCCTGACGCTCCAGGCTGTAGGCCTCAGCTCCTCCTCCTCTCGCGCGCTGTCCTCTCTTCCCGCGCGGCACTTCGCTTCTTCGCGCTCTGCGGCAGGCTCCGCCCACGAAGGCCCGCCTCTTTCTTCCCGGGTGCGCCAAGCAGCGCAACAATGGCGGCTATTGGTACTAATTTTCACACACAGTCTTTTTGCACAAACACTGTCTATGGCACACAGGACCTGGGGATACCGGGCTCAATAATCCTGTTCGTGATGCCAAATTGGGTCGTCCGGGCCGGTGTCAGTGGGATGTGTCACAGCAGCGGTGACCTGGTCCGTGGCCCTGGGCGCCCAAGTAAGGGGGGAATGTAGTTAATGAAATGGAATAGTTTTGTCACGTCACCGTCAGACTCGGGGCCTGCTGTTCCGCCCTCAGCCACTAGGAGGCGACGGACTGTCACGCTGCCCTCAGGCTCGGGGCCTGCTGTCCATGCCTCGGCTACCAGGAGGCGCCGGACTGACATGTCATCGTCGAATTCAGGGCCTGCTGTTCCGCCCTCAGCCACTGTGAGGCGCCGTGGCTCGCGCCCGAGTAATGGCGGCAACAGTGAAAGGGCTTCTGCGCAGGCGTCTAGTGGACACAGACTCCGCTCCTCTGTCAGTCATGAAGGGGCTGGTGCATCGTCATCAGGTCTGGTCCTGGGGGCGGTCCTGATGACATCATCAGCCCGGGAGCCTGTGAGGGATGACCTGATCCCTCAAATACCTTTGGACTGGGCTTGCAAGCTGCCGGATATATTCTTGGTTCCCCTGTGTGTTACTGTGTGAATTGCTGTTGACTGACTCTGACTTTTGCCTGGACTTCTGACTCTGCTTCTGCCTAACGATTCTGTACCTCTGCGACTCTCCTGGTTTATGACTCTGACTTTGGCCTGGATTCTGACTCTGCTTCTGCCTAATGATTCTGTACCTCTGCGACTCTCCTGGTTTATGACTCTGACTTTGGCCTGGATTCTGACTCTGCTTCTGCCTAACGATTCTGTACCTCTGCGACTCTCCTGGTTTATGACTCTGGCTTCGGCCTGGAATCTGAGTCTGCTACTGTCTACTGTTTTTGTACCATTGCTGCCAGACTGGTTTAGTCTCGCATATCATTGCCTCTGTGTCCTGTATTGGAACACCTTTCTGGCGACCGTCCTGCTCTGGTCATTGCTCCTATTCAGACAGTGCCTCCTGGGCTCTGCTATAAATCCAGATCCCTGTATAGGGGTAAAGGGTATCAGTGTTTCTCGGGGTGCTGTCTGGCTGCAGTCCAGACCGCAGGCAGACGTCACATTATATCCGGCCCAAAAAAATAAAACTGCTCTTGTGTCTATACTTAACACATATAAAAGCAGTTTTCCTTACCTTTTTTTTTTTTTCTTCCTCCTGACTGTGCTGATTCCTGGCCCAAACACCTGTTACATTGCACAGCCTGGAAGGTCACTCTCAGGCTCAAGCATGCTGCAGCCTGGAAGCTTCAAAGAAAATGCTGGCTGTTGGAAATCCACATTCCTGGAGCATCGCCCCCTGGACAGCGCTGGGGGTCAGGTATTGCCCGCAAAAGTGGCCAAACTGTTGTTACCAGTTTCCCTTTCTTTTGCTAAGAAACGTCTGTGTGTGAAGGCTTATGTGGATTGTGGTGCTGCCGGCAACCTTATGGATTTTTTATTTGCTAAGAGTCTGGGTGTACCTCTGCTAAAGCTTAAAGCACCTATTCAGACTATCACAATTAATGGTACATCTATAGAACAGGGAGGCGTGGAATTCATTACTGCCGAAAATTCTATGTGAGTGGGGACATTACATAACGAACAAATGTCATTTTTTGTTATACACAATTTATCAGATCCAGTTGTGTTAGGCATGCCATGGTTGCACCAGCATAATCCAGTTATTGACTGGCGCATAGGTGATATCGTGCGCTGGAGTCCACGGTGTCAGAATCACTGTATGTCACTGTCAGTGAACCAAGTTAAAATTAAAAACCCCTCCATTCCATATGCATTCGGAGATTATGAAGATGTCTTCTCCATAGTGGAGTCTGAGAAACTACCTCCTCATAGAGAGTACAACTGTCCTATAGACTTGGTCCCTGGTGCCTGTCTCCCTAAGGGGAGAATATTCAACCTCTCGGGTCCGGAGCGTGTAGCCATGAATGACTACATAGCAGACAGCCTACGTAAAGGCTTTATTAGACCTTCCACCTCACCTGTAGGAGCTGGGTTTTTCTTTGTAGAAAAAAAAGATGGTGGACTCAGACCATGCATCGATTATCGTGAGCTGAACGCAATTACTGTAAAAAATCAGTACTCGCTCCCACTCATTCCTGATCTGTTTAATCAGCTACTGGGAGCCCGCTGGTTTACTAAGCTTGACCTCCGGGGGGCATATAATCTGGTCCGCATAAGAAGCTGTGACGAATGGATAACGGCCTTTAATACACCTCTTGGTCACTTTGAGTACCTTGTAATGCCGTTCGGACTCAGTAACGCACCTGCCGTATTTCAACACTTTGTCAATGACATTTTCAGGGACATTTGTGGGGTGTATGTCGTCGTGTATCTGGATGACATTTTGATTTATTCGGCTGACCCTGTGACACATGCTCAACACGTCCGTTCGGTATTGCAGAGACTGCGAAAAAACTCCTTGTATGCGAAATTAGAAAAATGTGTTTTTTTTGCTGAAGAGGTACAGTTCTTAGGATACATGGTCTCAGGCAAGGGGTTTCGCATGGACCCTGCCAAGATTCAACCCATTAAGGATTGGGTGCAACCCAAATCGCTGAAAGCGCTGCAGCGGTTTTTGGGATTTGCGAATTATTACCGCAAGTTTATCAGGGGTTTCTCTGAGATTGCCAAGCCACTCACGGACCTTACCCGAAAAGGGGCGGACGTGACTAATTGGAATCCTGAGGCAACCCGAGCTTTTTCTACACTAAAGGAGTGCTTCGTGGCCAACCCGGTGTTGATTCAACCAAACTTGGACCACCCCTTTATTGTTGAAGTAGATGCCTCCGAAGTCGGAGTGGGAGCAGTGCTCTCGCAAGGCACTGCATCCCTCACTCAGCTTTGCCCATGTGCATTTTTCTCCCGCAAATTCTCTGCCACGGAGGGAAACTATGACGTCGGGAATTACTGGCGATCAAATGGGCCTTCGAGGAATGACGCCACTTCCTCGAAGGTGCCAAACACAAGGTCACTGTTATTACAGACCACAAAAACCTAACCTACCTAGAGTCAGCTAAAAGACTAAATCCCAGGCAGGCTAGGTGGGCCTTGTTTTTCTCCAGGTTTGATTTTATAATCACCTTCCGCCCCGGGACTAAAAATGTGAGGGCAGATGCCCTCTCTCGCAGTTTCTGCCCCACACAGACCGAGGACTGTGAACCAGTCCCAATATTGGCTAATGGAATCGTCGTGTCGGCAGTATCTTTGGACCTTCTGGAGGAGATCCGTAGGTCTTCAGAGCAAGTTCCTGACACTACGCCCCACAAAAAATTGTTCGTTCCGGCTAACCTTCGTCTGCAGGTTCTAAAAGAATCGCACGACTCTGTCCTGGCAGGCCATCCGGGTCTCAATAATACCACCAGGTTGGTAACTAGGAACTTTTGGTGGCCGACGGTGGTCAAGGACTGTAAGGACTATGTTTCAGCGTGTGAAGTCTGTGCCCGCGCCAAGTCCCTCCATAGTCGCCCTGCCGGCTGGCTTCAGTCCTTGCCCACCCCTGAGAGTCCATGGACCCACATCTCCATGGATTTCATTACAGACCTGCCGCCATCAGATGGGAAAACTTGTATCTGGGTGGTGGTAGACAGGTTCAGCAAGCAGGGCCATTTTATTCCCCTGTCTGGGTTGCCTAACTCTGAGACTTTAAGTAAGTTGTTTATCCTGCACATTGTACGTCTGCACGGCGTTCCGGCAAATATTGTGTCCGACAGGGGTACCCAGTTTGTCTCGAAGTTCTGGAGGGCATTCTGTAGACGCATTGGTGTGGAGTTGTCCTTTTCTTCGGCATACCATCCCGAAACTAATGGTCAAACTGAGCGTACTAATCAAGCTCTGGAACAATACCTCCGCTGTTATGTGTCAGGACATCAGACCGATTGTGTGGAACATCTGCCATTGGCTGAGTTCGCCCTCAATAATCGATATCAAGACTCCATTAAAACTACCCCTTTCTTTTGTAACCTTGGACTACATCCGCGCTTTGGGTCGTTTTCGGCCAGGATGTCGGAGCTCCCTGGGGTTGAGCAAAATATACATCGGCTAAAAACGATTTGGACTGAGGTTAATTCAAATTTGAAAGGGGCTCAGGTTAGACAGGCTTCGGCTGCAAATAGACGACGATCTAAGGGGCCGCACCTGGGAGTTGGCGACAAGGTTTGGCTCTCTACAAAAAATATCAAGCTTAAGGTACCGTCCGCCAAACTAGGTCCCAGGTTCATCGGCCCATACGAAATTATCGAGGTGGTTAACCCAGTAGCCTTCCGCTTAAAACTTCCACAGTCATTCAAATTGCCTAACGTATTCCACAGGTCTCTCCTCAAACCTTATCGTTCTCCCATTCACCCTGTTCAGTCCCCTCCTCCTCCTGTTTCGGTCAGGGGAGCTCTGGAGTATGAAGTCCAGGGTATCCTTGACTCCCGCCTTGTGAGGGGCTCAGTACAGTATCTGGTACACTGGAAGGGCTACGGCCCAGAAGAAAGGTCCTGGGTTCCTGCGGGGAACGTCCATGCCAAGGCATTAATTAGGAGATTTCATCTTCTTCACCCTGACAAACCGGGTTTTGAGGGTCCGGAGGCCCCTCCTGGAGAGGGGGGTACTGTCACGTCACCGTCAGACTCGGGGCCTGCTGTTCCGCCCTCAGCCACTAGGAGGCGACGGACTGTCACGCCGCCCTCGGGCTCGGGGCCTGCTGTCCAGGCCTCGGCTACCAGGAGGCGCCGGACTGACATGTCATCGTCGAATTCAGGGCCTGCTGTTCCGCCCTCAGCCACTGTGAGGCGCCGTGGCTCGCGCCCGAGTAATGGCGGCAACAGTGAAAGGGCTTCTGCGCAGGCGTCTAGTGGACACAGACTCCGCTCCTCTGTCAGTCATGAAGGGGTTGGTGCATCGTCATCAGGTCTGGTCCTGGGGGCGGTCCTGATGACATCATCAGCCCGGGAGCCTGTGAGGGATGACCTGATCCCTCAAATACCTTTGGACTGGGCTTGCAAGCCGCCGGATATATTCTTGGTTCCCCTGCGTGTTACTGTGTGAATTGCTGTTGACTGACTCTGACTTTTGCCTGGACTTCTGACTCTGCTTCTGCCTAATGATTCTGTACCTCTGCAACTCTCCTGGTTTATGACTCTGGCTTTGGCCTGGAATCTGACTCTGCTACTGTCTACTGTTTTTGTACCGTTGCTGCCTGACTGGTTTAGTCTCGGATATCATTGCCTCTGTGTCCTGTATTGGAACACCTTTCTGGCGACCGTCCTGCTCTGGTCATTGCTCCTATTCAGACAGTGCCTCCTGGGCTCTGCTATAAATCCAGATCCCTGTATAGGGGTAAAGGGTATCAGTGTTTCTCGGGGTGCTGTCTGGCTGCAGTCCAGACCGCAGGCAGACGTCACAAGTTTGTGACGCCACATGTGGTGCTCGGCAAGGGAGGTGTTAAGCCGACGCTGCATGCAGATCCGCTGGGACTGATGATAGGGTGCAGCAAGGGTGTAAAAGCTCTCCACAGGTGAAGCTATAGTCCCAGGGCAGTGTAGAGGTGGGTGGCACGGTGATGTAGCAGTGCCGTAAGTTTAGGATGCAGACAAGACACAGCGGGGTGCAATTTATGTACCTTTACTTGATAACTGCAGTCCAGGGTCCTGATTACAGATGGTAACGGAGCAGGCTAGCCCGGAAGCAACTCAGGGATTCTCTCTCAGCAGACGGGCTGTGCAGTCTCCTTCCTAGCGCTTGTTTGAATGAAGTACTCCAGTACTAAGTTACTCTGAAGTTCCTCCTGTCAGATGTTCCCAAGAACCGTACTTGCACGGCAGACAGCTGTAGCCTCTCTCGGGGACTCCCTTCTCCGGAGTCCTGGCTCTCTATCCAAGCTGCTGTTGTGCCTCAAGTCTTAGATGGGAGTTGGGCATTTACAGCCTCCTACTCCTCTGGTATCTGCTGTAGGATCGTTAGTATCCGTACAGCCGTGGAGACCAGGCTCCAGTTCTTGCGCTCTCACTGCGAGGGAGCTCTCCTTTCCTAGCTCAACCTCCAGCAGCTCTCTACACGTCTGCACATTTCACTCTCCGCAGACTAACTGCCTTCTCCTTCCACCTGGCCCTCAGAGAGCACTCCTCCCCTTAATTCTGGTTGAGTTCCCCCTGCTGGCCTGGAGTGGAACTGTGTTGCATGTATGGATTGACTGCGAGAGAGACCCATCATTGCCTCCAAGCCTGGCATTACCCTCCCCTGGAGGAAGGCAAAGCCACTGTGGCGGCCATACTCCTGGGGGCGCCACAGATGGAGCCAAATACAGGACCATTCTTGAAGAAAACCTGTTGGAGTCTGCAAAAGACCTGAGACTAGAACGGAGATTTGTCTTCCAACAAGACAATGATCCCAAACATAAAGCAAAATCTGCAATGGAATGGTTCACAAATAAACGTATCCAGGTGTTAGAATGGCCAAGTCAAAGTCCAGACCTGAATCCAATCGAGAATCTGTGAAAAGAGCTGAAAACTGCTGTTCACAAACAATCTCCATCAAACCTCACTGAGCTCGAGCTGTTTGCCAAGGAAGAATGGGCAAGAATTTCAGTATCTCGATGAACAAAACTGATAGAGACATACCCCAAGCGACTTGCAGCTGTAATCACAGCAAAAGGTGGCGCAACAAAGTATTACGTTAAAGGGGCCGAATAATATTGCACGCTCCACTTTTCAGTTTTTGAATTTCCACAAAAATTTAAAATAACCATTAAATTTCGTCCAACTTCACAATTGTGTCCCACTTGTTGTTGATTCTTCACCAAAAATTTACATTTGGTATCTTCAAAGCATGATATGTGGGAAAAGGTTGAAAAGTTCCAGGGGGCCGAATATTTTCGCAAGGCGCTGTGTGTGTGTGTGTATATATATATATATATATATACACACACTGGCCACTTTATTAGGTACACCTGTCCAACTGTGTGTTAAGACTTAATTTCTAATCAGCCAATCACATGGCGGCAACTCAGTGCATTTAGGCATGTAGACATGGTCAAGACAATCTCCTGCAGTTCAAACCGAGCATCAGTATGGGGAAGAAAGGTGATTTGAGTGCCTTTGAACGTGGCATGATTGTTGGTGCCAGAAGGGCTGGTCTGAGTATTTCAGAAACTGCTGATCTACTGGGATTTTCACGCACAACCATCTCTAGGGTTTACAGAGAATGGTCCGAAAAAGAAAAAAAATCCAGTGAGCGGCAGTTCTGTGGCCGGAAATGCCTTGTTGATGCCAGAGGTCAGAGGAGAATGGGCAGACTGGTTCGAGCTGATAGAAAGGCAACAGTGACTCAAATTGCCACCCGTTACAACCAAGGTAGGCAGAAGAGCATCTCTGAACGCACAGTGCGTCGAACTTTGAGGCAGATGGGCTACAGCAGCAGAAGACCACACTGGGTACCACTCCTCTCAGCTAAGAACAGGAAACTGAGGCTACAATTTGCACAAGCTCATCGAAATTGGACAGTAGAAGATTGGAAAAACGTTGCCTGGTCTGATGAGTCTCGATTTCTGCTGCGACATTCGGATGGTAGGGTCAGAATTTGGCGTAAACAACATGAAAGCATGGATCCATCCTGCCTTGTATCAACGGTTCAGGCTGGTGGTGGTGGTGTCATGGTGTGGGGAATTTTTTCTTGGCACTCTTTGGGCCCCTTGGTACCAATTGAGCATCGTTGCAACGCCACAGCCTACCTGAGTATTGTTGCTGACCATGTCCATCCCTTTATGACCACAATGTACCCAACATCTGATGGCTACTTTCAGCAGGATAATGCGCCATGTCATAAAGCTCGAATCATCTCAGATTGGTTTCTTGAACATGACAATGAGTTCACTGTACTCAAATGGCCTCCTCAGTCACCAGATCTCAATCCAATAGAGCATCTTTGGGATGTGGTGGAACGGGAGATTCGCATCAGGGATGTGCAGCCGACAAATCTGCGCCAACTGTGTGATGCCATCATGTCAATATGGTCCAAAATCTCTGAGGAATGATTCCAGCACCTTGTTGAATCTCTGCCACGAAGAATTGAGGCAGTTCTGAAGGCAAAAGGGGGTCCAACCCGTTACTAGCATGGTGTACCTAATAAAGTGGCCAGTGAGTGTGTGTGTGTGTGTATATATAAGCAGGATTTGCTAAATCATCCCAGTCAGATGTCTGTCCAGCCTCTGTTTGAAGACTTCCATTGAAGGAGAACTCGCCACTTCTTGTGGCAGCTTGTTCCACTCATTGATCACTCTAACAGTCAAAAAGTTTTTTTCTAATATCTAATCTGTCTCCTCCCATTCAGTTTCATCCCATTGCTTCTAGTCTTTTCTTGTGCAAATGAGAATAAAGATGATCCTTCTACAATGTGACAGCCCTTTAGATATTTGTAGACAGCTATTAAGTCTCCTCTCAGTCTTCTCTTTTGCAAACTAAACATTCCCAAATCCTGCAACCTTTCCTCATAAGAAAGTGTTTGCAGACCGGTCACCATTCTAGTCGCTCTTTTCTGAACTTGCTCCAGTTTGTTGATGTGTTTTTTTTAAAATGTGGTGCCCAAAACTGGACACAATATTCCAGATGAGGTCTGACCAAAGAGGAGTAGAGAGAAATAATGACTTCACGTGATCTAGACAGTATGCTTCTGTTAATACATCCTAGAATTGCATTTGCCTTTTTTGCTGCTGCATCACACTGTTGACTCATATTCAGTCTGTGATCTATTAGTATACCCAAGTCTTTTTCACATGTGCTGTTGCTTAGCCCTATTCCTCCCATTCTGTATATGCTTTTTTCATTTTTACTGCCCAGATGTAGTACTTTGCATTTCTCCCTGTTAAAAACCATTCTGCTAGTTGCTGCCCACTGCTCCAGTTTATTTATATCTTTTTGAATCCTCTCTCTCTTTTCTCTAGTATTAGCTATCCGTCCTAGCTTTGTGTCATCAGCAAATTTAATCAGTTTACCCTCAATTCCTCCATCTAAATCGTTGATAAAGATGTTGAACAATACAGGGCCCAGGACAGAACCCTATGGTAACCCACTTGAGACATTCTTCCAACTGGATGTGCAGCCACTTATGACCACTCTTTGGGTCCGATCACTAAGCCAGTTATGAATCCACCTAACAGTTCCCTTGTCCATTCCATACTTAGTCATTTTTTCAATAAGGATTGTGTGAGATACTTTGTCAAATGCTTTGCTGAAGTCAAGATATACTATATCTACAGCTTTTCCCTGATCCACCCAATCAGTGATTCTGTCATAGAAGGAAATTAAGTTAGTCTGACATGACTTCTTAGTTACAAACCCATGCCGACTCTGTTTAATCACTTCATTCTTATCCAGGTACTGACATACATGTTGTTTAATAATTTGTTCAAAGATCTTTCCTGGTGTAGAAGTCAGACTCACCGGCCTATAGTTGCCTGGGTCCACCTTCTTCCACTTTTTGAAGATAGGAACAACATTTGCTCTTCTCCAGTCTAGATATAGATATAGATATATATATATATAAAGAGTTGAGCGACTTTTGGTTTTTTAGGGTCGAGTTTCGTTTCGTGAAACCCGACTTTTCCAAAAGTCGGGTCCAGCAAGATCGGCCGATTATAGGGAAAAGTCGGGGTCGTCCCGAAACACGAAACCCAATGTAAGTCAATGGGGAATAAAAATCGGCAGTGAGAGGAGGACAGGAAACACACCTACAGTGCCCATTTGAATGCCAAAAGCATCAATTCTTCTTACTTAAGCTTGTCAACCTTAATTAACTTCATAATACAAGTTACGCACTGAAAAATGGGGGTTATTTGGCTAAAGTTGTGGGGGGGTAGGGCTGGCTCCAGGTTTTCATGTGCCCTGGGCGAAAGAGCGCCCCTTTAACACATACCACAACTCATCATGCTCCGATACGGCAGAGAAATAGCGGTATAGTACAATGAAAAATACCTCACTTTTTACATCTCATGACGAGGCCCATCTATTTCTCCATACAGAATCATTGGTCCCATATAATGTTTGAAACAGTATATGGTGAGCTCCACATAATGCTACAGTATATGTTGGTCCCCATGGATGAAGCTACACTGTCTTATGGGCCCAAATAATGCTCCAAACATAATGGGCCCCATTTCTAATGCTCTAGTGTATAATGGGCCCTGTAAATGCTGCTCCAGTGTCTGATGTCCACCTTTGGAATGTTCCAGTGTATGGTGGGCCCCATCTATCATTCTCCAGAGTATAGTGCTCCCCAAAAATTGCTGTCCCAACATTGAAAACAATCAAATAAGTCTCCTCACTAGGGAATCCCTGTACTAGTCTGGACTCCTCGTCGTCCCCATCTTCCATCTCACTGCACAGTATTTCAACCTTGCAAGTGCTGTGATCCTGAGCAAGCAGGGGGGGCCCACTCGTTGGCGACGGCACTGGCACAGGGCCCCTGATAGTACGGTGGTGTGTCTGATGGCGGGTGGGCCGAACCTGCACTTTCATCTGCAGCTTCCTCTTTGTCACCGTGTAAGATGGAACTGTATATGGGAAGGGTAACCTGAGTTTCATCAGGGTCAGATTCAGGCCGTGTAGCGTGCGAGGGGAATGTAGTGGTCTGGGTCAATGTACCAGCAGATTCATCGAGCAGTGGCTGGGCATCAGTGCACTTGTGTCGCCCCAGGAGTACGGTCGCCACAGTGGCATTACCTTCCTCCTAGGGAGTGTGATGTCATGCTTGGGAGCAACGAAGGATCTCTCTAGCAGGTTAACTGATTGGGCGGTGTTATTCCCACGAGTCATGACCCTCCAAACAGCGTTCATGAAGGCAAAGTGTTTGTTTTACGTGGGCAGTATGGTTGCAAAGCTGAACCTTAAAGGAATGTCCAGAAGGGCACCACCAGGAGTGGAGCCTACGGTTAAATTCGACTCCACCTGGGAAACCTCAACCATGCCAGCTGCAGAACAGATGCACACATTGCAAGCTTAATTCCGTCATGCCCCGCGGTCCGAGTCCGGCTTACTAGAGGGACACGTGAGGCTCTGGCACATGAGATTGGCCAATAACTGGTGTGTTATGCTTTTACATGTCCGTGGCTGCATGTGCGCTACACTGAAAAGACCAGCGTTTGTCGCTTACAGGTGCAGATAACCTGCAGAACAACGTTAGTGATGGGGATCACTGATTACAATTATTCCCCGCGAACGATGATTTCCCAGTAAGTGCAGGTCAACCGCAGTTCCGGAATTAGGCCTAACCGTCATTCCTGAAAAAATGAAAAACTTGCGTGTGCAAACCACAGGTGCTGTAGCTTGCTTAACAGCTCGCCAGCCGTTCTCACGCCCAGTATGGATTACACGTGATTGCACAAAGGTGAGAAAGGGTACCGTATCCCCGGATAACATGTATGGATAGCGTACACATTCAAAATATATGTCTCTACATCAGGAGGCAGGCTCAGACGGTGTTAGGCCCAGTATGGATTGCACGTGATTGCACAAAGGTGAGAAAGGGTACCGTATCACCGGATAACATGTATGAATAGCGTACACATTCAAAATATGTCTATACATCAGGAGGCAGGCTCAGACGGTGTCAGGCACAGTATGGATTTGACGGCCCAGACTACACAGCGGAGGAGCAGGGAGAGGTAAAGATTGCAAATGCTGGGGCCCTGCCCAAGCAAGGGGGGCCCACTCGTGGGCGTCGGTACTGGCACTGGGCCCCTCATAGTACGGCGGTGTGTCTGACGGAGGGTGTGCACCACCACCGTCAGAGACACTTGATTGCACTATGAGGGACCCTGTGCCAGTGCCCGCGCCCAAGAGTCGGCCTACCCACCTGTCTAGGGCAACGGCACTCGCACGGTGTCGTGCGCTAGGTGGTGACCCCGGCCATGGGGGGGGGGGAGGCAGCACAGTTAGGGAGTTTTAGAAAGTGGCATATGTTGATGTTGGACATTCAGCTGATGCAAAAGGTGAAATAGGTCAAGTCCCAGGAAGAGGTGGACCAAAGCAAGCCATTTTTCTGTCACCCTATGTGTCATCAGGGGAAGGTGGGACAAAATCCTTGGAAACCCATGCATGGTTCATTTTAATGAAGGTTAGATCATCCACATTTTGGGTTGACAGACGGGTCCTTTTTTCTGTCAGGATTGATCCAGCTGCACTGAAGACTCTTTCCGATAGCACACTTGCAGCTGGGCAAGCGAGCTCCTGTAAGGCATATTGTGCCAATTCAGGCCAGGTGTCCAGTTTAGCGGCCCAATAGTCAAAGGGGAATGACCTGTGTGGGAGAACATCGATATGGGAGGAAAAGTAGTTTGTAACCATAGTTGACAACTGCTGTCTCCTGTCACTTTCCATCGATGCAGTATTACCAGTTGTGTGAGCGGTACTTGAAAAATCAGTCCACAACATTGTCATGAAACCCCTGTCTCCAACGCCACTTCTGCTGTGTGCACCATGAACACCTCTGCCAAGCTGCCCCCGGCCCGTACGGCTCGTGTGAGAACCATCACCGCTGCTGTGTGCTGGGAATGCCTCAAGCAACCGATTTACCAGAGTTGCTTGTTTATTAGCCAACATTAGGTCAAGGTTCTCCTGTGGCATGATGTTTTGTAATTTGCCTTTATAGCGTGGATCCAGGATGCTGGCCAACCAGTAGTCGTCATCGTTCATCATTTTGGCAATGCGGGGGTCCCTTTTTAGGATCTGCAAGGCATAATTTGACATGTGGGCCAATGTTCCCGGTGTCAATGATGCACTGTGAGTGCTGGTTGGAGGAGCACTTTCTGGAAAATCCACATCCCTCCAGTCACGCACAAACCCTGTACCTGACCTTGCCACGCCAACATTTTCACTTGCCCCACGAGATGCATCCTCCTCCCCTAAGTAATCATCCCCATCATCCTCCTCCTCTTCTTCCTCCACCTCGTCCAGGAGAGGTCCCTGAGCAGACAATGGCTGAATGTCATCAAGGATTCCCTCCTCCTCTTCCTCCTCATCAACATTGGCTGCAGACGCCTGCTCCTTAAGGTGCGTCAAAGTTTGCATGAGCAGACACATAAGTGGGATGCTCATGCTTAGGATGGCGTCGTCTGCGCTTACCAGCCGTGTGCATTCCTCAAAACACTGAAGGACTTTACAAAGGTCTTTCAGCTTCGACCACTGCACACCTGTCAACTCCATGTCTGCTCTCAAAGTGCCTGGCCGTGTATCCTCCCACAAATGCATTATGGCCTGCCTCTGCTCGCACAGCCGCTCCACCATGTGCAGGGTGGAGTTCCACCTTGTTGCAATGTCGATAATGAGGCGGTGGTTGGGAAGGTGGAGCAATCGCTGCAGCTTCTGCATACGAACGGAGTGTACAGGCGACCGGCGGATGTGCGCGCACAGTCTTCGCACCTTCTGGAGCAGGGCTGTTAACTCCGGATAATTTTTGAGGAAGCACTGCACCACCAGGTTCAAGGTGTGAGCCAAGCAAGGTATGTGGCTGAGTTTTGAAAGGGCTATGGCTGCCACAAAATTACGGCCGTTATCACTAACTACCTTGCCTGCCTCAAGATGTACACTACCCAGCCATGACTCAGTTTGTCGCTTCAAGTACTCGGCCAGCACCTCGGCGGTGTGTCTGTCGCCCAAACACATCATCTGCAACACAGCCTGCTGACGCTTTCCACTAGCTGCTCGATAGGGGGACACCTCGTGTGCAACAGTGGCAGCTGCAGATGGAGTGCTCGTACGACTGCGCTCTGTGGACGAGCTTTCGCTTCTGGAGGAGGAGGAGGAGGAGGAGGGTCGAACGCCTACAGCCAACTGTTTCCTATACCGTGGGCTAGGCAGCACTGTCCCACCACCGCTGTCCCCTGTGGACCCTGCATCCACCACATTAACCCAGTGCGCAGTGATGGACACGTAACGGCCCTGGCCATGCCGACTGGACCATGCATCAGTTGTGAGGTGCATCTTTCCTCTCACTGACTGCTTGAGTGCATGGACAATGCGGTCTTTTACATGATGGTGGAGGGCTGGGATGGCTTTGCGAGAGAAGTGGCGACTGGGTAGGTCATAGCGTGGTACTGCATAGGCCATGAGTTCGCGGAAAGCTGCGCTTTCCACCAACCGATAGGGCATCATCTCAAATGAGATTAGTTTGGCAATGTGGGCGTTCAAACCCAGTGTACGCGGATGAGAGACTGAGTACTTTCTTGACCTACTCATAGTGTCTGGGAGGGTGAGCTGGACTTGAGAGCTGCATATGGTGGAAGTAGCGGTGGACAGGGCGGACTGAGAGAGGGTTGGTGATGGAGTTGGTGTTCTTTCTGATGGCCTAGATTCAGTATTTCGTTGATATAACAGTGGGATTCCCTGACTGCTGTGGTCTTGCAACGACACCTCAACATTTGCTGCTGTGCTAACCGGTGGGCTTACAGTGGGGGAAACAATGTAGCGTTGCTGACTACCTTCTTTGTGATCAGTTGCACATGTGGCACTTGAGGTTTGGTGTTGTGTCCACGCTTGCAAGTGCATGCTGGTTAAATGTCTAAGCATGCAACTGGTATTCAAATTTTTCAGATTTTTCCCTCGGCTAAAGGTCTTTGCGCACTTCTTACAGATAACCTTGGCCTGATCATGAGGAGTTTGTTCAAAAAAGTGCCACACTGCACTCTTCCTACTTTGGCAGACATTTTGCGGCCTAGAACGCTGTGATATTTTGACCCTCTGGACAAGCTGTCCAGCAACTCTTTTGATTTTTGGAACCTGTCTTTGGAGTGCTCCGGGCCTGCCAGATAACAGCTGTTGCGATGTTGATGTCTGCTGTGGATGCTCCTCATCTGAGCTATTGGAAGCAGCACCCTCTTCCCCCAATGGATGCCAATCTGGGTCAACAACTGGGTCATCCATCACCTCCTCTTCTATGTCATGTGCACCTTCCTCTGTGTCACCGTGTATGGTGGTATAGTGTGCGGGAAGGGGCACCTGAGTCTCATCAGGGTCAGAATCTGGCTCTGTACACTGCGAGGACAATGTAGTGCTCTGAGTGAATGTACCAGCAGAATCATCCATCAGCGGCTGTGCATCAGTGCACTCCATGTCAGATTCATCTTGGCCTGGGTAATTCACCATTTCACTTGATAATCCAGGTATGGTATGTGAAAACAGCTCCATGGAGTAATCAGTAGTATGGCCTGCGTCATCCTTCAATCTTGGTTGGGGTGAAGGACACAAGGAAAGGTGTGGTTCATTAACATGAGCCTCCAATGACGACTCAGTGCTTTTATTTTTTACAACTTCAGAAGAGGAGGCGATAGAGCTGGAGGCTGAGTCAGCAATGTAAGACAAAACTTTTTCCTGAAGCTCTGGCTTTAAAAGCGGTTTGCCAACTCCTAGAAAACTAAGCCTTCGAGGCCTTGTGGAGCCAGACGATGACGCAGGCTCAACACCTCCTGCATTCGGTCCTATTTTGCTTTTGCCACTTCCATCAGATCCACCACCAACACCATCATTACCAGCTGCCAACCCCCGCCCAATTCCACGGCCTCTTCCACCAGCCTTCCTCATTTTTGGTAGAAATGTAGACAAAATCCAACAAACTATATAGTAAAGTAAAACAAGGTACAAGGTGTCTATAGGACAGGGGAGATTTTGAATTTCTGCAGACACTTTTGGACACTGGACACTTTTGGACTGTGTGAGGCCCACTGAATATCAGAGCGCTATGTCACAGGCTCGATGGCACAGGTGTGAAAAAAGTGACTACAGGATCACAGAGATTTTGAATTTCTGCACACACTAGTGGACACTGGACACTTTTGGACTGTGTGAGGCCCACTGAATATCAGAGCGCTATGTCACAGGCTCGATGGCACAGGTGTGAAAAGAGTGACTACAGGATAAGGGAGATTTTGAATTTCTGCACACACTAGTGGACACTGGACACTTTTGGATTGTGTGAGGCCCACTGAATATCAGAGCGCTATGTCACAGGCAGAAATTGGCTAGTGTATCACAAACTACAAGGTGTATGTAGAATTGGGCAGAATAGGAATCTCCCTAGAGTGTAGGTCTGTAAGAACGGAACAAGTCCTCCACTTATCCTTCCACAGTGACACACAGCTTCACTGTGGCCGGTACTGAGAGGAGCGTGCACGTACACGGCTGTCCAGTGTACGTAAAATTGTCAAGCTCCGTGTTTTTTAAGTATACGGACTGACACACGCTGTCTCTCTATAGTTTTGAATGTGATCAAACAGCAAATATATTTAACTGTTTGAAAGCTAGACAAAACTAGTAGGTGCAGGTCTGTAAGAACGGAACATGTCCTCGACTTATTCTCACAGAGTGACACACAGATAGCTTCACTGTGGCTGTGATAACAGCCGTTACACGGTACTTTGTGAGGAGCGTACACCGCTGTATGGTGTGAAAAAATGCACGCTCAGTACCTCAGCAGGACAAAAAAAAAAATTGGGATTGCTTTTAAAAAAGCAGTTTGCAGAGCAGTGGGTAAACAGCAATGCAGCTGTCAGGAAGCCATAGCAGGCAGCCTAACAACCAACACCACTGATCCACCACAATATAGCCTCCCCTTGCACTGCACACACAGTGACTGGTGTGTTGTACAGGCAAAATCGCTAGCAACAGAAGCAGTTTATTTTTCTTCTTCCCTGCCTAACGCTCTCCCTAAAGAATCAGCAGCAGCAACCTCTCCCTATGCTAAGATCGGCAGAAGTAAGATGGCGGTCGGCGTGCACGCCCTTTTATAACCCCTGTGACGCCCACCAAAGCAAGCCAATCACTTGCATGCCCTTCTGAAAGATTGTGGTGACCCCTGCCTATGTCATCACGTTGCCCACAGTGTCCGTGGATCCTGATTGGCTGAAAAAGAGCGCAAAACAAACTTTTGAAACGGGACTTCGGCGCTTAAGTCGCCGACCTCGTGGCCGACCTCATCCTAGGGTCGGGTTTCGTTTCATGAAACCTGACTTTGCCAAAAGTCGGCGACTTTTGAAATTTTTCGACCCGTTTTGCTCAACTCTAATATATATAGCTGTGCAAATTAATTGGGACAAAGCATTTTTTTAAGTAAAATCATAAGTTGGTTACCAGTCAGTGATTCAAACCAGTTTTAACTGCATTGAACAGGCACTCACACCACAGGCACTCACACCACAGGCACTCACACCTGTTCAAAGCAGTTAAAACTGGTTTGAATCACTGACTGGTAACCAACTTATGATTTTACCTAAGAAAATGCTTTGTCCCAATTAATTTGCACAGCAATATATATATATATATATATATATATATATATATATATATACACCTCTACTCACCCACTTTTCACCTATTAAAATGAAAGACTTTAAATTGTTTTTTTGCTTATAGAGAAAACCTTTATTCTCTTGATACTTTGTTTAACGAGTAGCACACTGAGCTATACTCGCCCTTCCCTGGTGCTGCTGAGTCTCCGCTGCTGCTCCCAATGTCTGATGTTGTTCACATCACTGACATGTCGATGGCGCTGCAGCCGATAACTGAGACACCCTGAGCCGCTGAGATTACTGATTGGCTGCAGCGCTGCAGACTTGACATTAGCACTGCGGACTGTAACAGGGCGGAGATTCAGATATGGGCCCGGGGATGGTGAATAAATTCCAGCCAAGGGACAAAAAACAAAAGATTCCTTACGAAAAAAGCTGATCTATCAAAACATAAAACCCATGCCAGAGACGCCTTTGAGCACAAAAAAAAAACAAAAAAAAAATCTGTATTGCTGTGTTTTGCTACAGTTCTCAGAAAAGTATGACACAAATAACTCTATTTTGTACAAATTACAGAATTTCTTTTCACCATCAAAATGTAAAAAAACACAAGTTTAGTATCACTGTAATCCCACAGACCTGGGGATAGATGTATGTGTGATGTCGCTCATAGTTGTCGGAGTGCCCTTCATACATGTGATCATAGGCAGTGTGCATTGTATGGCTGAGGTTAGCTTCACTACTGCTCAGTGTGTGTGCTCTATGTGGGAGACGTCTATACACATATATGTGACAATGGGGCTTTCTGTGATGCTTTATTATGATGGATGTTGGAAGGCTGCTTATTTCTAACTTCTGGCAGTAGAAAGGATTTCCCTTACCAAAAATGGCGCCGTCAGGCAGCTTTATATAATGCGTCACGGGTGACGTCGACTGCTCAAGCCCACGTACTGACGTCAGTGTACAAGGTTCAACAAGGAACTTAGAGAAGCGCCGGCCGTGCAGTGCTGCGGACCACCCTCTTAAAAGGGCAATGCAGGTGAGGATTGCGGGATGTCAATGTGCAGCTTCTTTAAGATGGCAGTTAGGGCCCGGCTGAGTGACGTCACTGATGGGTAAATGGCTGTGGTGTGCTGCTAGCAGAGGCGGAAGGCGCTCAGCTGCTGATGGCTCCTTGCTGTGGGACAAGAAGTTCCGGCATGCTCACCTGGGCGTAGTGTGCGGTGTGAATCACGTGGCGCTTGTGTACAGAGCTGTTGTGAGGAGCGCACAGTTATCTGCTGGCCGCTTCCTACAGGTCTGATATGTGCAAGGTCCTTCTCCATAGGTCGGCGTGGTGTGCAGTGTGTGTATGTATATATGTGTGTGTGCACTGTAGTGAGCGTATGTGTGTGTGTGCATATATATATAATGTGTGTGCACACCGTTTTGAGTGTGCGGTGTATGTGTGCGTGCGCACACTGTAGTGAGCGTGTGTATGTATGTATGTGTATATATATATATATATATATGTGTGCGGTGTGCGTGCGCACACTGTAGTGAGCGTGTGCAGTGTGTGTGTGTGTGTGTGTGTGTGTGTGTGTATATATATATATATATGCACACACTGTATTGAGCGTGTGCTGTGTGTGTATGTGTAATATATATATATAATATGTATATATGTGTGCTCACTGTAATGAGTGTGCGGTGTGTGTGTGCACACTGTAGTGAGCGTGTGCAGTGTGTATGTGTAATATATATATGTATGTGTGTGCGCACTGTAATGAGTGTGTGTGCACACTGTAGTGAGCGCGTGTGTGTGTGTATATATATATATATATGTGTGTGTGCGCACACTAGTGAGCGTGTGCAGTATGTATATATGTGTGCGGTGTATGTGTGCACACACTAGTGAGAATGTGCAGTGTGTGTATGTATATATAATGCATGTATGTGTGCGTGCGCACACTGTAGTGAGCGTGTGCATTGTGTGTATGTGTGTGTGTGCACACTGTAGTGAGCGTGTGCAGTGTGTGTGTGTGTGTGTGTATATATATATATATATATATATATATATATATATATATATATAGTGCCTACAAGTAGTATTCAACCCCCTGCAGATTTAGCAGGTTTGATAAGATGCAAATAAGTTAGAGCCTTTAAACTTCACACAAGAGCAGGATTTATTAACAGATGCATAAATCTTACAAACCAAAAAGTTATGTTGCTCAGTTAAATTTTAAGAAATTTTAAACATACAAGTGTGGGTCAATTATTATTCAAACCCTAGGTTTAATATTTTGTGGAATAACCCTTGTTTGCAATTACAGCTAATAATCGTCTTTTATAAGACCTGATCAGGCCGGCACAGGTCTCTGGAGTTATCTTGGCCCACTCCTCCATGCAGATCTTCTCCAAGTTTTCTAGGTTCTTTGGGTGTCTCATGTGGACTTTAATCTTGAGCTCCTTCCACAAGTTTTCAATTGGGTTAAGGTCAGGAGACTGACTAGGCCACTCCAACACCTTGATTTTTTGCCTCTTGAACCAGGCCTTGGTTTTCTTGGCTGTGTGCTTTGGGTCGTTGTCTTGTTGGAAGATGAAATGACGACCGATCTTAAGATCCTTGATGGAGGAGCGGAGGTTCTTGGCCAAAATCTCCAGGTAGGCCGTGCTATCCATCTTCCCATGGATGCGGACCAGATGGCCAGGCCCCTTGGCTGAGAAACAGCCCCACAGCATGATGCTGCCACCACCATGCTTGACTGTAGGGATGGTATTCTTGGGGTCGTATGCAGTGCCATCCAGTCTCCAAACGTCACGTGTGTGGTTGGCACCAAAGATCTCGATCTTGGTCTCATCAGACCAGAGAACCTTGAACCAGTCTGTCTCAGAGTCCTCCAAGTGATCATGAGCAAACTGTAGACGAGCCTTGACATGACGCTTTGAAAGTAAAGGTACCTTACGGGCTCGTCTGGAACGGAGACCATTGCGGTGGAGTACGTTACTTATGGTATTGACTGAAACCAATGTCCCCACTGCCATGAGATCTTCCCGGAGCTCCTTCCTTGTTGTCCTTGGGTTAGCTTTGACTCTTCGGACAAGCCTGGCCTCGGCACGGGAGGAAACTTTCAAAGGCTGTCCAGGCCGTGGAAGGCTAACAGTAGTTCCATAAGCCTTCCACTTCCGGATGATGCTCCCAACAGTGGAGACAGGTAGGCCCAACTCCTTGGAAAGGGTTTTGTACCCCTTGCCAGCCTTGTGACCCTCCACGATCTTGTCTCTGATGGCCTTGGAATGCTCCTTTGTCTTTCCCATGTTGACCATGTATGAGTGCTGTTCACAAGTTTGGGGAGGGTCTTAAATAGTCAGAAAAGGCTGGAAAAAGAGATAATTAATCCAAACATGTGAAGCTCATTGTTCTTTGTGCCTGAAATACTTCTTAATACTTTAGGGGAACCAAACTGAATTCTGGTGGTTTGAGGGGTTGAATAATAAATGACCCTCTGAATAAACTTTTCACAATTTAAAAAAAAATGAAACAAAGAAATAACATTCTTTTTTGCTGCAGTGCATTTCACACTTCCAGGCTGATCTACAGTCCAAATGTCACAATGCCAAGTTAATTCCGAATGTGTAAACCTGCTAAATCTGCAGGGGGTTGAATACTACTTGTAGGCACTGTATATATATATATATATATATATATATATATATATGCACACACTGTATTGAGCGTGTGCAGTGTGTGTATATATAATGTATATATGTGTGCGGTGTATGTGCGCACACTGTATTGAGCGTGTGCAGTGTGTGTATGTGTAATATATATATAATATGTATATATGTGTGCTCACTGTAATGAGTGTGCGGTGTGTGTGTGCACACTGTAGTGAGCGTGTGCAGTGTGTATGTGTAATATATATATGTATGTGTGTGCGCACTGTAATGTGTGTGTGTGTGCACACTGTAGTGAGCGTGTGTGTGTGTGTGTATATATATATATATATAATGTGTGTGCGCACACTAGTGAGCATGTGCAGTATGTATATATGTGTGCGGTGTATGTGTGCACACACTGTAGTGAGAATGTGCAGTGTGTGTATGTATATATAATGCATGTATGTGTGCGTGCGCACACTGTAGTGAGCGTGTGCATTGTGTGTATGTATATGTGTGTGTGTGTGCACACTGTAGTGAGCGTGTGCAGTGTGTATGTATGTATATATGTGTGCGGTGTATGTGTGCGTGCACACACTGTAGTGAGCGTGTGTGTGTATGTACAGTTGTGGCCAAAAGTATTGACACACCTGCAATTTTGTCAGATAATACTCAGTTTCTTCCTGAAAATGATTGCAATCACAAATTCTTTGGTATTATTATCTTCATTTAATTTGTCTTAATTGAAAAAAACACAAGAGAATGAAGCTAAAAGCAAAACATTGATCATTTCACACACAACTCCAAAAATGGGACAAAAGTTTTGGCACCCCCCCCAGCCTAATACTTGGTTGCAGAACCTTTAGCCAAAATAACTGTGACCAACCTTTTCTGCGTCGCACCTTTTCTGCGTCGCACAAAGACACGGTGGTTGGAACCAAAGATCTCAAATTTGGACTCATCAAACCAAAGCACAGATTTCCACTGGTCTATTGTCCATTCCTTGTGTTCTTTAGCCTAAACAAGTCTCTTCTGCTTGTTTCCTGTCCTTAGCAGTGGTTTCCTAGCAGCTATTTTACCAGGAAGGCCTGCACAAAGTCTCCTCTTTAACAGTTGTTGTAGAGATGTGTCTGCTGCTAGAACTCTGTGTGGCATTGACCTGGTCTCTAATCTGAGCTGCTGTTAACCTGTGATTTCTGAGGCTGGTGACTCGGATGAACTTATCCTCCGCAGCAGAGGTGACTCTTTGTCTTACTTTCCTGGGGCGGTCCTCTTGTGAGCCAGTTTCTTTGTAGCGCTTGATGGTTTTTGCCACTGCACTTGGGGACACTTTCAAAGTTTTCCCAATGTTTCGGACTGACTGACCTTAATTTCTTAAAGTAATGTTGGCCACTCGTTTTTCTTTACTTAGCTGCTTTTTTTCTTGCCATAATACAAATTCTAACAGTCTATTCAGTCGGACTATCAGCTGTGTATCCACCAGACTTCTGCACAACACAACTGATGGTCCCAACCCCATTTATAAGGCAAGAAATCCCATTTATTAAACCTGACAGGGCACACCTGTGAAGTGAAAACCATTTCCGGTGACTACCTCTTGAAGCTCATCAAGAGAATGCCAAGAGTGCAAAGCAGTAATCTAAGCACGAGGTGGCTTGTTGTGAGTTCATTTTTTGGTCTACCAGTTGTGAGTTCTCCTTCCAGGCTTCCTCTGGTGGTATAATTCAAAAGAAAACATAGAGTAACCATGAACCACATTAGAATATAAGAAAAAGTGTATAAATTTTTATTAATTACAATATAAAACATATCAGACATATATAAACACATAATAAAGGGAGATGCAAAAGGAATAATCCCAAACAGCGCGAAGGTATCATAATCCCTACATATAAAGTGGCAACAAACGGATGAGCCGTACACTATCAATATGAAATATGAATGTAGAAAAAAGGCATACTACGCTAAATGTCACAGGACAATATCTATATATATCTAAGACATCCAAGCATGACCTAAAACATGGGGCCCAAAAATATTATAAATGGATTCTGGCTCAAGAAAAAGAGCGAGGGATATTGAATTAAACGTTCCTGGGATAATACCCAGTATCTATAGAGTTCATGCCACTTACCCATAAGGGTTACCAACAGCAGGGAAGATCCCGCGCTCTACCCCGACGCGCGTTTCGCCTCGGCTTTCTCAAGGGGAAGTCTTCCCTCAAGACTTCCCCTTGAGAAAGCCGAGGCGAAACGCGCGTCGGGGTAGAGCGCGGGATCTTCCCTGCTGTTGGTAACCCTTATGGGTAAGTGGCATGAGCTCTATAGATACTGGGTATTATCCCAGGAACGTTTAATTTAATATCCCTCGCTCTTTTTCTTGAGCCAGAATCCATTTATAATATTTTTGGGCCCTATGTTTTGTCATGCTTGGATGTCTTAGATATATATAGATATTGTCCTGTGACATTTAGCGTAGTATGCCTTTTTTCTACATTCATATTTCATATTGATAGTGTACGGCTCATCCGTTTGTTGCCACTTTATATGTAGGGATTATGATACCTTCGCGCTGTTTGGGATTATTCCTTTTGCATCTCCCTTTATTATGTGTTTATATATGTCTGATATGTTTTATATTGTAATTAATAAAAATTTATACACTTTTTCTTATATTCTAATGTGGTTCATGGTTACTCTGTTTTCTTTTGAATTATACATTATTTGGAGTACTCCACTTTTATTCAATTAGTCCTTACTATTAGGTGGAGGAATTAATATGGTTATTCAATTAATTCCTGACCAGTTATCTAAGCAATGAAGTTTTTGAATTGTTTTTCAATTCCTCTGGTGGTAGCAGGAGGTAGTGAGGCTGATTTAATCAGTAGAGATCTGCCACCTGATATTGAGGTTGACGATTGGACCTCAGGAATCTCAGATTGGATTTAAGACAGCCGACTCCCTACTCTGGTGCTGGTGATTCCTTCTGCTTGTCAGGTCTTGGTTCTCAGCTCTGTTCCAGTCAGTTCAAGCTAAGTTTCTCTGCTAATGTTCACACTTGATTTTGTTGTTCTATTCAGTTTTTTGTGTGGTCAGCCAGCCCCGGCTTGGGCTGTGCTGAATTTCCACTCTTATTTATCTGTATTTGCCAATTTGCTTTTTTTCCCTTATTAGATTGGCCTCTTTTTGCTCTGTCTCAGAATATTTCAGAGTGCTGATATAGTGGGAGAAGGCTAGTGACTTCAGGGTTAATTTTGTTATCAGAAGTGATGGACATTATTTTGTAGGGTTTTGGGCAGATTGCAGACAGTGTCTTTCCTTTCCTCTCCTTTCTAGTTAGTTTGGGCCCCATCGTTTGCTCAGCCTATTTTCCTGCCTGTGTTTGTGTTTTCATCTTGTTTCACCGTCAATACATTTGTGGGGGCTATCTATTCCTTTGGGGTCTGCTCTGGGGCAGTTAGTTTTACCTTTTCTTGCTTTAGGCTTATTTAATCCTCCGGCCGTAACGAGGCGTCTAGATTCATCGTAGGTACGCTCCACGGCTGCTGCTAGTTGTGTGGTTAGGATCAGGGATCTGCAAATCTGCATAGTTACCAACCTATCTGGTTTTTCTGGGCTTAGCATGTTTAGGTTTTTTCCTCCTTGGTGACCCATTCATAACAGAATCACCAGCCATACCGCAGATTCTAGGGTACTCAAAAGCAGGAAAAAGTTGTTAAAAAAAAGTGTCAGAATTTTTTTTTTTTTTTATGTAAATTTTCCTCTTTTTCGAGGCCGTAGGAGGAATTTTTTTTTCCTAATGGAGATTAAGCAATTGTCTGATCGTGTGGAGCAAGTTGCTGCTGAAGTGCAGGGAATTTCCACCTACCTTATTCAGTCACATGCTGCTAACCTACTCCTGATGTGTTTTCTGGGGATCGGTCTAAATTTCTGAATTTTAAGAATAATAAATTATTTCTTGCCTTGAAGCCTAACTCATCGGGGAGCTCTGCGCAGCAGGTTAAAATTGTCATCTCCTTGCTGCGCAGCGATCCCCAGGATTGGGCTTTTTCTCTGACACCTGAAAATCCTATTCTGACTAATGTGGATGCATTTTTTTCAAGCCTTGGGTTAGTTGTATGATGAACCTAATGCTGTTGATCAAGCTGAGAGAACCCTGTTGGCATTAAACCAGGGTCAGGATTCTGCAGAGTTATACTGTCAAAAATTCCGAAAGTGGGCGGTCCTTACTACATGGAATGATAGTGCATTGGCAGCTCTCTTTCGGAAGGGTTTATCAGAGACCGTAAAAGATGTTATGGTGGGATTTCCTGTTCTCTCTGGTCTGGATGATTCCATGTCATTAGCCATTCAAGTTGATCGGCGTTTACGTGAAAGTAAAACTACACGGGAGGCGCTGCCACCTTTTGAACAAACGTCTGAACCTATGCAATGTGATGGGGTTTTGTCTAGGGCCCAACGTCAGGAGTTTAGAAGGAGTAATAAGCTGTGTTTTTTCTGTGGAAATGCCTCTCATACTATTTGTCTGCCCTAAACGAGAGAAACGTTTTGCACACACATTTGCTGTGGGCAGTGTACAACCTAAGTTCCTTTTGGCAATTACTCTGATCTGCTCCTTATCCTCGTTTTCCACTAAGGCTTTTGTGGATTCAGGAGCAGCGTTGAATCTGATAGATTTGGACTTTGCTAAACGTTGTGGTTTTACCATGACGCCTCTGCGGACGCCTATTCCTTTGAGGGGTATTGATGCTACTCCTTTGGCGGAGAATAAACCTCAGTTTTGGACCCAGGTGATAATGCGAGTTGCCCCAGACCACCAAGAAAATTGTAAATTTTTGGTGCTGCTTAATTTGCATGATACTATTGTTCTAGGTTTTCCCTGGTTGCAAACTCATAATCAAGTTTTGAATTGGAAATCTGGGTCTGTGGTGGGTTGGGGTTGTCAGTGTGTTCTTATGGACGCTCTTGTTTTCTCCACATCTCCTCAATCTCGTGATATTCCTGATTGTCTGGCCGATTTTTCTGATGTATTTAGTGAGAGTAAGTCTGCATCTTTGCCTCCTCATAGGAGTTATGACTGTGCAATTGAGTTGATGCCTGGGTGTAAATTTCCCAAGGGTCGGCTTTTCAACTTATCAGTACCCGAACATGATGCTATGCGATCCTATATTAAGGAGTCATTGGAGAAGGGTCATATTAGACCATCCTCGTCACCTTTAGGTGCTGGTTTTTTTTTTTTTTGTTTTTTTTTTTGTGGCCACGAGAGATGGTTCATTAAGACCGTGTATTGGTTATCGTTCCCTTAACAAGATGACGGTTAAATATCAGTACCCGTTACCTCTGATGTCTGATTTATTCTCCAGAGTTAAGAGTGCCTGCTGATTTACTAAGCTTGACCTCGGGGGGGCGTATAATCTTATTCACATCAAGCACAGGGATGAATGGAAGACGGCGTTTAATACTCCGGAGGGACATTTTGAGTACCTGGTGATGCCTTTTGGGCTCACTAATGCCCCTTCTGTCTTCCAGTCCTTTATGAATGATATTTTCCGTGACTTTGTGGATAATTTTTGATCATCTATCTGGATGATATTTTCATCTTTTCTAGTGATTGGGATTCTCATGTGGAACACATCCGGACTGTGTTCCGGATTTTGAGGGAGAATTCCCTGTTTGTTAAGGGATCGAAATGCCTCTTTGGTGTACAGAGGATTTCATTTTTGGGATTTATCTTGTCTCCATCGACTATTGAAATGGACCCGGCCAAGGTACAGGACATTTATGATTGGGTTCAGCCTACTTCTTTGAAGGCCCTCCAGAAGTTTTTGGGTTTTGCTAATTTCTATCGTAAATTTATAGGTAATTTTTCTGGTATTCTCAAACCACTGACTGATCTGACCATGAAGGGCGCTGATATGCTGAATTGGTCTCCTGAGGCTGTCTCAGCATTTCAGGAGATTTACTTCAGCTCCGGTTTTACGGCAACCTGATGTCTCACTTCCATTTCAGGTGGAGGTAGATGCTTCTGAGATTGGTGCAGGAGCTGTTTTGTCCCAAAAAGACCCTGTGACTTCTAAAATGAATCCCTGTGCCTTCTTTTCTCGTAAGTTCTCCCCATCTGAACGCAACTATGACGTGGGGAATCGGAAATTGTTGGCCATGAAATGGGCATTTGAGGAGTGGAGACATTGGTTGGAGGGAGCTAGACATCAGGTTGTTGTCCTCACCGATCACAAGAATTTGATTTATCTGGAGTCAGCCAAACGCTTGAATCCTAGACAGGCTAGATGGGCCTTGTTTTTCACACGTTTTAATTTTGTGGTCTCTTTTCTTCCGGGCACTAAGAATGTTAAGGCAGACGCCCTTTCTAGGAGTTTCTTTGCCGATTCTCTTAATGTGACCGAGCCTACTACCATCCTAGGTGAGGGGGTAGTTCTTTCTGCCATTTCGCCCGATTTGAGACGCACCCTGGAGGAATTTCAGGAGGATAAACCTGAGCGTTGCCCTATGGGAAAATTGTATGTTCCTGACCAGTGGAGAAAGAGAGTGATGTCTGAAATTCATTGCTCCGCATTGGCTGGTCATCCCGGTATTTTTGGTACTAGAGATTTGGTGAGTCGGTCCTTTTGGTGGCCTGCCTTATCTCGTGATGTCAGGAATTTTGTACAGTCCTGTGGGACTTGTTCTCGGTTTAAACCCTGTTCTCGTTCTAGTGGGTTGCTGATGCCCCTGCCGGTGCCCAAGAGGCCATGGACCATATCTCAATGGATTTTATTTCTGATCTTCCTGTCTCTCAGAGAATGACTGTTATCTGGGTGATTTATGATAGATTTTCGAAGATGGTCCATCTTGTACCACTCCCAAAGTTGCCATCTTCCGCTGAGTTGGTGCCCTTGTTTTTACAACAGGTGGTTCAGTTACATGGGATTCCTGAGAACATTGTGTCCGATAGAGGCAGGGCTGTGGAGTCGGAGTCGTGGAGTCGGAGTCGGTGCTCATTTTGGTGGAGTTGGAGTCGGTATAAAATGGACCGACTCCTAAAATATATAATAAATTGGGTACAGTAATTCAATGCAGGATGTGCTGAATATTTTTTCATAGGAGTTTGGGAAAGTTATGAAATGTCCTATAAATGGCTGTTATATTCCTGATCTAAGGCTACATTAACACAGCGTTTTTCCTGTGTTTTTTGAGGATACGTTTTTCAGCTGCAAAAGCTGATCATCTTTTTAAAAAACTGCATCACCTGAAAGGTTTTTGAGCTCATAGATAATGTTTTCAATAGCAAAAGCAGATTAGAAATCTGCTCGATCTATCCATTTATCCATATCTGTCTATCCATATCGTATCTGTACCAAAAAGAATGAAAACCGGGTAGTACACCAATATATATTCTGTTCTATCTAAATATCTTGATTATTGGATCATAAAAATGATTAAATGTCTGAGGTTCACATTGTACTACAATAAATTTTTCACTTAAATATAAGCAATATGTGTGGGAGTCGGAGTCGTGGAGTCGGAGTCGGTGTAAGGGAAGTTGAGGAGTCGGAGTCGCAGGTTTGGCTTACCGACTCCACAGCCCTGGATAGAGGGGTCCAGTTTGTTTCCAGATTCTGGAAAGCCTTTTGTTCCAATCTGGGAATTCAGTTATCCTTCTCCGCGTTTCATCCCCAGACCAATGGACAGACTGAGAGAACAAACCAGACCTTGGAGTCTTATTTAAGATGTTTTATATCTGCTGATCAGGATGATTGGGTCTCATCTTTGCCCTTGGCCGAATTCGCGCTGAACAATAGAGCTAGTTCTGCCACTTTGATGTCACCCTTTTTCTGTAATTTTGGGTTTCATCCTCGATTCTCTTCAGGGCAAGTGGAATCTTCGTCCTGCCCAGGTGTGGACACTGTGGTTGAGAGAATGCAGCAGATATGGGACCAAGTGGTGGATAAGTTGTCACTCTCTCAGGAAAAGGCCCAGCGATTTTCCAACCGGCATAGGACCATTGGTCCCCGGTTTAAAGTGGGTGATATGGTTTCTTTGTCGTCTAAGAATATTCCTATGAAGGTTGCATCTCCAAAATTTAAGCCAAGATTTATTGGACCTTCTAAGATTTTGGAGATTCTTAATCCTGTTTCTTTTTGATTGGCTCTTCCAGTTACGTTCAAGATTCATAACGTATTTCACGAATCTCTGTTGAAGAGGTTTGTTGAGCCAGTGGTTCCTATGGCAGCACCTCCTGACCCTGTGTTGGTTAAAGGCAATGTGGAATATGAGGTAGAGAAAATATTGGATTCTCGTTTAGTTAGACGGAGACTCCAGTATTTGGTCAAATGGAAGGGTTATGGCCAGGAGGATAATTCTTAGGTCTCTGCCTCTGATATTCATGCCAATAGATTGGTTCGTTCTTTTCACTAGGCCCATCCTGATCGGCCTGGTGGCGTGGATGAGGGTTCGGTGACCCCTCCTCAAGGGGGGTACTGTTGTGAGTTCATTTTCTGGTCTACCAGTTGTGAGTTCTCCTTTCAGACTCCCTCTGGTGGTAACAGGAGGTAGTGAGGCTGATTTAATCAGTAGAGATCTGCCACCTGATAATGAGGATGACGATTGGATCTCAGGAATCTCAGATTGGATTTAAGACAGCCGACGCCCTACTCTGGTGCTGGTGATTCCTTCTGCTTGTCAGGTCTTGGTTCTCAGCTCTGTTCCAGTCAGCTCAAGCTAAGTTTCTCCGCTAATGTTCACACTTGATTTTGTTGTTCTATTCAGTTTTTTGTGTGGTCAGCCAGCCCCGGCTGGGGCTGTGCTGAATTTCCACTCTTATTTATCTGTATTTGCCAATTTGCTTTATTTACCTTATTAGATTGGCCTCTTTTTGCTCTGTCTCAGAATATTTCAGACTTTAGGGTTAATTTTGTTATCAGAAGTGTTGGACATTATTTTGTAGGGTTTTGTGCAGATTGCAGACAGTGTCTTTTCTTTCCTCTCCTTTCTAGTTAGTTTGGTCCCCATCGTTTGCTCAACCTATTTTCCTGCCTGTGTTTGTGTTTTCATCTTGTTTCACCGTCAGTACATGTGTGGGGGCTGTCTATTCCTTTGGGGTCTGCTCTGGGGTAGTTAGTTTTCACTTTTCTTGCTTTAGGCTTTTTTAGTCCTCCGGCAATGACGAGGCGTCTACGTTCATCGTAGGTATGCTCCACGGCTGCTGCTAGTTGTGTGGTTAGGATCAGGGATCTGCAATCTGCATAGTTACCAACCTCTCTGGTTTTTCTGGGCTTAGCATGTTTAGGTTTTTTCCTCCTCGGTGACCCATTCATAACAGTGGCTACTTTGAAGAACCTAGAATATAAGACATATTTTCAGTTGTTTCATACTTTTTTGTTAATTATATAATTCCACATGTGTTAATTCATAGTTTTGATGCCTCCAGAGTGAATCTACAATTTTCATAGTCATGAAAATAAAGAAAACTCTTTGAATGAGGTGTGTCCAAACTTTTTGTCTGTACTGTGTGTGTGTGTGTGTGTGTGTGTATATATACACTCACTGGCCACTTTATTAGGTACACCATGCTAGTAAGGGGTTGGACCCCCTTTTGCCTTCAGAACTGCCTCAATTCTTCGTGGCAGAGATTCAACAAGGTGCTGGAAGCATTCCTCAGAGATTTTGGACCATATTGACATGATGGCATCACACAGTTGGCGCAGATTTGTCGGCTGCACATCCCTGATGCGAATCTCCCGTTCCACCACATCCCAAAGATGCTCTATTGGATTGAGATCTGGTGACTGAGGAGGCCATTTGAGTACAGTGAACTCATTGTCATGTTCAAGAAACCAATCTGAGATGATTCGGGCTTTATGACATGGCGCATTATCCTGCTGAAAGTAGCCATCAGATGTTGGGTACATTGTGGTCATAAAGGGATGGACATGGTCAGCAACAATACTCAGGTAGGCTGTGGCGTTGCAACGATGCTCAATTGGTACCAAGGGGCCCAAAGAGTGCCAAGAAAAAATTCCCCACACCATGACACCACCACCACCAGCCTGAACCGTTGATACAAGGCAGGATGGATCCATGCTTTCATGTTGTTTACGCCAAATTCTGACCCTACCATCCGAATGTCGCAGCAGAAATCGAGACTCATCAGACCAGGCAACGTTTTTCCAATCTTCTACTGTCCAATTTCGATGAGCTTGTGCAAATTGTAACCTCAGTTTCCTGTTCTTAGCTGAGAGGAGTGGTACCCAGTGTGGTCTTCTGCTGCTGTAGCCCATCTGCCTCAAAGTTCGACGCACTGTGCGTTCAGAGATGCTCTTCTGCCTACCTTGGTTGTAACGGGTGGCAATTTGAGTCACTGTTGCCTTTCTATCAGCTCGAACCAGTCTGCCCATTCTCCTCTGACCTCTGGCATCAACAAGGCATTTCCGGCCACAGAACTGCCGCTCACTGGATTTTTTTTCTTTTTCGGACCATTCTCTGTAAACCCTAGAGATGGTTGTGCGTGAAAATCCCAGTAGATCAGCAGTTTCTGAAATACTCAGACCAGCCCTTCTGGCACCAACAATCATGCCACGTTCAAAGGCACTCAAATCACCTTTCTTCCCCATACTGATGCTCGGTTTGAACTGCAGGAGATTGTCTTGACCATGTCTACATGCCTAAATGCACTGAGTTGCCGCCATGTGATTGGCTGATTAGAAATTAAGTCTTAACACACAGTTGGACAGGTGTACCTAATAAAGTGGCCAGTGAGTGTATATATCTGTGTGCGTATGTGTGTATATATATATATATATATATATATATATATATCTATCTATCTATCTATAATGTGTGTATGTGTGTGTGCGCACACTGTAGTGAGTGTGTGCAGTGTGTGTATATATCTATAATATAACCGACTAAGCATCACTCTGTCCAAAGCCTTTATAGACTGTGCAAGCGCGATGCGCCTGCGCATTCTGGCTCCAGACAGAATGAGGCAGCGCAGTGAGGAGTGTGTATGGCGTCGGAGATGGCGGTACGCATATACACTGCATACCGCTGTGTCCGACGCCATACTTACCTGACCGGGAGGAGCGTTGCTGCGGCGCTTCTCTTCGGCCGGAGACCGGGGCGGGAGTGTGGCCATATTCGCGCATGCGCATAGCGCGGTCCGTCGCCATTTTCCTGAAGACGCACTTGCAGTGTGTCTTCAGCAATATGGCGCCGGACAGCGCTATGGGCATGCATGTACTCCGGCACCAGACTCCTCCCCCGGCCTCCAGCAGAACGTGGTGACACAGGAAAGAAGGGTTAGTATAAATGTTTTTTTTTTTTTTTTTGTATGTGTGTAGTTTTAATAGTAGTGAGGGGACCATGCATACCAGGATAGGGGAGGTGAGAGGACCATGCTTACCAGAATTGGGGGATGAGGGGTACCATGCAAACCAGGATTGGGGGGATGGGGAGTACCATGCATACCAGGATTGGGGGGATGGGGAGTACCATGCATACCAGGATTGGGGGATGAGGGGTACCATGCATACTAAAATTGGGGAATGACAGGACCATGCATACCAGGATTGGGGGTGAGGGGTATCATGCATACCAGGATAGGGGGGTGAGGGGTATCATGCATACCAGGATTGGGGGATGACAGGACCATGCATACCAGGATAGGGGGATGAGGGGGGTACCATGCATACCAGGATAGGGGGATGAGGGGGGTACCATGCATACCAGGATAGGGGGATGAGGGGGGTACCATGCATACCAGGATTGGGGGATGAGGGGGGTACCATGCATACCAGGATTGGGGGATGAGGGGGGTACCATGCATACCAGGATTGGGGGATGAGGGGGGTACCATGCATACCAGGATTGGGGGATGAGGGGGGTACCATGCATACCAGGATTGGGGGATGAGGGGGGTACCATGCATACCAGGATTGGGGGATGAGAGAGTACCATGCATACCAGGATGAAGAATGGGGTGCCATGCATACCAGGATAGGAATGAGGGGTGCCAGCACATACCAGGATGGGAGACCATATGCCAATTAGAATAACATAGTAACGTAGTTAGTAAGGCCAAAAAAAGACATTAGTCCATCCAGTTCAGCCTATAAAATTCTGTCAGAATAAATCCACAGATCTACGTCCTTCTAAAGAACCTAACAATAACTGTAAGATAAAATATTGTTACGCTCCAGGAAGACATCCAGACCTCTCTTGAACCCCTCGACTGAGTTCGCCATTACCACCTCCTCAGGCAGGGAATTCCAGATTCTCACTGCCCTAACAGTAAAGAATCCTCTTCTATGTTGGTGGAAAAACCTTTTTTCCTCCAGACGCAGAAAATGCTCGCCTCCCAGGCGTAGAACGGGTTCATAGCTAGTATGTATATACATATACAGTATATATTTCAGAGCAGAAACGCCCAGCAAATGGAAACTTCAGGCAATTTAAAAATTCCAAAAATGTATTGTAGATGAATTAAAATGTATCCAGAGTTCAGTAACAAGATGCAGACATGTGTGCACTGTAGTGAGCGTGTGCAGTGTGTATGTATGTATGTTTGTTCCTGAGCACTGTTCCCCGTGCCTGGTTATATCTATGGACGCTCAACGCCGGCTACTGACATGATATTGCTCCTACATCTACAGCCGTCAAAATAACCCCCTTGTGTATGTATATGTGTATAGTTATGCATATGGATCATGTATCATGCATCTTGGTTTTTTGTAAAATTTTGTGTACTTATACTTTGTTATTTGACAATACTATGTCTTTACTGAATGTACAATTGGATGGATATATATATATATATATATATATATATATATATATATATATATATATATATATATATATATTGCCATCTATGATAATTATATCTTGGTATATCTATTTATATGTTCTTTTGCCCATATGCATGTACACCTATACTTACTGTATTTTGGGTTGTTTCTTTTACATTGTGTATATTTGGGGGCTGTTATTTCCATTTCCATTGACTGTGTATATATATCTTTGGGTATAGTTTTGGTACCCTGTATGGAAACTATTTTTAGCCTTGTTTAAGGCTATATTGTGGATTAATATACCTATTTTTTCCCCTTTTGTTAAATGTGCTATATTCTATAATTCTATTCTTAGTATTATATGCACCTTTTATCTATACACAATGTTTGTGGATGTAGGCCTTATATGGTTTATATGCTCCCGGTGCTTGCCCATTCTTTTGCCAGTACTGGCTATGGTGCCTCCTGACCTCCCATTCCAATGCGCCTGTCCCCTGCTGACGCGTGTCGCTGGCTCGCAGCTCAGCGGTGCGCCGACTTCCGGGTCACGTGGGGCCCGCGTGACTCGGATCTCGGTTGCCCGCATGAGCGCGTCCTCGCGTTCGTGACGTCACCGGATGGCCGCGCGGCGGTAATGGTGGCGTCCGGGGATATTTAAGGACCATGTCTATGCCCCTTGATAAAGGCACGCCGAAACGCGCGTCGGGGCGGGTGGGACGTGGAGGAAGGCGGCTACTCTTTTTACAGGTACTTGTACTCTTGGTTTTTTTCAAAATACATCTACTTGTCCTTTATGCATCTGAATATTATGGGCATATTTAGGCCTCGTTGATTTTCATTCTTGTTAGGCTTCTCTGTGCTATTATGCACATATGGCTTTTGTGCCGGTCATTTGCACCATTTGGTGATGCCTTGTACCTGTGATTTATTTTCACCTTGCCACTGTGCATATATGATTTTTATGCCATGATACCATCATTTTTCTGCCTTCCTACCAACCTACCCTGGGCCTCGCACATGCGGTTTGAGTAACCCCTTCATCTTCTAGCCCCCACTTGCATTTGTTTGTCTGTATGTATTTTATGCATCAATAAATTTTTCAGTTTTATTGTGACCTTATGACTGTGCTTGTTCTCTGTTTATTATCTTAATATTACAGTTGGTCTTCCCTGTTTGCACTTATTGTGGGTGTGAAATTCTAGTATTTTCTATTTATTATTATTATTATATACCCACTATGATCATTGGATTTTGCGTATGTATGTGTATATATATATCGATTGCGCGGTGTATATGTGCGTGCACACACTGTAGTGAGCGTGTGCAGTGTGTGTGTGTGTGTGTGTGTGCGTGTGCACAGTAGTGAGGGTGGCCGGGGCTTGCACCACTCTTATGGGATGTGCACAGGAGTCACCCAGAAATAAGGGCGGTGCATTCACCTGTGTTGTCACCTGTGTGCCATCCATACATCTTCCCTTTTTTCTATAATTCCCTAATGACAATGTATCTGTCACTATCGGCTGCTGAGCATTGACCCTTATGGCATCTCATTGTCTCCTGCACCCATAGGCTTAATTAGGTTATTGTCATCCAAAATATGAAAGCTAATGATGTATGCTGTGACTAGAAAAACTCCAGACGGCTGAACGTTGGAAAACATCGGGCCAATTTCTGTCAGTTTTACCCAAAGGGCAGTACTCAGATTGAAAATACAGCCGTGCGACTGTAGCGTCAGACTGTGCTCCCATAATGAGTTTTTGACACTGCGTCATCTTACGCTTCTGGTAAAGTGGATGGGATTTCTAGAGATCTGTGCGCAAACTGAGCTGCGGTGCAGGTTTCAGATCCGCAACATATCAGTTTCTCTTGCGGGTACGCTGAGTTTTCTGTGCGGATTCTCCCCTAGGATTACACTAGATGTGGAATATCTGCCAGTAAAAAACACGTGAATTATTTAACAGCATGACGCCCCAAAAAGAGACAAAAAAAGCAGCATCAGAAACAACAACATAAAACACGTCACCTAATTTATCTGAAAGGTGCAGAAAATCTGCTTCAACAACCCACCCAATGCTCATCATCGCAACGTAGCCTCATGACAAAAACACATAAGAGACGGATTCTGTAGTAAAAAGAGCTGAACTAAGTAGTGTGAGATGGAATCACTTGTTCTTTTCACATTATTCACACCTTCCAGCAATCTGAAATAAAATTATGGCCGCCGCCATTTATCTAGCAAACTATCTCTTGGGTGTTCTTTAATGGGGTTTTCCACTTTTAGGAAAATGAACCCCAAACACTCTAAAATACATAGAATAACAAGCAGAGCAGGTACTCTCCCTCCCTGGGTCCAGTGCCAGCTCCTCTCCACTGCTCCAGTCTCAGGGTTATGGTAGCCGCAGTAATGTCTCTTCTCTGGGCTGTGCCAGTGTAGATGCTGTGAGCTCAATGATTTTCTGCAGCGGTAAAATGTTCTGTTAACGTGACGAACATTAGCAGACAGTTGGCACTGGACCCGAAGAGAGTGAGTACCTGCTCTACTTGATGATTTACATATTTTAGAGCTTGTGGCATCCAATTTCCCTTTAATTGTGTAACTGAACATTACATTAATTGCAGCTGGGGATATAAGTTGTGTTCAGTTAACAAGAACTCAAAAATGTCTAGGTGACGATGGCCATGTTCATTTCTGGCTATGTGAAAGCTCCCAACACATTCAAATGTAGTGATCATCCCCCAATCGCCTAAGGCTAGTTTCACACTTGCTTTTTTTTGCAGCGCGTTTTTCCCGCAAAAAAACGCATTAAAAAAACGCATACAAATGCATACAAACGCTGCGTTTTTTTCCAGCATTTTAATGCGCATGCAGGAAAAAAACGCAGCGTTTTTGCGCGTTTGTATGCGTTTTTTGTGCGTTTGCGTTTTTTTACAGATTTTGGAAAAACCCCACAAAAAAGAAAATACAACCATTCAACAACACACAAGACCAATGGGACTTCATTGTGGGTGTGGTATGTTAATATATATATAGACCTTGTCTACAGTATTCTTCACATTTGCTTGATTCTTCTCGTGACCATGGATCTGCGCTGGAAGAGTTTTCACTTCAACTTGGATTTGGACATCGCGATGGCTCAGGCGTATGCAGTTGCTTGCCATGAACAAAGGAAGAGAGAGAGGCAGCGAAGACGGCGGCGTATGTGGATACATCCGATTGTTGAACTCCGGGAGAGCCGTGGGGCATACCACACCCTCTACAGCGAGCTACGTGCAAACCCGGAGAAATTTAATGATTATATCCGGATGTCCCACGAAAGTTTCATGGATTTGCTTGCTCGTGTCCAACAATCCATCCGGAGACAGGACACACAGCTCCGTCGTGCGATTCCTCCTGAGGAACGGCTACTGGTGACATTACGGTATGTTTTAAAAACAAAGGGGTGTGGTCTGATGTTTTTTTTTTGGAAATTTAGTATTCAAAACCTTGGGTAATTAGTTTTCGTGAATGTACTAATATCTTATTTTATAGTTTTTAAAAATAATATACATAAATATTAATTTTACTTCTTTGTCTGTTCACAGATTCCTGGCGACTGGAGAAACCCTATCCTCACTACACTTCCAGTACCGTATTGGAATCTCTACCTTGTCTGGAATTGTTGCTGACACCTGCCGGGCTCTCTGGAATGTTCTTTGCCCAGAATTTATGCCCCTGCCCACCGCTGAAAAGTGGATGGAAATTGCTGACAAATTCTGGACAGTATGCAATTTTCCCAACTGTTTGGGAGCTGTTGATGGGAAACACATACGGATCATCAAACCCCAAAGAACGGGATCTGAGTACTATAATTACAAAAAGTACTTTTCAATAGTACTCATTGCAATTGCGGATGCCGGATGTATGTTTGTAGCAGTGGACATTGGAGCATTTGGCCGTGGTAATGACTCGCAGGCTTTTAAAAACTCAGACATGGGCCGGAGGTTGTATGGCAACCAATTTAATTTCCCTATGCCACGGCCTCTTCCTCACACCGAAGCTCCGCCACTGCCCTTTGTAATGGTTGGCGATGAGGCTTTTCAAATGTGCGGAAACTTACTGAAACCCTACTCCAGCCGGGACTTGGACCACACCAAAAAAATATTTAATTACAGGCTGACCAGGGCCAGAAGAACTGTCGAGTGTGCTTTTGGGATTCTTGTTTCCAGATGGCGAATTCTGGGCACGGCCATTAATCTTAAACTTGAAACAGTCGATGAGGTGGTGAAGGCCTGTGTGGTTCTACATAACTTTGTGATGGCTAAAGAGCACCCGACCTTTGAACTGGACGATGATGCTCCTAACCCATTGCCTGAATTCACTCAGCACACTCTCAGGTCATCCGTTGAAGTTGGCCAAATGAGGGACAAATTTGCGGCCTACTTTATTTCTGATGTAGGACGGGTGCACTGGCAAGATGAAATGGTGTAATGTTGTTGTTTATGGTAATAAAAATCCTTATTTGATACCATTACTGAGTGCACTATATTTTTTAAACTCCAATTAATTAAAAAACTTCCCATGTATAACTGAATTTTTTTATGTTCACACACCTGGGCAGGTAAATACACATATGAGTTAAAATTCAGCATTGCTAGTCTGCGTGAAATATATTGGAATGAGCAAAGCTGCAGGCCATGAATCATGAAACCATTTTTTTTTCAATAGAAAATTGTGCAACTAGTTTAAAACAAAGTATGTGATTTTCTCAAAACACAACCCTCAAAACCCAACCCCAATGAAAGTCCATGGGGAATACAAGTAAGTTACACTAGGCCTTGGAATGACTATACTAGGCCGTGGTATTTCAAATATGAGTATATTAGGCCTTGTGCCTACTAGTATATTCATATGTGAAATACCACGGCCTAGTATAGTCATAACAAGGCCACAAGGCCTACTCGATTTTGGCAAACTAGTATCTTGTTTCACAAAACTTGACAAGTTTCAACAGTTTGAAAATAGATTCTAGTTGGTAAAACTAGAGTTATTACACTAGGCCTTGTAATGACTATACTAGGCCGTGGTATTTCAAATATGAGTATAGTAGGCCTTGGGGCTAGTAGTATAGTAATATGTGAAATACCACGGCCTAGTATAGTCATACCAAGGCCTTCTGTAATAACTCGATTTTTAACAACTAGCATCTTGTTTCACAAAAAACAAACTGGTGAAACTAGAAAGAAACTTATTTTTTAGACAAGTTTCAACAGTTTGTTTTTCATGAAACCAGATTCTATTTGGTAAAAATAGAGTTATTACACTAGGCCTTGGAATGACTATACTAGGCCGTGGTATTTCAAATATGAGTATAGTAGGCCTTGGTGCTAGTAGTATAGTAATATGTGAAATACCACGGCCTAGTATAGTCATACCAAGGCCTACTGTAATAACTCGATTTTAAACAACTAGCATCTTGTTTCACAAAAAACAAACTGGTGAAACTAGAAAGAAACTTATTTTTTAGACAAGTTTCAACAGTTTGTTTTTCATGAAACCAGATTATATTTGGTAAAAATAGAGTTATTACACTAGGCCTTGGAATGACTATACTAGTCCATGTTATTTCACATATGACTATACTAGCCCTTGGGTTTGTTTTTAACATGTATTTACCCATCAGTGTGTGTGAGCGGCGCAAACAACATTAATGAAACTTATTAATGGTGAACCACAAATGTAAATTTATTTTTTATCACAAAAATAAAACTAAAAATTATTTTTTACGGCGTTTGGGGGCAGATGGTTTCAATTTGGGGGTGTGCAGGGAATATGCAACACTTGCAGTTTAAGACGGTGTTTGAGGGGAAGGGGCAACAAAACTTGTGGGGGAAGGTAGTCCAGTTAAGGGAATTAAAGTAGGAACACTTGTAGGAGAGGAAATCTGTTCAGGTACATTAGTTGTAATGGCATGTCGCCGTAGGCTTGTGTGCCTGGACCGACTTTGGCCCAATGCCCGCCTTGATTGATTTCGCCTTGAACTAGGGGCAAATATGGAATGCAGGTCCCCCGTCTGCTGGTATGGCTGCTGCTGCTGAGATGGCTGCTGCTGCTGAGATGGCTGCTGCTGCTGAGGTGGCGGCTGCTGCTGAGGTGGCGGCTGCTGCTGAGGTGGCGGCTGCTGCTGAGGTGGCGGCTGCTGCTGAGGTGGGTGCTGCTGCTGCTGAGGTGGCGGCTGCTGCTGAGGTGGCGGCTGCTGCTGAGGTGGCTGCTGCTGCTCTTCGTTGTCAGTGCTCGTCCTTGCAGGAGGACTGGTGGCGGCAGTGATGGTCCAGGTTTGCAGAGTGGTGGTGGCAGGGCTACTACATGTTGTTGTAGCGGCAGGGCTGTTCCATGTTTGCCTAGTGGTGGCTGAGCTCCACGCATGCATGGGATTGGCGGTGGTGCTCCAGACAGGAGCAGCGCTTGCCATGGTGGTGTCGGTGAAGTGACCAGCTGCACTCAGACTTGTGGTGGTGTAACGGTGGGTGTCCTGGCTTTGAAGAGAGGTGTCCGTGCAGTGGTATGCAGCACAAGTCGGTAGTGAGGTGAAGCGAGTCAATGGTGGCACAGGTGGAAAGGACACCACTGACTGCTGACCGTACCGATTATGCTGCATAGCCTGCAAGAAAGCATTGTTGCAGGCCTGCAGCACATTCAGCTGTTGATCAGGACTAAGGTGTTCCGCCATGCCCTTTTCAATCTTACTAAAAAAATGGTGTGCTGGTCTGTTGAGGTCGGCCTCCAGACGGTCAAGGCGCTGTTCTACAGAATTGAAGCGGTGTTCAAAGTGGTTAAAACCACGTTCCATCAGTGCAAAACCGCTTTCAACTCTGTCGGACAGTGACTTGAGGCTGGAATTAAATGTCTCGCTCAAATGCATAAACTCGGGCAAGACATTCCTGTCCAAGGCCCTCTGCCGCTGGCGGGTAGTGCCCGCATAACCAGTGGCAGAGACCTGGGACAGGGGAACACCTGATGGCCCAGCTTCCTGGTCACCAGCTGTGTGTGTGTGGGACCTGCAAGGTGCTTCCTGGCTGTCGGATGGCTGGGACGGGTCAGAGGACGTCCGAGGAAGGACCGCTCCAGGGCCAGGTTGCAGGGTGCTGCTCCAGGTGCTGTGGAAGAAAGGAAAATCATTACTACCATGCCTTTACAAGAAGCATCAGCTGTGGATTAGAAAAACACAGATTAATAAAAATAAAAACCCAAAATGTATAATACTTACGATCTCGTGGCAAGGACCGGTCTTAGGAACTGCAACGCGTGATAGTGACGGTATCTAGTTCTGGTCCTTGACGCAGATCCACTGCGAACCTGGCCCTCAGCACGAACATCACTGTTGAAGCGGTCCTTGATCGAACGCCAACGTGTTCGGACTTTGTCCACTGTTGATAAAAAAAAACAGTGCCGTCAAGGACAACAGTCACTGCGTCACAATGTAGCAATACAATACTCAAAGCAGTCACTGTAGACCCCGATGACACTGTTGGGTTTCCTGCTAGAATACACCTAGCACGAAACCCAACAGTGCCGTCAAGGACAACAGTCACTGCGTCACAATGTAGCAATACAATACTCAAAGCAGTCACTGTAGACCACGATGACACTGTTGGGTTTCCTGCTAGAATACGCCTAGCAGGAAACCCAACAGTGCCGTCAAGGACAACAGTCACTGCGGCACAATGTAGCAATACAATACTCAAAGCAGTCACTGTAGACCCCGATGACACTGTTGGGTTTCCTGCTAGAATACGCCTAGCACGAAACCCAACAGTGCCGTCAAGGACAACAGTCACTGCGGCACAATGTAGCAATACAATACTCAAAGCAGTCACTGTAGACCCCGATGACACTGTTGGGTTTCCTGCTAGAATACACCTAGCACGAAACCCAACAGTGCCGTCAAGGACAACAGTCACTGCGTCACAATGTAGCAATACAATACTCAAAGCAGTCACTGTAGACCACGATGACACTGTTGGGTTTCCTGCTAGAATACGCCTAGCACGAAACCCAACAGTGCCGTCAAGGACAACAGTCACTGCGGCACAATGTAGCAATACAATACTCAAAGCAGTCACTGTAGACCCCGATGACACTGTTGGGTTTCCTGCTAGAATACGCCTAGCACGAAACCCAACAGTGCCGTCAAGGACAACAGTCACTGCGACACAATGTAGCAATACAATACTCAAAGCAGTCACTGTAGACCCCGATGACACTGTTGGGTTTCCTGCTAGAATACACCTAGCACGAAACCCAACAGTGCCGTCAAGGACAACAGTCACTGCGTCACAATGTAGCAATACAATACTCAAAGCAGTCACTGTAGACCCCGATGACACTGTTGGGTTTCCTGCTAGAATACGCCTAGCACGAAACCCAACAGTGCCGTCAAGGACAACAGTCACTGCGGCACAATACAGAGCAGGGAAATACTCACTAAACGCCTTTTTGGCGGATGCTGTGGCGCTGTCCCAGCCATCCATCAACGCTGCGGCCACCTCATTCCATAGCCGCCGGGTCACCACATTGTCCTTGTACAGCCGGTCACGGCTGTCCCACAACGGCGAACGCTCCTGGACCAGGCTGATGAGCTGCTCATTATCCAGGTACACGTCTTCATCTCGTTGTGGAACCTAGACAAAACACATTCATTAGAATAATCCAATTTAAATTGAATAAAAAGTTACAAAAAAAGAAACATAAAAAAGAGTAAAAATAGAAGATAAAAAATAAAGAACATTACAAATCATTTGATACTTACATTCCGTATCACCACCGGGACTTGGCTTCGCTGCTCCTGCTCTTCGCCCTCACTAGTCCCGTCCACAGAAGAGGATGATGACGATGTCTTAAAAAAGTTGAAAAAAACGTAAGAGATTTGGAGAAGCAGCAGATATACTTACCAGATGCACAAAAATAATCACCTCACGGTCTGCTTGCGCCAATTCCTGCCGCGATGGGGAATACTCAGATTCTGAAGACATACTGCATGTAAAAATAATAAAAATCATTAGTACATACATAATTTAAAAGGACAGGCATATAATGTAATATACTCACATTCTTCGCTGATATAATGGGTTCTTGGTTGAATGTCTGCTCTTCAATCTGTCTAGTGTAGTATTGGCAGAGTTTTGGCAGGCACCTCCTTTATATAGACTTTTTTTTTTTTGACTTTAGAAGATTCTAACTAGGATAAAAAGTGGACACCACCCAAAAAACGCAGCGCTAAAAAATCGCATACCTGCGCATGCCAGTGCGCACGTATGCGCATCCATAGGCTATAATGGCCATTTTTAGCGCAAAACGTGCGCATACGTGCGCATGCGATTTTTTTCAAGGACCAAAAAATGCAACATGCAGCGTCTGGAAAATACCAACGCACACCCCAAAAAAACGCAGCGCATGAAAATCGCATACATGCGCTTACAAGCGCGCAGGTATGCGCACCCATGTTAAATATAGGGGAAAAATCGCATGCGCACGTATGCGTTTTTTTCCAGCGCTAAAAAACGCAAATGTGAAACCAGCCTAATAGAGGTCACGGTGGCTTACTTCAGAGGTATACATCAATACCCGAATGGTAATCTTAAGGGCCTGTCACACTAAGCGATATCTCTAGCAATATCGCTATAACTTGTGACGTTATAGCGATATTGCTAGCGATATCACTGTGTGTGATACTTACCTACGACCCGCTCCCCCGCAGCTTATCGCTGATCGCGCGAGAACGTCCTGGACTGTTTCTTGTCATCAGCTTCCTGCGGCGATTCCTGTGGAGAGACGAGCGTGGACGTGGGCGGGAGGACGCAGGATAGCCTAGTGTGGCAGGTAAGTAGCGACCCCCGTCCTCTGCGATGTCGCTGGTGAGATCTGCCTGTGTGGCAGCTCACTAGCGACCACTTGCGATGCACCAGCGATCCTGACAGCGTCATATCGCTGGTCAGGATCGCTGGTGCATCGCTAAGTGTGACAGTACCTTAAGGCTAGGTTACAACAGCCTGAAAAACTGGCCATCTGAAGACATGACTGGCTCCGCATGCCCTTGCTGACGTGACTGGCTCCGCGTGCCCTTGCTGACGTGACTGGCTCCGCGTGCCCTTGCTGACGTGACTGGCTCCGCGTGCCCTTGCTGACGTGACTGGCTCCGCGTGCCCTTGCTGACGTGACTGGCTCCGCGTGCCCTTGCTGACGTGACTGGCTCCGCGTGCCCTTGCTGACGTGACTGGCTCCGCGTGCCCTTGATGACGTGTACTGGGTTGGGTGCTTTCACTGACTTGTACTGGCTCCGGGTTCTCTCTGATGTGACTGGCTACGGGTTCCCTCACTGACATGACTGGCTCCGGGTTCTCTCACTGACGTGTACTGGCTCCGGGTTCTCTCGCTGACATGACTGGCTCTGGGTGCTGTCGATGACATGACTAGCTCTGGGTGCTGTTGCTGACGTGACTGGCTCTGGATGCTGTCGCTGACTTGACTAGTTCCGGGTTCTCCTGACGTGTACTGGCTCCACGTGCTCTAGCTGACAAGTGCTGGAGCTGCCTAGAAATTGCATGCATTATTCTGGTCTGTTCAGCAGACAGATTAATACATGCTGCATTTTTTTCCCCTGCAATCCATAGACCCGCGTGGTATGTGTAGTGTCATATTACAGGAGGATTTATGTAAACTAGAAGCTTGGGCTGATAAATGGCAAATGAGCTTTAATGGGGATAAATGTAAGGTCATGCACTTGGGTAGAACAAACAAGATGTATAATTATGTGCTTAATTGTAAAACACTGGGCAAAACTGTCACTGAAAAAGACCTGGGTGTATGGGTGGACGACAAACTCACATTTAGTGGCCAGTGTCAGGCAGCTGCTGCAAAGGCAAATAAAATAATGGGATGCATTAAAAGAGGCATAGATGCTCATGAGGAGAACATAATTTTACCTCTATATAAGTCACTAGTGCGACCGCACTTAGAATACTGTGTACAGTTCTGGTCTTCGGTGTATAAGAAAGACATAGCTGAACTGGAGCGGGTGCAGAGAAGAGCGACCAAAGTTATTAGGGAACTAGGGGGTCTGCAATACCAAGACAGGTTATTACACTTGGGGTTATTTAGTTTGGATAATCGAAGGCTTAGGGGTGATCTTATTACAATGTATAAATATATGCGGGGACAATACCAAGACCTTTCTAATGATCTTTTTACTCTTAGACCTGTGACGGGGACAAGGGGGCATCCTCTACGTCTGGAGGAAAGAAGGTTTAAGCATACTAACAGACGCGGATTCTTTACTGTAAGAGCAGTGAGACTATGGAACTCTCTGCCATATGATGTTGTAATGAGTGATTCCGTAATAAAATTTAAGAAGAGACTGGATGCCTTTCTTGAAAAGTATAATATTACAGAGTACATACACTAGCTACCTTAATATTGCGTTGATCCAGGGAGCTAGTCTGATTGCCGTATGTGGAGTCGGGAAGGAATTTTTTTTCCCCAATGTGAAGCTTACTGTTTGCCACATGGGTTTTTTTTTGCCTTCCTCTGGATCAACATGTTAGGGCAGGTTAGGATAGGATATGGGTTGAACTAGATGGACTTAAAGTCACCCTTCAACCTTAATAACTATGTTATTATGTCCTGTAAAGCTGGAAATAACACAATTTATTACCGTGCCAACATAGACCACACTCTGACACAGACTGCAGGGGGAACCCAGTATCACACAGGATAGGATTAGATACACGGCTCACATAGGATAGGATTAGATATACGGCTCAGCAGTCAGTATCACACAGGATAGGATTAGATACACGGCTCAGCAGTCAGTATCACACAGGATTGGATTAGATACACGGCTCAGCAGTCAGTAACACACACATGATAGGATTAGGTACACGGCTCAGCGGTCAGTATCACACAGGATAGGGTTAGATACATGGCTCAGCAGACGTATCACACAGGATAGGATTAGATACACTGCTCAGCAGTCAGTATCACAGGATAGGATTAGATACACGGCTGATCAGTCAGTAACACGATAGGATTAGATACACAGCTCAGCAGAAAGTATCACACAGGATAGGATTAGATACACAGCTCAGCAGTCAGTATCGCACAGGACAGGATTAGATGCACGGTTTTTATGTGCAATATAATCATTATAATTTGTTATAACTAACCACAGTTGGTTACTATGCCAAGGCAACACCGGGCCCTTCAGCTAGTACAGTCAAATGTAAAAGTTTGGGCACCCCTATTAATGTTAACCTTTTTTCTTTATAACAATTTTGTTTTTTGCAACAGCTATTTCAGTTTCATACATCTAATAACTGATGGACTCAGTTATATTTCTGGATTCAAATGAGGTTTATTGTACTAACAGAAAATTTGCAATCTGCATTTAAACAAAATTTGACTGGTGCAAAAGTATGAGCACCCTTATTTTCTTGATTTGAACACTCCAACTACTTTTTACTGACTTCCTGAAGCACTAAATTGGTTTTGTAACCTCATTGAGCTTTGAACTTCATAGCCAGGTGTATCAAATCATGAGAAAAGGTATTTAAGGTGGCCACTTGCAAGTAGTTCTCCTATTTGATTCTCCTATGAAGAGTGGCATCATGGGCTCCGCTCCTCAAAACAACTCTCAAATAATCTTAAAACAAAGATTATTCAACATAGCTTTTCAGGGGAAGGATACAAAAAGTTGTCACAGAGATTTAACCTGTCCGTTTCCACTGTGAGGAACATAGTAAGGAAATGGAAGAACACAGGTACAGTTCTTGTTAAGCCCAGAAGTGGCAGGCCAAGAAAAATATCAGAAAGGCAGAGAAGAAGAATGGTGAGAACAGTCAAGGACAATCCACAGACCACCTCCAAAGACCTGCAGCATCATCGTGCTGCAGATGGTGTCACTGTGCATCGGTCAACAATACAGCGCACTTTGCACAAGGAGAATGTTGTGAGTTCATTTTCCCCTTCATTACTGAGGCCCGAGGAACTCCCTCTTCTGGTAAAGAAAGGTAGTGAGCCTGATTATCAAACACCTGAGGCTGATGGTGATGACTGGCTGAGTGGAGTTACTGACTGGATATAAGGCTGCCGACGCCCTTCTGCCCTGCGGGTGATTTCTCTGTGGGATCCTTGGAGAGCAGTCTGAATTCCTGCTCCTCTAAAGCTAAGTTTGCTGCTCGGCCTTTTGCTTTGGTGCTTTGACTTTGTTTTGCTTTGTTTTTCTGGATTTCTGCCATTCCCTGCTGGGGTGAGCTGAATTCATTTAGCTCTGTCTTCTGAAAATACCTGAGTGCTGATTTAGTTTTTGAAGCCTAGCAGCTTCAGGGCCTTTTTCATATCAGCTTGTTGGCTTATGTCTTTGATAGGGTTTTGGCAGATTGCAGACAGCAGCCTTCCTGTCCTTTCCTATCTAGGTAGTTTTGGGCCCCGTCTTTGCTCAAGTCTATCTTTCTGTCTGTGTTAGTATTTTCATCTTGCTTCACCGTCATTATATGTTGGGGGCTGCCTATTGCTTTGGGGTCTGCTCTGGGGCAGTTTAGATTTCCCCTTTTCTTTCTTTAGGCCTATGTAATTCTCCGGCTGTGATCGAGGGGTCTAGGGCATCGTAGGAACCCCCCACGGCTACTGCTAGTTGTGTTGATAGGTTCAGGGGTCTGCAATCTGATAGTTGCCAACTTCTCTGGTTTTCTGGACTTAGCTTGTATTTCTGCTTTTGCCTCCTACGGTGACTCATTCATAACAGGAAAAGCTATATGGGAGAGTGATGCGAAAGAAGCCATTTCTGCAAGCACGCCACAAACAGAGTCGCCTGAGGTATGCAAAAGCACATTTGGACAAGCCAGTTACATTTTGGAAGAAGGTCCTGTGGACTGATGAAACAAAGATTGAGTTGTTTTGGTCATACAAAAAGGCGTTATGCATGGAGGCTAAAAAAACACAGCATTCCAAGAAAAACACTTGCTACCCACAGTAAAATTTGGTCGAGGTTCCATCATGCTTTGGGGCTGTGTGGCCAATGCCGGCACCGGGAATCTTGTTAAAGTTGAGGGTCGCATAGATTCAACTCAGTATCAGCAGATTCTTGACAATAATGTGCAAGAATCAGTGACGAAGTTGAAGTTACGCAGGGGATGGATATTTCAGCAAGACAATGATCCAAAACACCGCACCAAATCTACTCAGGCATTCATGCAGAGGAACAATCACAATGTTCTGGAATGGCCATCCCAGTCCCCAGACCTGAATATCATTGAACATCTGTGGGATGATTTGAAGCTGGCTGTCCATGCTCGGCGACCATCAAACTTAACTGAACTGGAATTATTTTGTAAACAGGAATGGTCAAAAATACCTTCATCCAGGATCCAGGAACTCATTAAAAGCTACAGCAAGCGACTAGAGGCTGTTATTTTTGCAAAAGGAGGATCCACGAAATATTAATGTCACTTTTATGTTGAGGTGCCCATACTTTTGCAGCGGTCAAATTTTGTTTAAATGCAGATTGCACATTTTCTGTTAGTACAATAAACCTCATTTGAATCCAGAAATATAACTGAGTCCATCAGTTATTAGATATATGAAACTGAAATAGCTGTTGCAAAAACTAAAATTGTTATAAAGAAAAAAGGTTAACATTTATAGGGGTGCCCAAACTTTAACATATGACTGTATATTATAAAGTTCCTTCATAGTTGCTTGTACTATTGAGTACAGTGACTTTTAAAAAAAAAAGAGTCAATCTATCTAAATAAGATTTCCAAACAGTGTTTTATTGTGCACTCTCCAAACAACCGAGTGTAGAGCTTAATGGCATAAACTGCAAAACATTGTCTTACATACAGTAGCCAGTACATCAAATTCAACCCAGTGTTGGGAGTGGATGGAGATGATTGATCCAGAGGAAGGTAAAATGTCACATGGCACGAGACAAACTGCTCGTAAAGAGGACACTTTCCTTCCAGTTTAACTGCACCGACATTCAACTGATCAGCCCTGGATATACAGTACTGTGCAAATGTTTTAGGCAGGTGTGGAAACAATACAGCAAAGTAAGAAAAAAATTAAAAATAGAAGTGTTAATGATTTACTTGTATCAAATAACTAAATGCAAAGTGAATGAACAAAAGAGAAATGTCAATCAAAACACCATTTGTCTTCACAACAGCATCAGTTCTTTTAGTACACACAGTTTTGAAGGAAGGAACTTGGCAGGGAGTTTGTTTGAAACTAACTACAGATCTTCTGTGGATGTAAGTTTGTGCAAATCCTTTGGTTTCTTCTTATAATTTCAAATAGACTCGATAATGATGAGACCAAAGCTCTTCAGGGGCCATAACATCACTTCTAGGAATCCTTGTTCTTTACACTGAAGGTGGTACTTAAAGCGAACCTGTCAGCAGTTTTGGCCAATATAAGAGATGGCCACTGCCTTTCAGGGCTTATCTACAGCATTCTATAATGCTGAAGATAAGCTCCTGATCCGACCGACAAGATAAGAAAAATAACTTTTATTATACTCACCGGGGGGAGGGGGGTCCGGTCCGATGGGTGTCACAGGTCGGGGTTCGGCGCCTCCTATCTGCAGTGCACAGGTGCTAGGAAGGGTCAGAGAGGCCCTGGGCACTGCAGTACTTTACTCTGCCCTCAACAGGGCAGATAAGTACGCCTGCACCGGAGCGCGATGTCGGGGAGCGAAGAAGCAACAGAAAGGCAGCATTGCAAGACGATGGGAGATGTTACAGACTTCTGATGGTATTGCAGGATGGATAAGTATCTGCCTGTATTTCTTAGCATTGAGGACACCATTAATGCTGACCAAATCACAAACTCCATTTGCTGACATGCAAGGAGCCTCTACCATGTGTAGTGCGTAGTGCAGCGGAGTTGGTGCAGTGTGACAGACAGGGACCACAGGAAAGTTCATGGCAAACTTGTTTAATGTCCAAAAACTCACACAGTGCACAGCACACGGTATCCTCTGGATGGCAGCTGGGGCGTCACAACAGTCCGTACATGAGACCTGTTGCTGAGGGCGACTGCACCACCGTATCACGCTGCGGGGTGCCAGGCGTTCACTGCTCTGGGCTCTGTGTTACCTCACACAGTCTGAACGCTGCAGAGCCACCTGCTCTGCTACTTGCAAACAAACACTGACACACCCAAACCCTATACTGCAGGCCACTTGTAAGACCCGGCATCGAGGAAGCGGACCGCCCCACTACCATACTGTAGTCCGCTTCAAAAATAAAAGCCTTTTGTCAGGTTTTCCTGAACATTGCCTTGGCCAAATAGCTTGAACAGGTCCACAGTTACTTGTACTTTGCCTAGTGACTCACAGGCGTCCTGCTGTGAATACAAGGCACTCCAGCGGGTCTAATAGGACTCTGTCTGCATCCTGGGGGATACATATCGGCGCTCGCATATGATCACCTTCACTGCCTCACACATGCTTCACTGTTGCCTGCAAACACATTATTCTACTGCTCTCTAGTGATTCAGAGTCAAACTGCCTTCGGTATAAGCCACATATTTCACATTTTGACTCATCAGTCCAGAGCACCTGTTGTAATTTTTCTGCACCCTAGTTCCTATAATTAGAATGGGTACGTGATCTTTACGTGTAGCGCACAGATTGAGCACGTCCACGATAAACATGTCTTAATGAGACATGATATAGAGCCCAAGCAACACTGCCAAACCATATCCAAAATTAATGTTTCTGCACAGTACTCCAACATCAGTGCCATACAGTACCCAAAATAATACTTTATAAAATACCAAAAAGTCCCCTAGTATTCCTAATAGTTTTTTTACGGCCTCATAACAGCTGGTGCTGTGCCATCCTACAAGTGCCCATAAATTGCTGCAATGGTGTTTTATCTCCCTTCTGCATCGTAGTAAAGAGATGTCTGCACATTTTCTCTGGTTGGGCAAGATTAATTATCATATATGGATTTAGCTGGGGGTCCTCGTATAAATCTGAGCATTAGGCATCATTCAGATGTCTGTTTTTTACTTAGGTGTTTTATCTGTGGGTTTCACCTATTGTATTCTACAGTTCAGATGACAATTTTTTCTTTCAGACTCTGTGTCCACAAAAATCACAAAGACGTCCTTTTATTCTAACGTCGCAAACTAATATTACCTATTTAAGTACAGTTGAAACCAGAAGTTTACATACACTATATAAAAACACACATCTGGATGTTTTTCTCAATATCTGACGTGAAACCAGAATAAATCTTTCCTGTTTTAGGTCAATTAGGATTACCATAAATATTAATATTTGCCAAATGCCAGAATAAGGAGAGAGTATGTTTTAAGGCATTTTTTATTACTTACTGCAAAGTTAAAAGTTTACATACACTAAGACAAACAATTCTGTACTGCCCATATGATGATGTCATGTGTTTGGAAGCTTCTGTTTTGTGGCAACATCTGAGATAATTACAGACACACCTTCGGATGTATTTTAATGCATACCTGAAACACACTGCTTCTTTGTATAGCATAATGGGAAAGTCTAAAGAAATCAGCCAAGATATCAGGAAGAGAATTGTTGACTTGCACAAGTCTGGCTTCTTGGGTACAATTTCAAGATACCATAAGGTGCCTTGTTGATCTGTACAAACAATTATACACCAGTACAAACAAGATGGGAATGTCCAGCCATCACATTGCTGAGGAAGGCGACGGGTTGTCACAGAGTGACTGTCACAGTATGACACGACTCAATGGATGGTCGGTAAGCTAACGGCATAATACACACAATGGAGATGAAATTAGGGAGAGGAAGGCCCTACCAATAAGGAATGAGGGATGGTCACCACCTGATGGTCATCGATGGTCCTTCCCCACGCCGCCGTCAGGATACCTCGTCCCTAGTAGTCACATACTGCCCTTGCTAGTGTACTGCCCGGCAAAGAGCACTATAGCCTCACCTCTGCAGAATAATACACAGGGGAAAGTGACAAACACCAAAGGGACAAGGTAACAAAAACGCCACACTTAGCATATGTACACCGCTGCTAAGCTCCACACCACCGATAATAACAGCAACTGGACTTCAAACACCAGAAGTGGCTGACACCAGAGAGCTGCTCCTTCTAGGCTAGTCTCCAGACAGGAACTGTATCACCAACATTCTGCTGATGTATCAGGTGACCTTTTAAAGGATGGTGGGAGTGATCACCACCTGCATCAGCTGACTCGGCAGGACTGCAGTAACACCAGATTGCCAGCAGGGAAAAACTGACATTAACCCCCGATGGTCCAAAAGAAAAAAGTTTTAAACTGAGTGGAACCAGAGCTGCCACAAATCCAAAAGTTGATTGTGACACAGGTTCTGAGTCTCAGAGATGAACGTGCTTTGGTCCGACATATGCATATCCAGCCAAGTACAAAAGCAAAAGACCTTGTGAAGATGATGGTGGAAGCTTGTAAGATTGTGTCAATATTCTCAGTGAAATTAGTTGTCTACATGGGCTGAAAGGCCACTCTGCCAGGAAGAAGCCATTACTCCAAAAGAAACATAAAAAAACAGATTAATGTTTGCAAATGCACATAGGAACAAAGACCTTAATTTTTGGAGACATGTCCTGTGGTCTGATGAAATTAAAATTGAACTTTTTGGGCATAATGACCGTCATTATGTTTTGAGGAAAAAGTGAGAAACTTTGAAGCCTAAGAACACCATCCCAACTGTGAAACACGTGGGTGGCAGCATCATGTTGTGGGGTTGTTTTGCTGCCGGAGAGACTGGGGCACTTCACAAAATAGATTGCATCATGAGAAAAGAAAACTATGTGGCAATAATAAAGCAACATCTCTAGACATCAGTCAGGAAGTTAAAGCTTGGGCGGAAATGGGTCTTCCAAAAGGACAATGACCCGAAGCATACTGCCAAAATGGTAACAAAGTGGCTTAACCCCTTAGTGATAGAGACAATTTGCTACTTAATGACCAAGCCAATTCTGACCATTCTGACCACTGTCAATTTATGATGTTTAGCTCTGGAACACTTCAACGGATCCCATTGTTTCTGAGACTGTTTTTTTTCATGACATATTGTACTTCATGTTAGTGGTAAAATGTCTTCAATATGACTTGTGTTTATTTATGAAGAAAACAGAAATTTGTCAAAAACTTGTTTTTCATTTTTGTGCCCTTAAATCAGTCATATCGCACAAAATGGTTAATAAATTACATTTCCCATTTCCCACATGTCTACTTTACATCAGCGCAATTTTGGAAACATAATTTTTTTTTGTTAGGACGTTTTAAGGGTTAAAAGTTGACCAGCAATTTCTCATTTTTCCAACAAAATTTACAAAACCATTTTTTAGGGACCACCTCATATTTTAAGTGAGTTTTGGGGGTCAGTATGACACCTATCTAAAAACTGCACCCCTCATGGTGCGGAAAACCACATTCAAGAAGTTTATTAACACTTCAGGTGCTTCATGAGAACTAATGCAATGTGGAAAGAAAAAATGAACATTTTACTTTTTTTTACAAAAAATTTACTTTGGAACCAAACTTTTTATTTTCACAAGGATGTCAGGAGAAAATGGACCACAAAATTTGTTGTGCAATTTCTCCTGAGTACGCTGATACCCCGTATGTTGGGGAAAGCCACTGTTTGGGCGCATGGCAGGGCTCAGAAGGGAGGAAGCACCGTTTGACATTTTGAACCCAAAATTGGTTGTAATCAATTGCGTTTGCCATGTCGCATTTGGAGATCCTCTGATGTACCTAAACAGTGGAAACCACCCAATTCTAACGCTATCCCTAACACAGCCCTAACCCCAACCATAACCTTAAACACAACCTTAAGCCCAACACCACAACCCTAGCCCCAACCATAACCCTAGCCCAACCCTAACCCTAGCTATAACCCCAAACATAACCCTAGCTATAACCCCAACTATAAGGCCGGAGTCACACTAGCGATGAAATCGGACGAATGCAATGCGATTAAAAATCGCATTGCATTTGTCCCAATGTTATTCAATGGTGCTGCTCCCATCGTGTGTTTTTTTTTTTTTTTTTTTTTTTATCGGATCCGTTCCTCGGACCGAGACAATCGCAGCATGCTGTGATTGTCACCGGTTTTCGGATTGGATTCGCCAATGCAAGTCTATGGATGCGATTAAAAATTGAAAACGCACCACACGTGTGACTTGCGATTAAATCGCAAGACTTCTCCAGGTCAACAGGAAAGAGCATTTGGCATTGGATGTCAATATGATGCTTAGATGAGAATAAGATCGGTTCATCGCCGGAAATTCTGATGACAGACGGATCCCTGGACAAGAATTCTTTGTGCGATTTCGTACCGTTAAAATTGGACCGATTTTTTTTAATGGTTTTGTGTGACTCCAGCCTAACCCTAGCCAAATCCTAGCTATAGCCCCAAACCTAACCCTTAGCCCCAACCCCAATTATAAGCCCAACCATAACCCTACCCCTTATGGAAAAAATGGAAATAAATACATTTTTTTTATTTTATTATTTTTACCTAACTAAGGGGGTGATAAAGTGGGTGTTGATTTACTATTTTTTTTATTTTGTCACAGTGATCAAAATGAACCAATAGAAGCAGATCTCGGCGGGCACACTGTGCATGCGCCCGCCATTGTTTTCCCAGAAGAAGACTCCGAGGGCCGGGGGACACAGCTGGAGGGACAGGGGGACATTACAGGTACTGGGGGTGGGGGGTTGGGGGACCCCATTTCTCTAGAATGTGCTAGCTCACATCAGAGGAGAAAGAAATACCGTATATACTCGTGTATAAGCCGACCCCCTTAATTTTGCCACAAAAAAACTGGGAAAACTTATTGACTCGCGTATAAGCCTAGGGTAGAAAATGCAGCAGCTAATGGTAAATTTCAAAAATAAAAATAGATACCAATAAAAGTGAAATTAATTGAGACATCAGTAGGTTAAATGTTTTTGAATCGCCATACTGAATCAGGAGCCCCTTATAATGCTCCATACAGTTCATGATGGGCCCCATAAGATGCTCCATATAAAATATGCCCCATATAATGCTGCACAAAGGTTAATAATGGTCCCATAAGATGCTCCATAGAATAATATGCCCTGGCCCCATAAGACGTTCCATAGATTATGCCCCATATGCTGCCCCATAATGCCGGGGTCACATTGCGTTATGGCAGTCCGTTAGATGGACTGCGTTACACCGCGGTGTAGCGCAGTACGTTAACGCTGGCATTGAACCCCATTGTCAGGCGCATCGTGATGCATGCCGTAAAGCGGCATGCGTTCGCGATGTGCCATCATTCAATGATGGAGCCTCGGACGCGGGCTCCAGCATCTGAGGCTCCGTCACCGCTAAAGCAGATGAATCATATGCGCTAGCGGGTATAGCATAACACGATCGTGATATGCTATACAGTTAACAGAGCCCGTCAACGCTATGTGTTGAACGGGCTGGGTTAACACAATGTGAACCTATCCTAAGATGCTCCATAGAATATGCCCCCATATGCTGCCCCCATAAGATGCTCCATTGAATATGCTGACCCCATAAGATGCTCCATTGAATATGCTGCCCCCATAAGATGCTCCATTGAATATGCCCCCATATGCTGCCCCCATAAGATGCTCCATTGAATATGCTTCCATATGCTGCCCCCATAAGATGCTCCATTGAATATGCCCCCATATGCTGCCCCATAAGATGCTCCATTGAATATACCCCCATATGCTGCCCCCATAAGATGCTCCATTGAATATGCCCCCATATGCTGCCCCCATAAAATGCTCCATTGAATATCCCCCATATGCTGCCCCCATAAGATGCTTCATTGAATATGCCCCCATAAGATGCTCCATTGAATATACCCCCATATGCCTCCTCCATAAGATTCTCCATTTAATATGCCCCTATATGCTGCCCCCATAAGTGCCCCAAAGATTATGCCCCCATATATTGCTGCCGCCTCTACTGCAGGTATTAAAAAAAATGACATACCTCTCGTCGCTGGGGCCAGGTGTCGGGTCCTGAGCAGGCGGACACTGGAGCGCTATGGGGACAGGTGTTGCCGCTGGCTCAGGACCTGGCACCTGAGATATTCACCTGTCCCGGTTCCAATGCTGCTTGCCGCTGTCTTCCTGTCGGGTCCCTCTGTCTGTGACTGTTCAGGCAGAGGACGCGCACTGACTACGTCATCGTGCCCTCTTTTTCCAGAACGCCACTGACAGAGGGACCCAGCGGGCAGCGTTGGAACCGGGACAGGTGAATATAGCATATAATTACCTCCCCCTGGTGCGTCTCTGCAGCCCCGTTCTACCATCCTTCCTTCAGCAGTCACGTGGTACCGCTAATTAAAGTAATAAATATGCGCATATTCATGACTTTAATGAGCGGTACCATGTGACCTCTGTAGGAAGGAAAGGAGACGGTGGGACAAGCAGGGGGCTGCAGAGACGCGCTGGGGGGTCAGAATAATGTGACACCCCCGCTCCCCCTCCCCCACCTACCCCCTGGCTATATGACTTGCGTATAAGCCGAGAGGGGGACTTTCAGCCCCCCCTAAAATGGGCTGAAAATCTCGGCTTATACGCGAGTATATACGGTAAATGGGAAATCTGACTTTTTTGCGATTACTGTTATTCCGTGAATAACGGTGATCACAACACTTGGGTCGGTAAAAACCTACCCGAATCATGTTCTTCGGGGTCATGTTCTCCAGAGAAATTCCGATGCTGGGGGGCGCTATACACTTAATTCTCAGCACCTTTAAAAAGCGGCGCTGAGGAATAATTACCCGTAACTGCTGCTGTTAAACGGCGTATTCGCAGTTGATAAGGGGTTAACGATAACAAAACCAATGTTTTGGAGTGGCCATCACAAAGTCCTGATCTCAGTCATATTGAAAATTTATGGGCGAAACTGAAAAGGCATGTGAGACAAGGCGACCTACAAACCTGAATCAGTTACACCAGTTTTGTCAGGAGGAATGGGCCTAAATTATTATTATTAATTGTTATAGCGCCATTTATTCCATGGCGCTTTACATGTAGGGAGGGGTATACATAATAAAAACAAGTACAATAATGTTAAACAATACAAGTCATAACTGGTACAGGAGGAGAGAGGACCCTGCCCGCGAAAGCTCACAATCTACAAGGGATGGGTGAGAATACAGTAGGCGAGGGTAGAGCTGGTCATGCAGCGGTTTGGTCGATTGGTGGTTACTGCAGGTTATAGGCTTGTCGGAAGAGGTGGGTCTTCAGGCTCTTTTTGAAGGTTTCGATGGTAGGTGAGAGTCTGATATGTTGTGGTAGAGAGTTCCAGAGTAGGGGTGATGCGCGAGAGAAATCTTGTATGCGATTGTGGGAAGAGGAGATAAGAGGGGAGTAGAGAAGGAGATCTTGTGAGGATCGGAGGTTGTGTGCAGGAAAGTATCGGGAGACAAGGTCACAGATGTATGGAGGAGCCAGGTTGTGGATGGCTTTGTATGTCATGGTTAGTGTTTTGTACTGGAGTCTCTGGGCAATGGGGAGCCAGTGAAGGGATTGACAGAGGGGAGAAGCTGGGGAATAGCGGGGGGACAGGTGGATTAGTCGGGCAGCAGAGTTTAGAATAGATTGGAGGGATGCGAGAGTGTTCGAGGGGAGGCCACTGAGCAGGAGGTTGCAGTAGTCAAGGCGAGAGATGAGGGCATGGACTAGGGTGTTTGCAGATTTTTGGTTGAGGAATGAACGGATTCGTGAAATATTTTTGAGTTGAAGTCGGCAGGAAGTGGAAAGGGCTTGGATATGTGGTTTGAAGGAGAGATCAGCGTCAAGGATTACCCCGAGGCAGCGAGCTTGTGGGACTGGGGAGAGTGGGCAGCCATTTACTGTAATGGATAGGTTCGTTGGGGGGGTCACGTGAGATGGGGGAAAGATGATGAATTCTGCTTTGTCCATGTTAAGTTTCAGAAATCTAGCGGAGAAGGATGAAATAGTGGACAGACATTGAGGGATTCTGGTTAGTAGGGAGGTGATATCTGGTCCAGAGATGTAGATCTGTGTGTCATCAGCATAGAGATGATACTGAAAGCCATGAGATTCTATGAGCTGTCCCAGGCCAAAGGTGTAAATGGAGAAGAGCAGGGGTCCTAGGACTGAACCATGTGGGACTCCGACAGATAGGGGGCGAGGTGAGGAGGTGGTGTGTGAGTGGGAGACGCGGAATGTCCAGTCTGTTAGCTATGATGAGATCCAGGATAGGGCCAAGTCTGTGATGCCAAGGGATGAGAGGGTCTGTAATAATAGGGAATGGTCCACTGTGTCAAAGGCAGCCGACAGGTCCAGGAGGAGGAGGACAGAGTAGTGACGCTTGCTCTTGGCGGTTAAGAGGTCATTGGTGACCTTAGTAAGGGCAGTTTCAGTGGAGTGGTATGACCAGAAGCCAGATTGTAAGCGGCTGAAGAGGGAGCAAGAAGAGAGATGGGAGGACAGTTCAAGGTAGACGTGTTGTTCCAGTAGCTTGGAGGCATAGGGGAGAAGTGATATAGGGCGATAGCTAGATACAGAGGATGGGTCAAGAGAGGGCTTTTTGAGGATAGGTGTGATGGAGGCATGTTTAAAGCTTGAGGGGAAAACACCAGTTGTTAGTGATAGGTTGAAGAGATGGGATAGGGTTGGGATGAAGACTGTGGTGAGGTTTGGGATGAAGTGGGATGGGATCGGGTCAAGTGCACAGGTGGTGAGATGTGATCTTGAAAGTAGAGTGGAGAGTCAATCTTCTGTAATGGTGGAGAAGTTGGTTTTGGAGGTGGAGGGCTGGGAAGTCGGGAGGAGAGGCTCTGGGGGTTGTTGACCAAAACTGTCTCTGATGTTATCAATCTTCTGCTTGAAAAATGAGGCAAAGTCTTCAGCTGAGATGAGTGGGGAGGGAGGAGGTGCTGGGGGACGGAGGAGAGAATTGAAGGTCTTGAATAACTGTTTAGGGTTGTGAGACAGGGAGGATATGAGAGATGAGAAGTAGGTTTGTTTAGCTGTGGCGAGTGTGGTCTTGAAAGTAGTGAGGGACTGTTTGAATGCGATGAAGTGCTCGTTGGAGTGGGATCTTTTCCATCTGCGCTCAGCAGCCCTGGAAGCTCTCCTCATTTCTTTGGTCAGGCTGGTGTGCCAGGGCTGTCTGTTCATTTTGTGAGCTTTGGTATGTGTAAGTGGGGCAGCAGATTCCAAAGTTACAGCTATTGTGATGTTATATAGAGCAGCAGCATCATCCGCATTGTGTAAGGAACTTATATCTGTGAGAGGGAGGAGAGATTCCGAGAATGAGTGTAGGTCAAGGCGTTTAAGATTTCTGCGAGGGTGTGAAAGTTTGTGGGGTGGGGATTGTAGACATGGAGTGGAGAGGGAAGAGAATGTGAGAAGGTTGTGGTCAGAGAGAGGAAGAGGTGAGTTAGAGAGGTTAGATAGGGAGCAGAGGCGGGTGAAGATGAGGTCCAGTGTGTGGCCATCTTTGTGGGTGGCTGTAGAAGACCATTGAGTGAGGCCGAAGGAGGAAGTGAGAGATAGAAGTTTAGTGGCAGCTGAGAGTGAAGTGTCAATGGGGATGTTGAAGTTGCCCATGATGATGGTAGGGATGTCCGCGGAAAGGAAATGAAGTAGCCAGGTGGTGAAGTGGTCAAAGAAGGTGGTGGCTGGCCCTGGGGGGCGGTAGATGACAGCCAGTTGGAGGGGGAGTAGATGCGCACAGAGTGCACCTCAAAGGAAGGGAGGGTAACAGAGGGTGGCAGTGGGATTTGGGTGAAGGAGCAGGTATCTGACAGGAGAAAACAAACTCCTCCGCCATGTTTGCTGCTGGGGCGGGGGGTGTGAGAAAGGTGGAAGCCACCATATGAAAGTGCAGCAGGAGAGGCTGTGTCAGAAGGGGTGAGCCAGGTTTCGGTGATGGCGAGGAAGGAAAGTTTGGTAGTAACAAAAATATCATGGATGTAGGAAAGCTTGTTGCAGACAGAGTGAGCGTTCCACAGAGCTCCTGTAGGTGGGACTGGGGAAGCAGGGGCTGGGTGAATGGGTATAAGGTTGGAGTGGTTACGGAAGGTTGTGATAGAGCGTGGATGGGAGGTAGAAATGACTGTGGGAATGTGGTGAGGAGGACCAGGATTTGGAGAGATATCACCAGCAATGAGAAGGAGCAGAGAAAATGTTAGCAGGAGAGGGCATGAGGGGGCTGTCTGTGTTTGGAGACAAAGTATTGTATGTTAAGGTACAGTTTTGAGGAGGAGGTGAGGTGGATGGGGAGGATTGAGGAAGAGATGAACAGTTCCTTACTAGGAGTAGGGATTAGGGGAATTAGCAGAAAGTGAAGGATTATAGGGGTGAAAGTGAAAACAAACAGAAATTCTGACCAACTATTGTGAGAAGCTTGTGGAAGGATATCCCAAACGTTTGGCCCAAGTCATTCAGTTTAAGGGCAATGGTGCCAAATACTAATGAAATGTATGTAAACTTTTGACTTTGCAGTAAGTAATAAACAAAACCTTAAACATTCTCTCTCTTATTATTCTCGCATTTGGCAAATATTATTAGTTATGGTAATCTTAATTGACCTAAAACGGGAAAGGTTTGTTGTGATCTAATGTCAGATATTGAGAAAAACATGCAGATGTGTCTTTTTATATAGTGTATGTAAACTTCTAGTATCAACTGTACATAGCTGTGATGTTTGTAAGTACCGTAATATTGTAATGTATAGGAGAAGCTTTGTAATTTATTCATGTGAGAAAATCATTGATGGTAAACTGACGCACAGAACAAACACTGATGACTCTCGGACCGTTTTTTTTGCATATGTAGAAATCTGACTATGCAATAGTTTTTTTTTCACTTGAAAAAGACGCTAGTGCAGCATAAAAACCATTTAACTCATCTTGGTCCCAAGGATTCTTTATTACAGCAGCACAGCCTGATATCATGCTATCATCCAAATTAGAAATCAGTGGTGTCTGAGGCCTTAGAGGCAATTAAAAAAATGTGAGTCAGGCATCTTTGTGCCCTAAAGACATTCATTGCATTGCAGTAATGGCAAAGATAGCAAATGTCTCCAGAGCCACCAGGTAGAGTGAATTATCCAGTAAGTCACCAGGTTACGTAAAATGATCTATGAGTGTCCCATATCCCGCTATTTAAGAGATGGGTGGAATGTGTGGATGTTGGGGGTACATCGTTTGATTATTTTTTTACCAGTATGTCAAGGTGAATATGTATTTTTGGGGACACCTCTGTAAGGGTTACATGAAACAATAGTGGCATTATGGTAACCATACGATTGGGCGAAATTATTAGACCCATCTTTGAAATGTCCGTGTTCTTCTAGGAAGCTACTCGGCGTGAGAAGAGACGACTTTTAGATGCTCAGCGAGGAAAGTGCCGAATCCGTCTTGGCTCTCACCTTGATGAATGGTGTGCCTTGAAAAATCAGTTAGGCTTTTCTCTGCACTCTCAACTTGCCAAATTCTTGCTGGACAGGTCAGTACATATGCTTGGTTTCACTCATTTCACCATTTTTTTCTGACCTCATTCACCTTCCAGTTATAAACTGGAGAAAATAAGTATTTGACACACTGCCGATTTTGAAGTTTTCTCACAAAGAATGGAGAGGTCGATAATTTTTATCGTAGGTACACTTTAACTGTGAGACAAAATCTTAAAACTAAATCCATAAAATCACATTGTATGATTTTTGCATAATTAATTTGCATTTTATTGCATGAAATTTAAGTATTTGATACAATAGAAATTTTTTATAAAGTTAATATTTGGCACAGAAACCTTTGCAATTACGTTTCCTATAGTTCTTGAAGTTTGCACACTCTGCAGCAGGGATTTTGGCACACTCCTCCATACAGATCTTCTCCAGATCTTTCAGATTTCGGGGCTGTCGCTGGGCAGCATTGAGGTTCAGCTCCCGCCAAAGATTTTCTATTGGGTTCAGATCTGGAGACTGGCTAGGCCGCTCCAGGACCTTGAAATGCTTCTTACAGAGCCACCCCTTAGTTGCCCTGGCTATGTATTTCGGGTCATTGCCATGCTGGAAGACCGAGCCACAACCCATCTTCAATGCTCTTACTGAGGGAAGGAGGTTGTTGGCCAAAATCTCACAATACATGACCCCATCCATTCTCCCATCAATACGGTGCAATCATCCTGTCCCCTTTGCAGAAGAACACCTCCAAAGTATGAGGTTTTCCCCACTATGCTTCACAGTTAGGACGGTGTTCTTGGGGTTGTAATCATCGTTCTTCCTCCAAACAGTAACATTTATTAATTCATCATCATAGTTTAAAAATTATTATTTTTTTAACTTTTTATTGAATTTTCAAACTCAAGCATAAAACAGTACATGCCATCAATGCATATATCCCTGACATTAAAGATAAATGAGATACAAGATGTAGCAAAGGGCAAAAAGGAGAAGACCACAAATTTTTATAAACATATATCTTTCAGGATCCTGACTAAACTGCAAGTACAGTAAGGTGTATACCATCCATTAAAAACTTGTAACATAAACCAGGGAGCCTGCATTCCTGTTTTGAGGCATGTCTAAGGCGTATGCATTAATAAAACATCTATCATCCTTAACACTTTTAAAAATTATTTTTTTTATAAAAAAGGGAAAAATGACAGGCTTCAGGTAACAGACAGAATAATATCAGTATACAGTGTGTATGGAAAGTATTCAGACCCCTTTACATTTTTCACTCTTTGTTTCATTGCAGCCATTTGGTAAATTCAAAAAAGTTCATTTTTTCTCATTAATGTACATTCTGCACCCCATCTTGACTGAAAAAAAACAGAAATGTAGAGATTTTTGCACATTTATTAAAAAAAAAAACTAAAATTTAACATAGTCATAAGTATTCAGACCCTTTGCTCAGTATTGAGTAGAAGCACCCTTTTGAGCTAGTACAGCCATGAGTCTTCTTGGGAATGATGCATCAAGTTTTTCACACCTGGATTTGGAGATCCTCTGCCATTCTTCCTTGCAGATCCTCTCCAGTTCCGTTAGATTGGATGGTGAACGTTGGTGGACAGCTATTTTCATGTCTCTCCAGTGATGCTCAATTGGGTTTAGGTCAGGGCCAGTCAAGAATGGTCACAGATTTGTTCTGAAGCCACTGCTTTATTTTAACTGTGTGATTAGGGTCATTGTCTTGTTGGAAGGTGAACCTTCGGCCAAGTCTGAGGTCCAGAGCACTCTGGAAGAGGTTTTCATCCAGAACATCTCTGTACTTGGCCGCATTCATGTTTCCTTCAATGGCAACCAGTCGTCCTGTAACTGAAAAACACCCCCATAGCATGATGCTACCACCACCATGTTGTCCTGTTGGGATTGTATTGGGCAGGTGATGAGCAGTGCCTTGTTTTCACCAGACCTACTGCTTAGAATATCACCAAAAAGGTCTGTCTTCATCTCATCAGACCAGAGAATCTTATTTCTCCTAGTCTGGGGGTCCTGCTGCCGTATGTGTCCCTATTACTGCACCTAATACCCCAATGCTGAGCCGCTGCTGCCGTATGTGTCCTTATTACTGCACCTGATATCCCAATACTGAGCCGCTGCTGCCGTATGTGTCCCTATTACTGCAACTGATACCCCAATACTGAGCCGCTGCTGCTGTATGTGTCCCTATTACTGCACCTAATACCCCAATGCTGAGCCGCTGCTGCCATATGTTTCCTTATTACTGCACCTGATACCCCAATGCTGAGCCGCTGCTGCCGTATGGGTCCCTATTACTGCACCTGATACCCCAATACTGAGCCGCTGCTGCCGTATGTGCCCCTATTACTTCACCTGATATCCCAATACTGAGCCGCTGCTGCCGTATGTCCCCTATTACTTCACCTGATACCCCAATGCTGAGCCGCTGCTGTATTTGTCCTTATTACTGCACCTGATACCCCAATGCTGAGCCGCTGCTGCCATATGTGTCCCTATTACTGCACCTGATACCCCAATACTGAGCCGCTGCTGCCGTATGTGTCCCTATTACTGCACCTGATACCCCAATACTGAGCCACTGCTGCCGTATGTGTCCCTATTACTGCACCTGATACCCCAATGCTGAGCCGCTGCTGCCGTATGTGTCTGTTGTGAGTTCATTTTCCCCTTCGTCACTGAGGTCTGGTGAACTCCCTATTCTGGTAAAGGAAGGTAATGAGCCTGATTATCAGGCACCTGAGCCTATTGAGGATGACTGGCTGAGTGGAGTCACGGACTGGATATAAGGCTGCCGACGCCCTTCTGCCCTGCGGGTGATTTCTCTGTGGACTTCTAGGACACCAGTCTGATTCCTGCTCCTCTAAAGCTAAGTTTTCTGTTTTGCCTGTTAGCATTTTTGTTTTGTTTTTTTGTTTTCCTTGCTTTTCTGTATTCTGCCATTCCCTGCTGGGGTGAGCTGAATCTCCTTTTGCCTGTAGCTCTGTCTTCAGAATATTCCTGAGTACTGATATAGCTTTTTTGAAGCCTAGCGTCTTCAGGGCCTTTTTCTCTGTCAGTCTGTTGGCTCTTATTTTCATAGGGTTTTTCACGGATTGCAGACAGCAGCCTTCCTGTCCTTTTCTATCTAGTTAGCTTGGGCCCCATCTTTGCTCAGTCTATCTTTCTGTCTGTGTTAGTATTTTCATCTTGCTTCACCGTCATTATATGTTGGGGGCTGCCTATTGCTTTGGGGTCTGCTCTGGGGCAGTTTAGATTTCCCCTTTCTTTCTTTAGGCCTATTTAATTCTCCGTCTGTGATCGAGGGGTCTAGGGCATCGTAGGAACCCCCCACGGCTACTGCTAGTTGTGTTGATGGGTTCAGGGGTCTGCAATCCGATAGCTGCCAACTTCTCTGGTTTTCTGGACTTGGCTAGCATTTCTGTTTTTGCCTCCTACGGTGACTCAATCATAACATGTGTCCCTATTACTTCACCTGATACCCCAGTACTGAGCCGCTGCTGCTGTATGTGTCCCTATTACTACACCTGATACCCCAATGCTGAGCCGCTGCTGCCGTATTTGTCCTTATTACTGCACCTGATACCCCAATACTGAGCCGCTGCTGCCGTATGTGTCCCTATTACTGCACCTGATACCTCAATGCTGAGCCACTGCTGCCGTATGTGTCCCTATTACTTCACCTGATACCCCAATACTGAGCCACTGCTGCCGTATGTGCCCCTATTACTTCACCTGATATCCCAATACTGAGCCGCTGCTGCTGTATGTGTCCCTATTACTACACCTGATACCCCAATACTGAGCCGCTGCTGCTGTATGTGTCCCTATTACTGCACCTGATACCCCAATGCTGAGCCGCTGCTGCCTTATGTGTCCTTATTACTGCACCTGATACCCCAATGCTGAGCCACTGCTGCAGTATGTGTCCCTATTACTGCACCTGATACAGCAGCAGCGGCTCAGTATTGGGGTATCAGGTGTAGTAATAGGGACACATACAGCAGCAGCGGCTCAGTATTGGGGTATGTGTCCCTATTACTACACCTGATACCCCAATACTGAGCCACTGCTGCCGTATGTGCCCCTATTACTTCACCTGATATCCCAATACTGAGCCGCTGCTGCTGTATGTGTCCCTATTACTACACCTGATACCCCAATACTGAGCCGCTGCTGCTGTATGTGTCCCTATTACTGCACCTGATACCCCAATGCTGAGCCGCTGCTGCCGTATGTGTCCTTATTACTGCACCTGATACCCCAATACTGAGCCGCTGCTGCCGTATGTCCCCTATTACTTCACCTGATACCCCAATACTGAGCCGCTGCTGCTGTATGTGTCCCTATTACTACACCTGATACCCCAATACTGAGCCGCTGCTGCCGTATGTGTCCCTATTACTGCACCTGATTCCCTCATGCTGAGCCATTGCTGCCGTATGTGTCCCTATTACTGCACCTGATACCCCAATGCTGAGCCGCTGCTGCCGTATGTGTCCCTATTACTTCACCTGATACAGCAGCAGCGGCTCAGTATTGGGGTATGTGCCCCTATTACTTCACCTGATACCCCAATACTGAGCCACTGCTGCTGTATGTGTCCTTATTACTGCACCTGATACCCCAATACTGAGCCACTGCTGCCGTATGTGTCCCTATTACTGCACCTGATACCTCAATGCTGAGCCACTGCTGCCGTATGTGTCCCTATTACTGCACCTGATACCCCAATACTGAGGCACTGCTGTTGTATATGTCCCTATTACTGCACCTGATACCCCAATGCTGAGCCGCTGCTGCGGTATGTGTCCTTATTACTGCACCTGATACCCCAATACAGAGCCGCTGCTGCCGTATGTGTCCCTATTACTGCACCTGATATCCCAATCCTGAGCCGTTGCTGCTTATGTGTCCCTATTACTGCACCTGATACCCCAATACTGAGTTGCTGCTGGGGAATGTGTCCCTATTACTGCACCTGATACCCCCTACACACACGGCTCCGCTCCACACCCCTTATACACACACGGCTCCGCTCCGTACACTTTGTACACACCAGCTCTGCTCCTTGCACCTTGTACACATGCGCTCTGCTCCGTACATCTTGTACACACGTGGCTCCGCTCCATACACCTCGTACACATACGGCTCCACTCCGTACACCTTGCACACACGGCTCCGCTCCGTATACCCCGTACACACACGGCTCCGCTCCGTACACCCCATACACACACAGCTCCGCTCCGTATACCTTGTACACAAACGGCTCCGCTCACCCCATACACACGCGGCTCCGCTCCTCTGTACACCTCATACATGCATATCTCTGCTCCGTACACCTTCTACACACACGGCTCCGCTCCGTACACCTCATACACACAGCTCTGCTACATCCACCCTGTAAACCCCTCTGTTATGAATGGGTCACCGAGGAGGACAGCAAAAAGCCAAGTCCCAGAAAACCAGAGAGGTTGGTAACTATGCAGATTGCAGATCCCTGATCCTATCCACACAACTAGCAGTAGCAGTGGAGCGTTCCTACGATGACCTAGACACCTCGTCACCGCCGGAGGACTACATAAGCCTAAAGCAAGAAAAGGTGAAAACTAACTGCCCCAGAGCAGATCCCAAAGGAATAGACAGCCCCCACACATGTATTGACGGTGAAACAAGATGAAAACACAAACACAGGCAGGAAAATAGGCTGAGCAAATGATGGAGCCCAAACTAACTATAAAGGATGGGAAAGGAAAGACACTGTCTGCAATCTGCCAAAAACCCTACAAAAATAATGTCCAACACGTCTGATAACAAAATTAACCCTGAAGTCACTAGACTTCTCCCACTATATCAGCACTCTGAAATATTCTGAGACAGAGCAAAAAGAGGCCAATCTAATAAGGGACTAAAAAGCAAATTCAGATAAATAAGAGTGGAAATTCAGCACAGCCCCAGCCGGGACTGGCTGAACACACAAAAAACTGAATAGACCAACAAAATCAAGTGTGAACATTAGCAAAAACACTTAGCTTTGAGAAGGCTGGAACAGAGCTGAAAACCAAGACCTCAGAAGCCAGAAGCAAACACCAAACCTCCAGTAGATTATATATTCAGGATTATGTACTCTAAACAGAACCAGAAAAAGAATAATCCCTAAAAATTAACTTTTAATTCAATCACTAAAAAGCATAATACAGTAAAATTACCTCAATACATAGGGAGGTAGATAAATAGATAGAGGGTCAGGTAACCAAATGGTTCAATAATTCACAGACATTAAGGGCCAAAAACTACTTCGCCCTAGTATGCCCTACCAAGACCCTTCCTGACCACGGAGGTTGGCACCCTAGTTTTTGACGATGTGGCGCCCCCGCTCAACGTCGGCGTCCCTAGTAATGCCCTAGACCTCGCTACATATACAAAAATAGGGGACACAAAAAATACCCACACTCACACCCACAATGCCGAAAATAGTGGAGAGACAATTATTGTCTCGTGCTATAAAAAAAAGTGCTAGGTGCTGTAAACTTATCTCGTAGTATAGGACTGTAAACTTATCTCGTAATAGAGGACTGTAAACTCATCTCGTAGTCTAAAAATTCTTAATTCACAGAATGGGTATCAGCAGAAAAAATAATAGAACTTATCTCGTAGTCAAAAAAAAAAAATAAACTACCCTGCTGAAATAAATCAAACCCATAATAGAAAATCTTAGAAAAAACGTATACAGAGAGATCAATGTCACTAGTCTACAATAAAAGTACACATATTTGTTCAAAATTGAAAACCAGCAAAAAACTCTCTCCACTATTTTCGACATTGTGGGTGTGAGTGTGGGTATTTTTTGTGTCCCCTATTTTTGTATATGTAGGGAGGTCTAGGGCGTTACTAGGGACGCCGACGTTGAGCGGGGGCGCCACATCGTCAATAACTAGGGTGCCAACCTCCGCAGTCAGGAAGGGTCTTGGTAGGGCATACTAGGGCCAAGTAGTTTTTGGCCCTTAATGTCTGTGAATTATTGAACCATTTGGTTACCTGACCCTCTATCTATTTATCTACCTCCCTATGTATTGAGGTAATTTTACTGTATTATGCTTTTTAGTGATTGAATTAAAAGTTAATTTTTAGGGATTATTCTTCTTCTGGTTCTGTTTAGAAGCAAACACCAGCACTGACTTAGGGCGTCGGCTGTCTTAAATCCAGTCTAAGACTCCTGAGGTCCAATCGTCATCCTCATTATCAGGTGGTATTAAATTAGCCTCACTACCTCCTGTTAACAACAGAGGGAGTCTGGAAGGAGAACTCACTACTGGTGGACCAGAGAATGAACTCACAACAGTACCCCTCCCTTGAGGAGGGGTCACCGAACCCTCATCCACGCCACCAGGCCGATCAGAATGGGCCCAGTGAAAAGCATGAACCAATCTATTGGCATGAATATCAGAGGCAGAGACCCAAGAATTATCCTCCTGGCCATAACCCTTCCATTTGACCAAATACTGGAGTCTCCGTCTAACCAAACGAGAATCCAATATTTTCTCTCCCTCATATTCCATATTGCCTTTAACCAATACAGGGTCAGGAGGTGCTGCCATAGGAACTACTGGCTCAACAAACCTCTTCAACAGTGATTTATGAAATACGTTATGGATCTTGAACGTAACTGGAAGAGCCAATCGAAAAGAAACAGGATTAAGAATCTCCAAAATTTTATAAGGTCCAATAAATCTTGGCTTAAATTTTGGAGATGCAACCTTCATAGGAATATTCTTAGACGACAACCAGACCATATCACCCACTTTAAACCGGGGACCAATGGTCCTACGTTGGTTGGAAAATCGCTGGGCCTTTTCCTGAGAGAGTGACAGCTTATCCACTACTTGGTCCTATATCTGCTGCATACTCTCAACCACAGTGTCCACACCTGGGCAGGATGAAGATTCCACTTGCCCTGAAGAGAATCGAGGATGAAACCCAAAATTACAGAAAAAGGGTGACATCAAAGTGGCAGAACTAGCTCTATTGTTCAGCGCGAATTCGGCCAAGGGCAAAAATGAAATCTAATCATCCTGATCAGCAGATATAAAACATCTTATATAAGACTCCATGGTCTGGTTTGTTCTCTGTCTGCCCATTAGTCTGGGGATGAAATGCGGAGGAGAAGGATAACTGAATTCCCAGATTGGAACAAAAGGCTTTCCAGAATCTGGAAACAAACTGGACTCCTCTGTCCGACACAATGTTCTCAGGAATGCCATGTAACCGAACCACCTGTTGTAAAAACAAGGGCACCAACTCAGCGGAAGATGGCAACTTTGGGAGTGGTACAAGATGGACCATCTTCGAAAATCTATCACAAATAACTCAGTTAACAGTCATTCTCTGAGAAACAGGAAGATCAGAAATAAAATCCATTGAGATATGAGTCCATGGCCTCTTGGGCTACGGCAGGGGCATCAGCAACCCACTAGAACGAGAACAGGGTTTAGACCGAGAACAAGTCCCACAGGACTGCACAAAATTCCTGACATCATGAGATAAGGCGGGCCACCAAAAAGACCGACTCACCAAATCTCTGGTACCAAAAATACCTAGATGACCAGCCAATGCGGAGCAATGAACTTCAGACATCACTCTCTTTCTCCACTGGTCAGGAACATACAATTTTCCCATAGGGCAACGCTCAGGTTTATCCTCCTGAAATTCCTCCAGGGTGCCTCTCAAATCCGGCAAAATGGCAGAAAGAACTACCCCCTCACCTAGGATGGTAGTAGGCTTGGTCACATTAAGAGAATCAACAAAGAAACTCCTAGAAAGAGCGTCTGCCTTAACATTCTTAGTGCCCGTAAGAAAAGAGACCACAAAATTAAAACGCGTGAAAAACAAGGCCCATCTAGCCTGTCTGGGATTCAAGCGTTTTGCCGACTCCAGATAAATCAAATTCTTGTGATCGGTGAGGACCACAACCTGATGTCTGGCTCCCTCCAACCAATGTCTCCACTCCTCAAATGCCCATTTCATGGCCAACAATTCCCGATTCCCCACGTCATAGTTGCGTTCAGATGTGGAGAGCTTACAAGAAAAGAAGGCACAAGGATTCATCTTAGAAGTCACAGGGTCTCTTTGGGACAAAACAGCTCCTGCACCAATCTCAGAAGCATCTACCTCCACCTGAAATGGAAGTGAGACATCAGGTTGCCGTAAAACTGGAGCTGAAGTAAATGCTGAGACAGCCTCAGGAGACCAATTCAGCATATCAGCGCCCTTCATGGTCAGATCAGTCAGTGGTTTGAGAATACCAGAAAAATTACCTATAAATTTACGATAGAAATTAGCAAAACCCAAAAACTTCTGGAGAGCCTTCAGAGAAGTAGGCAGAACCCAATCATAAATGGCCTATACCTTGGCCGGGTCCATTTCAATAGTCTATGGAGACAAGATAAATCCCAAAAATGAAATCCTCTGTACACCAAAGAGGCATTTCGATCCCTTAACAAACCGGGAATTTTCCCTCAAAATCCGGACGTGTTCCACATGAGAATCCCAATCACTAGAAAAGATCAAAATATCATCCAGATCAAAAACTTCAAAAATACTATCATCAAAAACTTATCCACAAAGTCACGGAAAATATCATTCATAGAGGACTGGAAGACAGAAGGGGCATTATTGAGCCCAAAAGGCATCACCAGGTACTCAAAATGTCCCTCCGGAGTATTTAAACGCCGTCTTCCATTCATCCCCGTGCTTGATGTGAATAAGATTATACGCCCCCCTGAGGTCAAGCTTAGTAAACCAGCAGGCACTCTTAACTCTGGAAAATAAATCAGACATCAGAGGTAACGGGTACTGATATTTAACCGCCATCTTGTTAAGGGAACGATAATCAATACAAAGTCTAAATGAACCATCTTTCTTGGCCACGAAAAAAAAAACCAGCACCTAAAGGTGACGAGGATGGTCTAATATGACCCTTCTCCAACGACTCCTTAATATAGCATTGCATAGCATCATGTTCGGGTACTGATAAGTTGAAAAGCCGACCCTTGGGAAATTTACACCCAGGCATCAACTCAATTGCACAGTCATAACTCCTATGAGGAGGCAAAGATGCAGACTTACACTCACTAAATACATCAGAAAAATCGGCCAGATAATCAGGAATATCATGAGACTGAGGAGAGGTGGAGAAAACAGGACCGTCCCTAAGAACACACTGACAACCCCAACCCACCACAGACCCAGATTTCCAATCCAAAACAGGATTGAGTTTGCAACCAGGGAAAACCCAGAACAATAGTATTATGCAGCACCAGAAATTTACAATTTTCTTGGTGGTCTGGGGCAACTCGCATTATCACCTGGGTCAAAAACTGAGGTTTATTCTCCGCCAAAGGAGTAGCATCAATACCCATCAATACTCAAAGGAATAGGCATCCTCAGAGGCGTCATGGAAAAACCACAACGTTTAGCAAAGTCCAAATCCATCAGATTCAACGCTGCTCCAGAATCCACAAAAGCCTTAGGGGAAACCTGGATAAGGAGCAGATCAGAGTAATTGCCAAAAGAAACTTAGATTGTACACCATCCACAGCAAATGTGTGTGCAAAACGTTTCTCTCGTTTAGGGCAGAGAGAAATAGTATGAGAGCCGTCTCCACAGGAAAAAAAACAGCTTATTACGCCTTCTAAACTCCTGACGTTGCGCCCTAGACAAAACCCCATCACATTGCATAGGTTCAGACATTTGTTCAAAAGGTGGCAGCTCCTCCCGTGTAGTTTTACGTTCACGTAAACGCCGATCAACTTGAATGGCTAATGACATAGAATTATCCAGACCAGAGGGAACAGGAAATCCCACCATACCATTTTTTATGGTCTCTGATAAACCCTTCCGAAACCATTCCATTCCATGTAGAAAGGACTGCCCACTTTCGGAATTTTTGACAGTATAACTCTGCAGAATCCTGACCCTTGTTTAATGCCAACAGGGTTCTCTCAGCTTGATCAACAGCATTAGGTTCATCATACAACAACCCTAAGGCTTGAAAAAATGCATCCAAAATGCAGTCAAAATAGGATTTTCAGGTGTCAGAGAAAAAGCCCAATCCTGGGGATCGCCACGCAGCAAGGAGATGACAATTTTAACCTGCTGCACAGAGTTCCCCGATGAGTTAGGCTTCAAGGCAAGAAATAATTTACAATTCTTAAAATTCAAAAATTTAGACTGATCCCCAGAAAACACATCAGAAGTGGGGATCTTAGGTTCAGCAGCATGTGACTGAATGAGGTAGGTGGAAATTCCCTGTGCTTCAGCAGCAAGTTGCTCCACACGATCAGACAATTGCTTAATCTCCATTGGAGAAAAAAAGAGGCCCCAGAAAAAAAAGAGGAAATAATATATATATATATATATATATATATATATATATATATATATATATATATATATATATATATATATATATATAAAAAAAATTGACACTTCCTTTTTTTTTTTTTTTTCTTTTTTAAACCATTTTCTCCTGCTTTTGAGTACCCTAGAATCTGCGGTATGGCTGGTGATTCTTTTATGAATGGGTCACCGAGGAGGACAACAAAAAGCCAAGTCCCAGAAAACCAGAGAGGTTGGTAACTATGCAGATTGCAGATCCCTGAATCCCTGATCCTATCCACACAACTAGCAGTAGCAGTGGAGCGTTCCTACGATGACCTAGATGCCTCGTCATCGCCGGAGGACTACATAAACCTAAAGCAAGAAAATAGGAAAACTAACTGCCCCAGAGCAGACCCCAAAGGAATAGACAGCCCCCACATGTATTGACGGTGAAACAAGATGAAAACACAAACACAGGCAGGAAAATAGGCTGATCAAACGATGGGGCCCAAACTAACTATAAAGGATAGGAAAGGAAAGACACTGTCTTCAATCTGCCAAAAACCCTACAAAAATAATGTCCAACACGTCTGATAACAAAATTAACCCTGAAGTCACTAGACTTCTCCCACAATGTCCAACACGTCTGATAACAAAATTAACCCTGAAGTCACTAGACTTCTCCCACTATATCAGCACTCTGAAATATTCTGAGACAGAGCAAAAAAGAGGCCAATCTAATAAGGGACTAAAAAGCAAATTGGCAAATACAGATAAATAAGAGTGGAAATTCAGCGCAGCCCCAGCCGGGACTGGCTGAACACACAAAAAACTGAATAGACCAACAAAATCAAGTGTGAACATTAGCAAAAACACTTTGCTTCTGAGGTCTTGGTTTTCAGCTCTGTTCCAGCCTTCTCAAAGCTATCACCAGCACTGACTTAGGGCGTCGGCTGTCTTAAATCCAGTCTAAGATTCCTGTAGTCCAATCGTCATCCTCATTATCAGGTGGTATTAAATCAGCCTCACTACCTCCTGTTACCACCAGAGGGAGTCTGGAAGGAGAACTCACTACTGGTGGACCAGAGAATAAACTCACAACACCCCTCCTGACCCTACACAAAATTCACCTCATCCAGCACCATGACAACCAGCACAGCAGAGTCCTGCAGCCACTGAAGCCCCTGATCATGTGACCCCTGACTCCGCCCCTCCTGTGACCTCATCACAGGTTCTGTGCCGCACAGAATAGCCCAGGATAACATTGCTGGCTGTGAGGTGAGGGGCCCACTGCTGGCACCGGGGCCCCCCACCGCCTTCTCAGGGGCCCATAGCGGCCTGGTGGCAGAGTAGGGAGATCGATTCTCCCTACTCTGCCGCAGAATGTAACTGTATGGGTGCGCTGTGCACGCCGATACAGTTAAGAGAAGTGTAACTCCGGTGGGCCCCCTCAGAGCGCGGGGCCCCGGGGCCACCACCCCCTCTGCCACCCCGGTAGCTATGCTACTGGTCTGAACATTTATGGCCATATGATATTTCTTTTTTTTTTTTTTTTTTTTTTTTTATAAATTTGCAACAATCTCTACATTTCTGTTTTTTTTCAGTCAAGATGGGATGCAGAGTGTGCATGAGAATAAAAAAAATAACTTTTTTGAATTTACCAATTGGATGCAATGGAATAAAGAGTCAAAAATGTAAAAGGGTCTGAATACTTGCCGTACCCACTGTATACTGATATTATTCTGTCTGTTACCTGAAGCCTATGTCATTTTTCCCTTTTTTATCAAAAACACTATTTTTAAACTATCTATGATGATGAAATATTAAATGTTACTATTTGTAGGATATCAGGAAACATTTACAATGATAAATCAATAAAAACGATATAATTAGGTCAATATATGTAAGACATGGTATCTAGGGCTAAAGCTAAATATATTTACCACTAAACACCCATTGAAATTGAACTCTAAAAAATCGCATTGCATTCGTCCCAATGTTGTTCTATGTTGCTGCTCCCATCATGCGTTTTTTATCGGATCCATTCCTCGGACCGAGACAATCGCAGCATTTCGGATCGGATTCGACAATGCAAGTCTATGGATGCGATTAAAAAACGCATTGAAAACGCACCACACGTGTGACTTGCGAATAAATCGCAAGACTTCTCCTGGTCAACAGGAAAGAGCATCAGGCATTAGCATTGGATGTCAATTTGATGCTTAGATGCGAATAAAATCGGTTCATCGCCAGAAAATGGGATGACAGACGGATCCCTGGACAAGAATTCTTTGTGCGATTTCGTATCGTTAAAATGGGACCGATTTTTTTTTTTTTTTTTTTTTTTTATTATTATTATTCGTTGTGTGTGACTCCAGCCATAAGGGTAAAAACACCCAAATCTCCCTGTCACCCAAACGCACGTTTCGTGGCAACTTCTTCAGGAGGCGTGAAGAAGTTTCCATAAAACGTGCGTTTAGGCGGCAGGGATCATCCTCATCTACTTACCTGTAAGTATTATTTACTTATTTATTTGTATGGTTTGCGTTTAGTACTTGATTCTTATTACTAGGAGCACACTGTATTCAATAGTGATTTGCCCAATTTATCTTGGGATCCCTGCAATATTGCAAGACAGCCTCTGTTAGGCTAATTTTGCATTAACGTTTTTTTGCGCAGCGCATCGTGCGCAATACAAACGCATGCAAAAACCGCATCATGCGTTTTTCCATGCGTTTGCATTTTTTATGCGCATTCGTTCTCTAGGTGTTAAAACCAGTGTCTACACATGTTTACACCAAAAACGCATGCGCACGAAAACGCAGATGAATGCATGTCCATGCGCACGCCTGCATTCCCATAGACTGTATTGCGTATTTTTTACGCCTTTTGGCGGACCCAAGAATGCAACAGGTTGCGTCTGGCACGCCTAGGTGCACACCTTGAAAAAACGCATGCGCACGAAAAGGCATACGAACGCGTGCAAACGCAAGACCATGCGCACGCCATGTTAAACATAGGTACGCATGACGCATGCGCGTGGACGTGCACGATGCGCTGCACAAAAAAACGCTAATGTAAAACCAGCCTTAGCATGCCATTTCTTGTTTACATCTTGTTTTTTAATTTTAATGAATTGAAATAAAGTTGTTACTGAGCCAATATACTCTTTGGGTGTTTTTACGCTTAATTGTTTGGTCTAAAGCTAAATGTAGCCTAGTAAATAATTTAATAATAGCGAATGCAATGAAATATATGTGGTAAAAATTAATCTCAAGCAAATATGCAGATGGCACAGTATATGCAATGATGCAGCCAATATCAGGATAATATTCAATAATCAATATAGTAAATAGTAATTCCAATGATACCAACTGTTCAATATCCTAACCAATGGGAAGCACAATGTATCCAATAGTACCTATGAAACAATGTCCAGGCTAGTGAAGTGTATGCCCATGTGGGAGCTAGATAGCGGTGCTTACAAGTAATATGCTGGACATTGGTGTCAGAGGGATACATATACTTCAACCTGAAATATGAAAAGGATCCATCAAACTCATCTGTATCACCTGAATGGGGTGAGGGCAGGTACCCCAACGTGAGTTTCACGTCAGCTTCTTTGAAGTGAATACATAGGCTGGTATGTCTGTTAAATAGGACCTTAAGGCTAAGTGCACACGGACTTTTTTGCCTTGCGGATTTTTCCGCGCAGAATTTAAGAAATCTGCAGGTCAAATGACCTGCATTTTTCCTGCGGATTTCTTCCTTTTTTATTGCAGTTTTTGTGCGGTTTTCCCCTGCGGATTTGGAGAATGGAGCAGGTGGAAAACCGCACAAAAGAAGTGACATGCTGCATATTTTGTCCCACACGCGGAAAAATCCGCAGCGTCTGCACAGCGTTTTTTTTTTTCTATTGATTTACATGCTACTGTACATCACAATGCGGATATGCAGCGTTTCTGCGTGGTAAAATCCGCTGCGAATCCGCTGGAAATCTGCATCGTGTGCACATAGCCTCACACTCGTGAAGGAATACCACAGCTAATTGGCGCTGCAGGATTTTAATCCAGAAAGGCATAGTGTGTTACTAACAGTAATGTTTGAGACTCTGGTCCCAGCTCTCTACAGGTCATTGACCAGGTCCTTCTGTGTAGTTCTGGGCTGATTCCTGACCCTTCTCAGAAACGTCCTTACCCCACGAGGTGAGATTTTGCATGGAGCCCCAGACCGAGGAAGATTGACCGAAATTTTGCGTTTTGTCCATTTTTGACTAATTGTGCCAACAGTTGTTGTCTTCATATAATGTTATTTTCTGGATATTTTTTTTTTAAAGATTGTGTCTCTCACAGTTGAAGTGTACCTAAGAAAAAAATTACATTTCATTTCATTCTTTGTAGGTGGGAAAACTGAAAATCGGCATTGTATCAAATACTTATTTTCCCCACTGTATATGTTCACAATTGACTATTTGAACAATAACTTGAGCTGTATTTGCCCTGACTGTAATTTCTTTTTTCTTCCCAGTCATAGGATATCTACCAAGGTTGAAACTCCAGGTGAGAAATATTTTGTGCTTCCTAAAGACTTGTGTTAATCTAGTATGCCATTAGAAATCCATTCCTCTAGCACTTGGTCCTTATATTCTTTTTATGCCTTTAGGATTCACTTAGATTATGATCCTAAACCCTAATAATAATACAATTAGGGATGAGCGGACCGGTGGAAGTTCGAGTACCGGAACAGTACCCGAACTGGATTCTCAAACTGCTAAGAAAAGAAAAATCTCTCATTCTCTCTCTCTCTATCTCTTTCTCTCATTCTCTCACTCTCATTCTCTCTCGCTCATTCTCTCTCTCTCTCTCGCTCATTTTCTCTCTCTCTCTCTCGCTCATTCTCTCTCTCTCTCTCTCGCTCATTCTCTCTCTCTCTCGCTCATTCTCTCTCTCTCTCTCTCTCGCTCATTCTCTCTCTCTCTCTCTCTCGCTCATTCTCTCTCTCTCTCTCTCGCTCATTCTCTCCCTCTCTCTCTCTCGCTCATTCTCTCTCTCTCTCTCTCGCTCATTCTCTCTCTCTCTCTCTCTCGCTCATTCTCTCTCTCGCTCATTCTCTCTCTCTCGCTCATTCTCTCTCTCTCTCTCTCGCTCATTCTCTCTCTCTCTCTCTCGCTCATTCTCTCTCTCTCTCTCTCGCTCATTCTCTCTCTCTCTCTCTCGCTCATTCTCTCTCTCTCTCTCTCTCGCTCATTCTCTCTCTCTCTCTCTCGCTCATTCTCTCTCTCTCTCTCTCTCTCTCGCTCATTCTCTCTCTCTCTCTCTCTCGCTCATTCTCTCTCTCTCTCGCTCATTCTCTCTCTCTCTCTCTCGCTCATTCTCTCTCTCTCTCTCTCGCTCATTCTCTCTCTCTCTCTCTCTCTCGCTCTCTCTCTCTCTCTCTCGCTCATTCTCTCTCTCTCTCTCTCGCTCATTCTCTCTCTCTCGCTCATTCTCTCTCTCTCTCTCTCTCGCTCATTCTCTCTCTCTCTCTCTCTCGCTCATTCTCTCTCTCTCTCTCTCTCGCTCATTCTCTCTCTCTCTCTCGCTCATTCTCTCTCTCTCTCGCTCATTCTCTCTCTCTCTCTCGCTCATTCTCTCTCTCTCTCTCGCTCATTCTCTCTCTCTCTCTCGCTCATTCTCTCTCTCGCTCATTCTCTCGCTCATTCTCTCTCTCGCTCATTCTCTCTCTCGCTCATTCTCTCTCTCGCTCATTCTCTCTCTCGCTCACTCGCTCATTCTCTCTCTCTCGCTCTCTCGCTCATTCTCTCTCTCTCGCTCTCTCGCTCATTCTCTCTCTCTCTCTCTCGCTCATTCTCTCTCTCTCTCTCTCGCTCATTCTCTCTCTCTCTCTCTCGCTCATTCTCTCTCTCTCTCTCTCGCTCATTCTCTCTCTCTCTCTCTCTCTCGCTCATTCTCTCTCTCTCTCTCTCTCTCGCTCATTCTCTCTCTCTCTCGCTCATTCTCTCTCTCTCTCTCTCTCTCTCGCTCATTCTCTCTCTCTCTCTCGCTCATTCTCGCTCATTCTCTCTCTCTCTCTCTCGCTCATTCTCTCTCTCTCTCGCTCATTCTCTCTCTCTCTCTCTCTCTCGCTCATTCTCTCTCTCTCTCTCTCGCTCATTCTCTCTCTCTCTCTCTCTCTCGCTCATTCTCTCTCTCTCTCTCGCTCATTCTCGCTCATTCTCTCTCTCTCTCTCTCGCTCATTCTCTCTCTCTCTCTCTCGCTCATTCTCTCTCTCTCTCTCTCGCTCATTCTCGCTCATTCTCTCTCTCTCTCTCTCTCGCTCATTCTCTCTCTCTCTCGCTCATTCTCTCTCTCTCTCTCTCATTCTCTCTCTCTCGCTCATTCTCTCTCTCTCTCTCATTCTCTCTCTCTAGCTCATTCTCTCTCTCTCTCTCTCTCTCGCTCATTCTCTCTCTCTCTCTCGCTCATTCTCTCTCTCTCTCTCGCTCATTCTCTCTCTCTCTCTCTCTCGCTCATTCTCTCTCTCTCTCGCTCATTCTCTCTCTCTCTCTCGCTCATTCTCTCTCTCTCTCTCGCTCATTCTCTCTCTCTCGCTCATTCTCTCTCTCTCTCTCGCTCATTCTCTCTCTCGCTCATTCTCTCTCTCTCTCTCGCTCATTCTCTCTCTCTCTCTCGCTCATTCTCTCTCTCTCTCTCGCTCATTCTCTCTCTCTCTCTCGCTCATTCTCTCTCTCTCTCTCGCTCATTCTCTCTCTCTCGCTCATTCTCTCTCTCTCTCGCTCATTCTCTCTCGCTCATTCTCTCGCTCATTCTCTCTCTCTCTCTCTCTCGCTCATTCTCTCTCTCTCTCTCTCTCTCTCGCTCATTCTCTCTCTCTCTCGCTCATTCTCTCTCTCATTCTCTCTCTCTCTCGCTCGCTCATTCTCTCTCTCTCTCTCTCGCTCATTCTCTCTCTCTCTCGCTCATTCTCTCTCTCTCTCTCTCTCTCTCTCTCTCTCGCTCATTCTCTCTCTCTCTCTCTCTCTCGCTCATTCTCTCTCTCTCTCTCTCTCTCTCTCGCTCATTCTCTCTCTCTCTCTCTCTCGCTCATTCTCTCTCTCTCTCTCTCTCGCTCATTCTCTCTCTCTCTCTCTCGCTCATTCTCTCTCTCTCTCTCGCTCATTCTCTCTCTCTCGCTCATTCTCTCTCTCTCTCTCGCTCATTCTCTCTCTCTCTCGCTCATTCTCTCTCTCTCGCTCATTCTCTCTCTCTCGCTCATTCTCTCTCTCTCTCTCTCGCTCATTCTCTCTCTCTCTCTCGCTCATTCTCTCTCTCTCGCTCATTCTCTCTCTCTCGCTCATTCTCTCTCTCTCGCTCATTCTCTCTCTCTCTCTCTCGCTCATTCTCTCTCTCTCTCTCTCGCTCATTCTCTCTCTCTCTCTCGCTCATTCTCTCTCTCTCTCTCTCGCTCATTCTCTCTCTCTCTCTCTCTCTCGCTCATTCTCTCTCTCTCTCTCTCTCGCTCATTCTCTCTCTCTCTCTCTCTCTCGCTCATTCTCTCTCTCTCTCTCTCGCTCATTCTCTCTCTCTCTCTCTCGCTCATTCTCTCTCTCTCGCTCATTCTCTCTCTCTCTCTCTCTCGCTCATTCTCTCTCTCTCTCTCGCTCATTCTCTCTCTCTCTCTCTCTCGCTCATTCTCTCTCTCTCTCTCGCTCATTCTCTCTCTCTCGCTCATTCTCTCTCTCTCTCTCTCTCGCTCATTCTCTCTCTCTCTCTCTCTCGCTCATTCTCTCTCTCTCTCTCGCTCATTCTCTCTCTCTCTCTCGCTCATTCTCTCTCTCTCTCTCGCTCATTCTCTCTCTCTCTCTCTCGCTCATTCTCTCTCTCTCTCTCTCTCGCTCATTCTCTCTCTCTCTCTCTCTCTCTCGCTCATTCTCTCTCTCTCTCTCTCTCTCGCTCATTCTCTCTCTCTCTCTCTCTCTCTCGCTCATTCTCTCTCTCTCTCTCGCTCATTCTCTCTCTCTCTCTCTCTCTCGCTCGCTCATTCTCTCTCTCTCTCTCTCTCTCGCTCGCTCATTCTCTCTCTCTCTCTCTCTCGCTCGCTCGCTCATTCTCTCTCTCTCTCGCTCATTCTCTCTCTCTCTCTCTCTCTCTCGCTCATTCTCTCTCTCTCTCTCTCTCTCGCTCATTCTCTCTCTCTCTCTCTCTCTCTCTCTCGCTCATTCTCTCTCTCTCTCTCTCTCTCTCGCTCATTCTCTCTCACTCATGTCATGATCCCAGTGCAGGCTTTGACCTGCACACCTGGGGTTAATTATTGAGGCCTCTCTTTGGTTCAAGGAGTGCTTCTTATAGCCCTGGGAAACTCCAATCCCCGTCAGTTATATTTGTGCCTTTGGCCGAGTGTGGTGACCCCTGTGTGCTTGTGCCTGTCTTTTAGCTTGCTTCTATGGTTACCCGGTTCTGTCCCCTGTTGTGAGTTTGTCTCTTGATTCTGTACTGTGTATCTGCTTCTCTGGTTTCTGACTCATTGCCTATAACCTGACTATTCTCTGATTGCCCCTCTTGTACTGTGCTGCTATCTCCGTGTATGACTCATTGCTTACGTTCTGACTACTCTCTGCTTGTCCCTCTGGTACCACGCCGCCCTCTCCGTGTATGACCCCCCGTTTGTCTGACCTGAGGATCCCAGTAAACCAAAACCATATTAAGGATAAAAAACCCATAAGAATGAAAATTGATTCCATAGGATACATACATATGTAACCATATATAATGAGTTTAACTTAATAGGATCAATAGGGACAATCGCATATGACATGTAAATACCCACCAGAAAAAATAGAGCGATCAAAATAAGTTCAAAAGACTCAGTATTAGAAAAGATAAAATGAAAACTTTATTGTAATGTGAACAGGGACAAGGAAAAGGGGGAAATTAAGTTAAAATTGACCATAGCAGCACAAAGGCGAACACCTGGGGCATACATGGGATAAAAGGCCAAAAAAGGGAAAAGGCATAACTAAAGCATTGTTGCAATATAGTATTGGATGATACATTGCGCCAGTCCCAAATAGTATAGAATGACCAAACAGGTTACATAGATATAAACATTATCATTGCATGCAATTAGATAATAGAAAAACTTTACCAGCAAGTAGAGGTCCACCCACGTATGTACCCCCCCAACGCACGTTTTGGCAGATGGCCTTTCTCAAGGGGTGATGGGAAAGGGGAAGTGAGGGATATTTATGATAGTCGACCAATCACATTCTGGATCACATACATGTGATCAAATAGACCAATGATATATATATGGCACAAGTACCTCCCAAAAATGGCTCCCATCACCATGGTGACATCAAATATATGCAACAAACAGATCAATATGTGACCTCCATACATCCAAGACATTCAAAGTAGACAGATGAGTGAAACCGCCATGAATTTAATGAAATAAGCCGCACCATAATAGTATAAGCGAGCGCTACATTGCCCATGCAGCAGTACATAATCGTGGCCTGCGCCCCGTCCCCTTACAATGATGCTGACATAGCTGCGGTCACATGACCAGCTCCACGTCACCGGGCTCCTCCCTTAGCTAGATGTAGTGACGACGCGTCTACTCATGATGCCGCGTGCGTCGTCCCGGCAACCAAGACACAGCAAACGGCGTCAGCATCACGCGCCCGTGACGTCCCTAAAAGGTGACTGATCACGTGACACCAAGATGCCGAGAGCCGCCCGGCGTGAGGAAGCCAGCGGCGAGCGCGTGCAGAGAGCACGCCGACACTAACACTGAAAGATGTGATTAAGATGGTGACCACTATGGGCAACAATGGTCATAGAATGCCTAAGCAGAATACAATTTAACACATAAATAGATTGAGAATGCCAATGTAGCATACAATGAGCACAATATATAAAATAGACCATTTAATGAGCCTTAACAATGCAACATGTGTATGTGTGTGTGTATATATATATATATATATATATATATATATATATATATATATATATATATATATATATATATATATAGGCAAATACATATAAAATGGACAATATTAATATGCCAACATTAGATAATGGCTAAATAATTAGCAGAGAAACCCAGATAAGGCCAAAATCTTAATAACATACTAGTGAGTAATGAAATCAACAAAATGCGTATCGCGCAGAATTACTCATAATAAGCACTATATTATTACATGACATGATGCATTATGTATCTTTCTTCACAAAAGATGGAGGTCCTCATCTTCATATGTATGTCGGAATGCCAGACGGTGATTGGTCCCACACAGAGGGAGTGTAGCCAAAAATATCCAGAAAATATAACCATTGGTGCATAAAAATAAGAATAGAAATCAAGGGACGACTCTAAAAATTAAAAATAGCATTAAAACACAAGAACTAAAAACAAAAGCCAAAGACCACATATGATCATAGCCACAACAGATGTTTATAAAAATGGAGCAAAACTAATAGCCTCGTTTAGACCATTCGGATGAACCGTATCTAGTAGCCAGACGTGTTTCACGTTGTAGAAGTTTCTGGGTTAAATTGCCACCACGAACACCCGGATTTATCATATCAATGCCACGAACACGAAGCAGAGATCCATCACAACCATGTTTAAGTTTGAAATGTCGGGGTAACGTCCTAAGCGTGGCTGGGTCATCAACGTCGGCGGCCGCCTGTATGCCCAGCACGTGCTCACGAACACGTATCTTTAATTGCCATGTGGTCATGCCAATATATATCAAATTACATGGGCAAAGAGTTAAATAGACCACATAGCGTGTTGTACACGAAATACCAAACCGAATATCAAATGTCCTGGTTCCTGATGAATTGAAGAACGTGCTCGTTCGCTCGATGCTGGCACAGGCGACACACCGCCCACAAGGAGCACAGCCACACCTAGGACGACCCACATTCAGAAAATTATGCTTTGGTTCCGGCTGGTAGTGGCTATGTACCAGATAGTCTTTAAGATTCCTAGACCGTCTAATGGAAACACTTGGTTTAGGCGAAATTAGTTGTTTGAGAATAGGGTCAGTTTGCAGTATTGGCCACGCTCTTTGAAGACAGCTTTTCATTCTTGCGAATTGAGCATGATAATTAGTAATAAATCTAATGTTATTATTAGACTTAGCCTCCCTCTTCTTATAAAGTAAGGACTGACGCGTAGACCATCTTGCGCGATCGAATGCTCTCTTAATAGATCGCCTGCTATACCCTCTCTCTTCAAAAACCTATCCGAAAGACCTTGAGCTTGTAAGACAAAGTCCTGATCACTAGAACATATTCTGCGTAGACGTAGAAACTGTCCTATGGGAATTGAATTGATCAGTGGTTTGGGATGGGCAGAAGCGGCATGTAGCAACATGTTAGTAGATGTTTCTTTCCTGAAGATGCCAGTCTGGAGTACATTATCAACATCTCTCCACACATTGACATCCAGGAAGCTTACTTTAGTTGTATCACAATGATATGTAATATGAATGTTCCGATCATTCGAGTTTAATCCCTCCATGAAATCAGATAGAGAAGAACAATTCCCCTGCCAGACCAGGAAAATGTCGTCGATGTATCGCACCCAAAAGGGGATGCGGTCCATCGACTGACATTGGTCAGACAGGGGGAGGTTCCTCTCCCACAGCCCCAGGAACAGGTTGGCGTATGATGGGGCAAAGGATGCCCCCATTGCTGTACCCTGGAGCTGCAGGTAGAAGGACCCCATGAATGTGAAAAAATTATGGGTTAGGGAAAACTCAAGTAGTTCAAGAATCAAGGAGACAATTACAGAAGGTAAATTAGACATATTGAGAAAATAACTTGTAGCTGCCAGTCCATCTTTGTGCCTGATGCTGGTAAACAAGGATTCGACGTCACCTGTCGCAAGCATAGTATCACTCCCAACATGAAGACCGTCTATTCTCTTTAAAAACTCTCCTGTATCTAGTAGGAAAGAGGGTAGGCTTTCCACTAGAGGTTGTAATTTAGAGTCAATCCAACGATTGACTCTCTCTAGATAGTTGCCAGAACCGGAAATGATCGGATGCCCCGGGGGGGCCTCCAGACTCTTGTTTATCTTAGGTAATAGGTAAAACGTTGCAATAGTTGGTTCTTGTACCTGTAAAGTAGTAGCCAGTTCCTTTGTGATGACCCCATTTTGAACTGCTAAATTGAGAATTTTATTCAATTGTGTTACAAATGACGTCAAGGGGTTAAACGTCAATCGTTTGTAACAGATTTTGTTATTTAATTGTCTAAGTGTCTCCTTCTCATAGAGGGACTTAGGCCAAATTACAATGTTTCCCCCTTTGTCAGCTGGCTTCACTACTACATCCGGAAGCCCCCTCAGAACGTCCAACCTCCTGCGTTCATCGCGACAAAGATTGTCCCTACCTACACCTCTTGGGATACTCATGAAGTCCTTAGTGACAACTTGGACAAAAAGATCAATGGCCGGACATGTTGTAAAAGGAGGAAACTTTTTAGACTTAATCCTAAGTGATTGAGGAATCTTACCTTCTTCGCCAAGTTCATGCTCAATAGAAAGATCCTCAAGGTCTTGTAAAGCTAGTTTTTCTTCTTCTGTGGGGAAAAGATTTTGCAAACGAGGGTCAAAGAAATGTTTTTTAAAAAGTAAGGATCTAGCAAAGAGATGTAGATCCTTTATTGCCACAAATGCATTAAAATAGGATTTGGGAGAAAAAGTGAGTCCCTTGCTTGACAGAGATAAGTCAGAGTCAGTTAAAGAATGAGAGCTCAAATTAATTACCTTGTTATTTTTATTCATGCGTTCAGGAGATTTGAATTGCATCCGCTTGTAGGGATGGAAGTTGACATCTCTCACTCTCTTAGGTCTAGGTCCAGAAAGTGTGGTTATAGAGGATGTAGACCACTCCGAGGAATCACTTATAGAGGAAAGGGAACTCACTGAAGAACCTCCATGCATTTTTGGAGCTTTGATGTTCGGTTTTCTCTAATAGTAGACACTCTTGTTTGAAAAATCTTTAATATCCCGTTGTAATTTAGAAGCCTGGGTTTCATTGATCTTTTTGACACATGTCCAAATTTTTCTCAATTCGAGATTCATACTCAGCAATCTTGTCAGATGGACATGCTGATTTAAAATTACGTTCAGCATCATCTATAGATTGATCCAGGGCTTTGATTATTTTAGAATTTCTTTCAATTAACAGCTTCAGGAAGACGGAGGAACAGATACCACATGCCTCTTCCCAACGACTAATAAAATCATCATCCTCAATTGGAAATGAGGGAGTGACCCTCACTCTCAAACCTCTTGGAATCATTTTGCAAGAAGCATACTTCTCTAGAAACTCCCTATTCCACCATATTTTTGTCCATTTTATTAGTAGTTTTTCAATTTCAAGAGCTTGGCTATCTAATGTTTGATCCACCTGTGGCTGTGACTCAATCCCACCAGTTCCAAATACCTGGTCAATTTGTCCGAGCCAGGCCTTGTCTTTGGCCCGGAAATCCATATCCAAAACACCAAGATAACCTGTGCATAACACAGTAAAATTAGACCAAAACCATATTAAGGATAAAAAACCCATAAGAATGAAAATTGATTCCATAGGATACATACATATGTAACCATATTTAATGAGTTTAACTTAATAGGATCAATAGGGACAATCGCATATGACATGTAAATACCCACCAGAAAAATTAGAGCGATCAAAATAAGTCCAAAAGACTCAGTATTAGAAAAGATGAAATGAAAACTTTATTGTAATGTGAACAGGGACAAGGAAAAGGGGGAAATTAAGTCAAAATTGACCATAGCAGCACAAAGGCGAACACCTGGGGCATACATTGGATAAAAGGACTAAAAAGGGATAAGGCATAACTAAAGCATTGTTGCAATATAGTATTGGATGATACATTGCGCCAGTCCCAAATAGTAAAGAATGACCAAACAGGTTACATAGATATAAACAATATCATTGTATGTAATTAGACAATAGAAAAACTTTACCTGTTAGGACAGCAAGTAGAGGTCCACCCACGTATGTACTCTCCCCAACGCACGTTTCGGCAGATGGCCTTTCTCAAGGGGTGATGGGAAAGGGGAAGTGAGGGATATTTATGATAGTCGACCAATCACATTCTGGATCACATACATGTGATCAAATAGACCAATGATATATATATATGGCACAAGTACCTCCCAAAAATGGCTCCCATCACCATGGTGACATCAAACATATGCAACAAACAGATCAATATGTGACCACCATCCATCCAAGACATTCAAAGTAGACAGATGAGTGAAACCGCCATGAATTTAATGAAATAAGCCGCACCATAATAGTATAAGGGAGCGCTACATTGCCCATGCAGCAGTATCTAATCGTGGCCTGCGCCCCATCCCATTACAATGATGCTGACATAGCTGCGGTCACATGACCAGCTCCACGTCACCGGGCTCCTCCCCTAGCTAAATGTAGTGACGACGCATCTACTCATGATGCCGCGCGAGTCGTCCCGGCAACCAAGACACAACAAACGGCGTCGGCATCACGCGCCCGTGACGTCACTAAAAGGTGACTGATCACGTGACACCAAGATGCCGAGAGCCGCCCGGCGTGAGGAAACCAGCGGCGCGCGCGTGCAGAGAGCGCGCCGACACTAACACTGATCTAACACTGATCTATTTGTATCAAATTGTATTCTGCTTAGGCATTCTATGACCATTGTTGCCCCTAGTGGTCACCATCTTAATCACATCTTTCAGTGTTAGTGTCGGCGCGCTCTCTGCACGCGCGCGCGCTGCTGGCTTCCTCGCGCCGGGCGGCTCTCGGCATCTTGGTGTCACGTGATCAGTCACCTTTTAGTGACGTCACGGGCGCGTGATGCCGACGCCGTTTGTTGTGTCTTGGTTGCCGGAACGACGTGCACGGCATCATGAGTAGACGCGTCATCACTACATCTAGCTAGGGGAGGAGCCCGGTGACGTGGAGCTGGTCATGTGACCGCAGCTATGTCAGCATCATTGTAAGGGGACGGGGCGCAGGCCACGATTAGATACTGCTGCATGGGCAATGTAGCGCTCCCTTATACTATTATGGTGCTTATTTCATTAAATTCATGGCGATTTCACTCATCTGTCTACTTTGTATGTCTTGGATGGATGGAGGTCACATATTGATCTGTTTGTTGCATATGTTTGATGTCACCATGGCGATGGGAGCCATTTTTGGGAGGTACTTGTGCCATATACAGTGGGGGCAAAAAAGTATTTAGTCAGTCAGCAATAGTGCAAGTTCCACCACTTAAAAAGATGAGAGGCGTCTGTAATTTACATCATAGGTAGACCTCAACTATGGGAGACAAACTGAGAAAAAAAAATCCAGAAAATCACATTGTCTGTTTTTTTTTTTCATTTTATTTGCATATTATGGTGGAAAATAAGTATTTGGTCAGAAACAAGCAATCAAGATTTCTGGCTCTCACAGACCTGTAACTTCTTCTTTAAGAGTCTCCTCTTTCCTCCACTCATTACCTGTAGTAATGGCACCTGTTTAAACTTGTTATCAGTATAAAAAGACACCTGTGCACACCCTCAAACAGTCTGACTCCAAACTCCACTATGATGAAGACCAAAGAGCTGTCAAAGGACACCAGAAACAAAATTGTAGCCCTGCACCAGGCTGGGAAGACTGAATCTGCAATAGCCAACCAGCTTGGAGTGAAGAAATCAACTGTGGGAGCAATAATTAGAAAATGGAAGACATACAAGACCACTGATAATCTCCCTCGATCTGGTGCTCCACGCAAAATCCCACCCCGTGGGGTCAGAATGATCACAAGAGCGGTGAACAAAAATCCCAGAACCACGCGGGGGGACCTAGTGAATGAACTGCAGAGAGCTGGGATCAATGTAACAAGGCCTACCATAAGTAACACACTACGCCACCATGGACTCAGATCCTGCAGTGCCAGACGTGTCCCACTGCTTAAGCCTGTACATGTCCGGGCCCGTCTGAAGTTTGCTAGAGAGCATTTGGATGATCCAGAGGAGTTTTGGGAGAATGTCCTATGGTCTGATGAAACCAAACTGGAACTGTTTGGTAGAAACACAACTTGTCGTGTTTGGAGGAAAAAGAATACTGAGTTGCATCCATCAAACATCATACCTACTGTAAAGCATGGTGGTGGAAACATCATGCTTTGGGGCTGTTTCACTGAAAAGGGGCCAGGACGACTGATCCGGGTACATGAAAGAATGAATGGGGCCATGTATCGTGAGATTTTGAGTGCAAACCTCCTTCCATCAGCAAGGGCATTGAAGATGAAACGTGGCTGGGTCTTTCAACATGACAATGATCCAAAGCACACCGCCAGGGCAACGAAGGAGTGGCTTCGTAAGAAGCATTTCAAGGTCCTGGAGTGGCCTAGCCAGTCTCCAGATCTCAACCCTATAGAAAACCTTTGGAGGGAGTTGAAAGTCCGTGTTGCCAAGCGAAAAGCCAAAAACATCACTGCTCTAGAGGAGATCTGCATGGAGGAATGGGCCAACATACCAACAACAGTGTGTGGCAACCTTGTGAAGACTTACAGAAAACGTTTGACCTCTGTCATTGCCAAGAAAGGATATATCACAAAGTATTGAGATGAAATTTTGTTTCTGACCAAATACTTATTTTCCACCATAATATGCAAATAAAATGAAAAAAAACCAGACAATGTGATTTTCTGGATTTTTTTTTCTCAGTTTGTCTCCCATAGTTGAGGTCTACCTATGATGTAAATTACAGACGCCTCTCATCTTTTTAAGTGGTGGAACTTGCACTATTGCTGACTGACTAAATACTTTTTTTTCCCCACTGTATATATCATTGGTCTATTTGATCACATGTATGTGATCCAGAATGTGTTTGGTCGACTCTATCATAAATATCCCTCACTTTCCCTTTCCCATCACCCCTTGAGAAAGGCCATCTGCCGAAACGTGCGTTGGGGAGAGTACATACGTGGGTGGACCTCTACTTGCTGTCCTAACAGGTAAAGTTTTTCTATTGTCTAATTACATACAATGATATTGTTTATATCTATTTAACCTGTTCGGTCACTCTTTACTATTTGGGACTGGCGCAATGTATCATCCAATACTATATTGCAACAATGCTTTAGTTATGCCTTATCCCTTTTTAGTCCTTTTATCCCATGTATGCCCCAGGTGTTCGCCTTTGTGCTGCTATGGTCAATTTTGACTTAATTTCCCCCTTTTCCTTGTCCCTGTTCACATTACAATAAAGTTTTCATTTTATCTTTTCTAATACTGAGTCTTTTGGACTTATTTTGATTGCTCTATTTTTTCTGGTGGGTATTTACATGTCATATGCGATTGTCCCTATTGATCCTATTAAGTTAAACTCATTAAATATGGTTACATATGTATGTATCCTATGGAATCAATTTTCATTCTTATGGGTTTTTTATCCTTAATATGGTTTTGGTCTAATTTTACTGTGTTATGCACAGGTTATCTTGGTGTTTTGGATATGGATTTCCGGGCCAAAGACAAGGCCTGGCTCAGACAAATTGACCAGGTATTTGGAACTGGTGGGATTGAGTCACAGCCACAGGTGGATCAAACATTAGATAGCCAAGCTCTTGAAATTGAAAAACTACTAATAAAACGGACAAAAATATGGTGGAATAAGGCCTTTCTAGAGAAGTATGCTTCTTGCAACATGATTCCAAGAGGTTTGAGAGTGAGGGTCACTCCCTCATTTCCAATTGAGGATGATGATTTTATTAGTCATTTGGAAGAGGCATGTGGTATCTGTTCCTCCGTCTTCCTGAAGCTGTTAATTGAAAGAAATTCTAAAATAATCAAAGCCCTGGATCAATCTATAGATGATGCTGAACGTAATTTTAAATCAGCATGTCCATCTGACAAGATTGCTGAGTATGAATCTCGAATTGAGAAAAATTTGGACATATGTGTCAAAAAGATCAATGAAACCCAGGCTTCTAAATTACAACGGGATATTAAAGGTTTTGCAAACAAGAGTGTCTACTATTGGAGAAAACTGAACATCAAAGCTCCAAAAATGCATGGAGGTTCTTCAGTGAGTTCCCTTTCCTCTATAAGTGATTCCTCGGAGTGGTCTACATCCTCTATAACCACACGTTCTGGACCTAGACCTAAGAGAGTGAGAGATGTCAACTTCCATCCCAACAAGCGGATGCAATTCAAATCTCCTGAACGCATGAATAAAAATAACAAGGTAATTAATTTGAGCTCTCATTCTTTAACTGACTCTGACTTATCTCTGTTAAGCAAGGGACTCACTTTTTCTCCCAAATCCTATTTTAATGCATTTGTGGCAATAAAGGATCTACATCTCTTTGCTAGATCCTTACTTTTTAAAAAACATTTCTTTGACCCTCGTTTGCAAAATCTTTTCCCCACAGAAGAAGAAAAACTAGCTTTACAAGACCTCGAGGATCTTTCTATTGAGCATGAACTTGGCGAAGGAGGTAAGATTCCTCAATCACTTAGGATTAAGTCTAAAAAGTTTCCTCCTTTTACAACATGTCCGGCCATTGATCTTTTTGTCCAAGTTGTCACTAAGGACTTCATGAGTATCCCAAGAGGTAACATAGTAACATAGTTATTAAGGTTGAAGGGAGACTTTAAGTCCATCTAGTTCAACCCATATCCTAACTTGCCCTAACATGTTGATCCAGAGGAAGGCAAAAAAAACCCATGTGGCAAACTGTAAGCTTCACATTGGGGAAAAAATTCCTTCCCGACTCCACATACGGCAATCAGACTAGCTCCCTGGATCAACGCAATATTAAGGAAACTAGTGTATATATCCTGTAATATTATATTATACTTTTCAAGAAAGGCATCCAGTCCCTGCTTAAATTTTAGTAGGGAATCACTCATTACAACATCATATGGCAGAGAGTTCCATAGTCTCACTGCTCTTACAGTAAAGAATCCGCGTCTGTGAGTATGCTTAAACCTTCTTTCCTCCAGACGTAGAGGATGCCCCCTTGTCCCCATCACAGGTCTAAGAGTAAAAAGATCATTAGAAAGGTCTTGGTATTGTCCCCGCATATATTTATACATTGTAATAAGATCACCCCTAAGCCTTCGATTCTCCAAACTAAATAACCCCAAGTGTAATAACCTGTCTTGGTATTGCAGACCCCCTAGTTCCCTAATAAACTTCGTCGCTCTTCTCTGGACCCGCTCCAGTTCAGCTATGTCTTTCTTATACACCGGAGACCAGAACTGTACACAGTATTCTAAGTGTGGTCGCACTAGTGACTTATATAGAGGTAAAATTATGTTCTCCTCATGAGCATCTATGCCTCTTTTAATGCATCCCATTATTTTATTTGCCTTTGCAGCAGCTGCCTGACACTGGCCACTAAATGTGAGTTTGTCGTCCACCCATACACCCAGGTCTTTTTCAGTGACTGTTTTGCCCAATGTTTTACAATTAAGCACATAATTATACATCTTGTTCGTTCTACCCAAGTGCATGACCTTACATTTATCCCCATTAAAGCTCATTTGCCATTTATCAGCCCAAGCTTCTAGTTTACATAAACCCTCCTGTAATATAAAATTGTCCTCCTCTGTATTGATTACCCTGCAGAGTTTAGTGTCATCTGCAAATATTGAAATTCTACTCTCTATGCCCCCTACAAGGTCATTAATAAATATGTTAAAAAGAAGCGGGCCCAAAACTGACCCCTGTGGTACCCCACTGCTAACCGTGACCCAGTCCGAGTGTGCTCCATTAATAACCACCCTTTGTTTCCTATCCCTGAGCCAGCTCTTAACCCACCTACACATATTTTCCCCTATCCCCATTGTTCTCATGTTATGTATCAACCTTTTGTGTGGCACCGTATCAAAAGCTTTTGAAAAGTCCATGTACACCACGTCCACTGCATTCCCTTGGTCCAGTCCGGAACTTACCTCTTCATAAAAGCTTATCAGATTAGTCTGACAGGAACGGTCCCTTGTAAACCCATGTTGATATTGGGTCATAAGGTCATTCTTCTCCAGATACTCCAGTATAGTATCTCTTAGAAAACCCTCCAGGATTTTACCCACAGTTGAGGTTAAACTTACTGGCCTATAATTTCCAAGTTCAGTTTTTGTCCCCTTTTTGAATATTGGCACCACATTTGCTATACGCCAGTCCTGTGGTACAGACCCTGTTATTATGGAATCTATAAAGATTAAAAATAATGGTCTATCTATGACTGTGCTTAATTCCTGCAGTACTCGGGGGTGTATCCCATCCGGGCCCGGGGATTTGTCAATTTTAGTGATTTTTAGACGCCGCCGTACTTTCTGCTGGCTTAAGCAGGTGACATTTAACGGAGAATTTTTATCCCTGATCATGTTATCCGTCATGGGATTTTCTTGTGTAAATACTGATGAAAAAAAGTCATTTAGCATATTGGCTTTTTCCTCATCTTCATCCACCATTTCACCCAGACTATTTTTAAGGGGGCCAACACTATCATTTTTTAGTTTCTTACTATTTATGTAGTTAAAGAATATTTTGGGATTATTTTTACTTTCTCTGGCAATGAGTCTCTCTGTCTCAATCTTTGCTGTCTTGATTTGCTTTTTACAGAATTTATTTAATCTTCTGTATTTAGTTAATGCCTCATCACTACCTACTTGCTTTAATTCTTTAAATGCTTTATTTTTATCTCTTATTGCCCCCCTTACAGCTCTATTTAGCCATAGTGGTTTCCTCCTATTTCTCGCATGTTTATTCCCATACGGTATATATTGTGCACAGGTCCTATTCAGGATGCTAATAAACGTCTCCCATTTTCTTTGTGTATTTCTATGTCTCAGGATATCGTCCCAGTTAATTGCACCAAGATCATCTCTCATCCGTTGGAAATTTGCCTTCCTGAAGTTTAGTGTCCTTGTAACCCCTCTACTACACATCTTATTAAAGGATACATGACAACTTATTATTTTGTGATCACTATTACCCAAGTGACCCTCAACCCTTACATTTGATATGCGGTCTGGCCTGTTGGTTAATATTAGGTCCAGCAGTGCCCCCCCTCTTGTTGGGTCCTGAACCAGTTGTGAAAGGTCTCTCATAGTTGTCAAAAACCTATTACCTTTGCTGGAACTGCAGGTTTCGGTTCCCCAATGTATTTCAGGGTAGTTGAAGTCCCCCATAATAATGACTTCTCCTTGAGTCGCAGCTTCATCTATTTGCTTTGAGGATATTCTCTGTTGCTTCCATTATTTTTGGAGACTTATAACAAACCCCTATCAGTAATTTATTATTTTTCCCCCCTCCCCTTATCTCTACACACAGGGACTCTACATTTTCATTAGATTCATATATATTATCACGAAGGATGGGTTTTAAGGATGATTTTACATATAAACACACACCTCCCCCTCGCTTATTTGTTCGGTCATTTTTGAACAGACTATAGCCCTGTAAATTAACTGCCCAGTCGTGGCTCTCGTCCAGCCATGTCTCAGATATCCCCACCATGTCATAATTATGTTCCAACAACATTAACTCCAATTCCT